>NC_045437.1:43464618-43597484 GCF_002776525.5 Piliocolobus tephrosceles
AGGCATGTTTAATGTTTTCATTACTTAGTCTAGACCCAGCGTCTTAAAGTCAGCTAACACTAATGAGTGACTAAATAGTTAAGGTGGCCATTCACAAGCATCTTTCCCAGCTGCTGCTTCTCATTCTTCTCCAGAAGAGGAGCATCTGACCTATTGCCCCCATAGCAATCATATTGGACAAAGGCTACTTTTGTTTTGGTGCTATTAGAATAAAAAAGCTATTGGTCTGGAGGGCAACTTTCTCATTAAATATTTTTTCATAAACACAAAAGGAGAAAGTATATGGCAAATAAAACTTGTATTAAATAGAATGGATATAGACCAGGAAAACTAATGTGAAAAATAAATGCAAAATCCTTCTATCCACTCCTAGATAAATAGAACACAAATATATAATGGGATTCTATAGACCGAGTAAATTAATTTGGCTAATGTGTATGAAGCACCAATGTGCAGGGTAGGTGTTAGCTCTCATTCTGAAGGTTACAAAGGCAAACAAGATTTGGTTTTTGACTCAAGGAGTTTTAAAGCTCAGTAGGGTAAAGACAAATAAGTAATGACAATACAAAACAATGAGAAAGAAAATATATTAAGTGTGGTATGAGAGATAAAATATGTTATACATTACTTTAAATAGTGAAGTCATCCTGAAGAAGACAGCTGGTGTTTGAGGTGACTTTTCAAGAGTAGGGTTTTAATAGAGGAGTTTTGAGTTTTGGGAAGTTGAGAAGGAACATTCCAGGGAGAGAAAGTGCATGCATAAAAACAGACTTGAAGAGAGAAAGAGCTCAAGTGCTTGAGCCACATTTCTCCCCACCTCCCCCAACGGCACTTTGAGGTGGCCACTAGCTAAAACTAAGGGTTCTGCTTCATTGAGTGGTAGTAGTGCTTTTCTGAGTGAGGAATGTACTTTCAAAAAAAAAAAAAAATTATTGTGAAATGTGGAAAGTCTCATTAATTCAGAATCAGTCACATCTATTTTTTTCTCAACATTTTAACTCAAAATTGATTATAATGCTATATAGTCTCATAGTTTTAATCAAGGTGCTGAAACATATCATGGTTAGCACAATGTAAGACACGAATACTAACCTCTCTAAATGAAATCTCTCTCTCTCTCAAGAATTGTTGTCAGTGTCCTAAGCTCATCTATTATAGCCTAGCATAGAAGAACCTAGGGAACTCCTTGGGGTTGTTATCATATTTTCGCTAATACCTCTGAGATTATGTGGCCATACCATAGTGTGAGTCTAAATGGCTCTAACTGTGGTATTACCTCTCTTTAAAAATAAAACAAAGTTAAATTAAGTGAAACCTCAAAACATTATGGGAACTGTAAAGTCCCACGGACCAATACTGGAACTGGGCCACACAGAGGGAGGCGAGCCACAGGCAAGTGAGAGCGAGGTTTCAACTATATTTAGCCATTCTCCATCACTAGCATTACTGCCTGAGAACTGCTTCTTATCATATCAGTGGTGGCATTAGATTCTCATTGGAGTGCGAACCCTACTATGAACCATGCAAGCAAGGGAGCTATAGGTTGCATGCTCCTTATGAGAATCTAACTAATACCTGATTATCTGGGGTGGAACAGTTTCATCCACAAACCATCCCCCCGCCTTCCCCTTCGTGGAAAAAATTGTCTTCCACGAAACCAATCTCTGTTGCCAAAAAGATTGGGGACTGCTGGCCTCATAGGGTTGCAAAGAGTCTCAGAGAGTGGGTGCTAAATATATATTTACTGTCTGCTCAATCAGAATAGTGGCAAGTTAACCAATCTTCTATACCAATGGTTCTCAAATATGAACCTGCATCAGAATCATCTGGAAGAATTGCTTAAAGACAGATTGCTGGGATTTTTGACTTAGTAATTCCAGATTGGAGTCAGAGAATTAGAATTTCTAGCATATTTCCAAACCGTGCTAATTCTGCTTGTCCAAGGACTACACACTATTCTATATGCTATGATTCAGAGACAGAGCACAGCTTTGATGCAAAAAAGCATTGACAGACCATGTGTATGGAAGCAGAACCACAAACAGGAATAGACACAAGTAATAGCAGGAGCTTAACAACAAGAAAAATTTTAAACAATGTGGAAAATGAGTAACCTCATTTTTGAACAGGTATGGGATTTTTAACATCTACATAACTATGGTATTGTGAATTTGGGATTTGTGTACAGATATACTGCATTGTAGTCGATAGTCATCAGAATCTTTGTTTTCTTCTCCATTTTAAAAGTGTGGCAATGTTGGTGGAAACTTAAGTACCTTCAACTACTCATAAGAATTTTATAGGCTTTTTCAAGGGGCTAATTCTGTTAACACCAAGAATTAAAGGACTGTGTGGTCCCCTTAAAG
The DNA here is from genome assembly GCF_002776525.5 of Piliocolobus tephrosceles. Classification (NCBI taxonomy): domain Eukaryota; kingdom Metazoa; phylum Chordata; class Mammalia; order Primates; family Cercopithecidae; genus Piliocolobus; species Piliocolobus tephrosceles. The sequence goes on from NC_045437.1 coordinate 43,466,985, forward strand.
ATATGCACATAGTCAAGAAATTGTCTCAAAGCAATAGGGCTTCACTTTATCCCTCACCCTACACCCAGATTTGAAAGCATATATAATAATACTTGCTCTAGAATGATCTCATTGCCATTAAAAGGAGGGTACCAGACTGGGCTAATGAGTAATCTAGGTCTAGTCCACCTTGTACCATTATATAATCTGGCTGCCTTTCTAGTATAATGCATTAGAGTTACTTAGTTTCTCTATCTTCCACAGTTCTGTCAATACAGTTGACATGCATTTATAATTACAGGTAAAATGAGATCTGAATTTGCAGAAAATCCTTCTCATCTCTGGATAAGATGATGTATCTTTCCCAGCGTGCTAAATGCCAAAATGACACTTTACATTCTCACCTGATAATTCAAGTCATAGGATAAACACAGTGCCTAGCTTAGCCTTATTGATGAGTACAGTGGCAGATCCTAAAACACTTGTCAATTTAAGGCTATATTTAACCAGTATTGTCATTGAACCATTGCCATTGATCTAACATTAAAAGTATCAGAAACTTACAATGCAATATAGGGACAATGTTCTCAAGTGGTAAATTAACTGTTAAAGTGTGTTAAAGATCAATTTCTTACTGAATTTTTATTACAAATGAAATATGACACCAGATCTTTCTCACTGATCGTAAGTAAACAAATATTCGCAGATGGCCATCTAATAGGTTTCTTCACAACAGTGCTAGATCAATAGATTTGGTAAACTTGACTTTTTTTTTTTGTAATTTTTTCCTCACTGGTAGAGATTTTTAAAATATATTTAACATTATGGAAATATTTCAGGAAATAATTACTTATCAATGTTTAATAATGTCATGCTTTCAAACATTATCTTCTCTGTTCTTAGGATACATTCACAGTAAGACATAAATGACATGTGTCTAGGACAGAAATAGATTTGTAATTCTTGGGAACTGTTCATAATAAGTGATGATACAAATTTAACTCACAAAGTGTGAAATGATTCTATCGCTAGTTTTGGATGAAATAAAGATCTAGAAAAGCTTATGTGTCCCTGGAGATAGAAACTCTACCCTTATTCCCAACTACCAGCAAACAAACAAAACAACAACAACAACTACTGGAAACACTTACATGTTTCTGTCATTTGCTGTGACCCAAGATAACTGACATTTGATCCCATTTTGCAATGAGATAAATTGCGGGAAATGGTACAAAACAGAAAGATGAAAGGAAGCCTGAATGATTACCTTAGAAGAGCCCAGCACAATTCATTTGAATGGTAACAAAGCCATGAGCAAGGCAGAGAGTAATTCTTCCTGATAGGTAAACATTTCTGTATCAGAAAATATATTTCTATATGAAGTTTTATGTAGCAATTTGTTGGTTTTGCCTTCCCCTCATTTCCTTTAGTAGATAAATCAACCCTTCAAAAATTCTGAAAAGTTAGAAATCCTGGCTTTTTGCCAGGGTATCACGGCCACATCCCACTTTTGTCCCGATTCTTATCTCCTGCATTTCACATTTTAAGGAAAATCCCAAGGAAATCTTTGTGTGGCTTGTGTCTTCTCACTGAACATTGGAAGTACAGAAAGTCTGCCAGTCTGTATAGAAAGAGTTTCATATACTGACCGTGCAAAAATAAGGGACAATCACTGCAATGTTATCACTTCTGGGAAAATATATCCAGAATATAAAATAATATTAGAAACATGTTATGCATCAGTAGAAGCCAATTTACTACCCAGATTAGATTTGTTATGATACAGAAGGTTTGGCAAGCATGTCAACTGTCACACTTTTCCCCAAAGTACTACGTTATTATACATTATTTTGAGATATCTTCTATGTTCAATCAAAACCTCTGATCAATCTAATTTGAGTTGAAATTACTAAATTTAAAAAGTATTTATTATTTTAGTGAAAAAAGTTCAGATCATCTGAGGCTTGGTCTCAGCAAATTGTAGAGTCAGAGAAGAGCTTGAAGAATTCTAGAGATTGTCTGTTTCATATCCAATGCTCTTTCGTAATAGATGACTTTGGGAAATCCGGAGAGATTGAGGGACTTATCTGTAAAGGTTACTTACAGCCTTAAGTAAATACTTAGTCTACCACACAATGAGGCTCCTGCTAACATTTACAAACAATTGGCAGTCAGGCAAAGATTTTATATCTTTTTTCTTACACAGAAACAATTCATTCTACTGGGGCTTGTCCATTGAATTTTATTTATAAAGGGAGAAAAAATGTTAAGCTAACATAAAGGGTTGGAGGAATTACTGCATGGCATATTTTATTAAATGATCAACATGTTAATATAGACATTTACCCTAAAGACATTGCTATAAACTGTCTACTACATTTACTCAGGTTTTTATGAATTTCTTTAATATAACTAATTATAATATAGAGTATCTTTTCTCCTCAATTTAAGCAAAATAATAAAATGGGTTAGTAGATATTGATATTGGGTTTCCTGTAAGAAAAAGTCTTACTTGATGCATTAAAGTGTTCACAAATTAACTAATCATGAACAGCCCTAAGTAGTTTAAAATACTTAATATGGAATAAGTTTGAGGGGTTCAAGCTGTAGGCTCACCTTGAACATGTGTATTGTAAATTTGACAAGCTTTACATGGTATAGATACATAATTGGCCTCTTAACTCCTTCAAAGATTGTTTCCATGATTACTTAGATAGTGGGTAATCATAATACTTATTAGAAATACATATTCCACTGTGTGGTATGTGAATTTTGATTTGTGCAGAAAGACAATTTGTCTATTTATGTATACTTGACAAATGACAACATTGATTCATTTGCCTTAACTATATATTTCTGTAACTCAGGGGTCCCCAACCACGGGGCCATGGACTAGTACTGGTCCATGGCCTGGTAGGAACCAGGGCGCACAGCAGGAAGTGGCTGGTGGTGAGTGAGTGAAGCTCCATCTGTATTTACAGTCACTCCCCAGCTACTGCCCATCACATGTTACTGCCTGAGCTCTGCCTCCTGTCAGATCAGCAGCAGCATTAGATTCTCGTAGGAGCTCGAACCCTATTGTGAACTGCATATGTGAGGGATCTGGGTTGCACACTTCTTATGAGAATCTAATGCCTGATTATCTGAGGTGAAGCTGAGGTGGCTATGCTAGCACTGAGGAGCAGTTGCAAATATAAATGAACATTAGCAGAGAGATTTGACTGCACAGAGACCATAATGAATCAGTTGCTTGCAGACTCATATCAAAACCCTATGTGTGAGTGACAAGTGACAATTAAGCTGCATCTGGTGGCAGGCTTTATAGTGACAAGTGAGTTGATGTACTCTGATTGTACAATTGCATCTGGTGTCAGGCTTTAAGTCGGAATCTAGCACTTAATTTAGTCCATGCATGGTCCATCCATTATTGTATTTACCACTTCCATCCACGCTTTTTTCTTGCACTGTGCACTTGTTTCAGTCACAGTTTTGGTAAGCCCACAAGCTAACCCAACCAAAATGAGTAAAAAACAAACATCACTGGAGAGCTTCTTTGAAAGAGGGAAAGACCCAGTGATGAAACAGCAGAAGACTCTAAGACAGCCTACCAAAATATCAGTATTTAAAAGAAAATAACAAGAGTCCTACTTAAATTATGGATTAATTGCAACAGGTGATTCACATTCACTCTGAAAGCCTGCTTTGTATAATATGTGGTGACTGACTATCCAACAAAGCCATAAAACCTTCAAAACTGCTTCACTACATGGAGATTAAGCACTCTGCATCAAAAGTCAAGTTCAAGTCTTTGGAGGTTGTTTATTTATTTATTTATTTATTTGAGGTAGGGTGTCACTCTGCTACCCAGGCTGGAGTGCAGTAGTACAATCTTGGCTACTGCAACCTCTGCCTCCTGGACTCAAGTGATACTTCCATCTCAGTGTCTCTAGTAGCTGGAACCACAGGCATGTGCCACCATGCCTGATTTTTGTATTTTTTGTATATATGGGGTTTCGCCATGTTGCTCAGGCTGGTCTCAAACTCCTGGGCTCAAGCAGTCCACCCACCTAGGCCTCCCAAAGGGCCAGTCCCCTTTGAAGTTTTTCAAAAGAAAAAAAGAAAAAAAGATGAACATGAAGAACAGAAGCAAACATTGAAGGACACCACTTTATCAAATGTATCTAAACTGAGAGCATCATTCTTAGTGGCTAACAACATTGCTACAGCTAAGAGGTCCTTTACTATTGGTGAAGAGTTCATCCTTCCTGCTGCTAAAGACATTTGTCATGAACTTATAGAAGAGGCAGAAATCCAAAAGGTGGCACATGTTTCTTTTTCAGCTAGCACTATAAGTAGACCAATTGATGAAATAGCTGGGGATATCAGGGCACAATTGTTAGACAGGATTAATGAGTCACCATGGTATGTAGTCTAGGTTGATGGCATCCATCAATGTTGACAAGGCAACAATTCTTGTTTTAGTGCAATGTATTTTTCAGGACAATGTGCATGAGGATTTGTTATGTGCACTTTTGTTGCCAATCAACACCACAGCTGCATAAATGTTCAAGTCTTAAAATGAATACATATCAAGAAAACTGAATTGGTCATTTTGTGTCAGTATATGCATAGACAGAGTAGCTGCCATGATTAAAATGGCTTTCTGATTTCACTGCTTGGGTCAAAGAGCTCACTTCTGAATTTTGCTCTATGCACTGTGTCATCTATAGAGAAATGCTGGCTAGCCGAGAAATGTCACTTGAACTTAACAACATTTTGCAGGCTGTGATTAAAATTATCAGCCACATTAAAGTACATGCCCTTAACTCATGTCTGTTGGCACAGTTCTGTGAGGAGATAGACAGAGAGCACATACATCTTCTTTTTTTTTTTTTTTGAGACAGAGTCTCGCTCTGTTGCCCAGGCTGGAGTGCAGTGGCACGATCTCAGTTCATCACAACCTCTGCCTCCTGGGTTCCAGCGATTCTCCTCAGCCTCCTGAGTAACTGGGATTACAGGCACCCGCCACCACTCTTGGCTAATCTTTGTAGTTTTAGTAGAGACAGGGTTTCTCCATGTTGGCCAGGCTGGTCTTGAACTCCGGACTTCAAGCGATCTGCCCACCTTAGCCTCCCAAAGTGCTGGGATTACACACATGAGCCACCGTGCCCAGCTACATCTTCCCTTATACACAGAAGTGAGATGGCTTTTTAAAGGTAGATCACTGGCCAGAGTTTTTTAGTTATGAGAACTACTCCAGAGATTTCCTTCAGAACAATAATCACCACTGGCAGCACATTTCAGTGACACAGAATAGGTCCCAAAACTTGCCTATTTGTGTGACATATTCAACCTAGTCAACAAACTCAATCTGTCACTTCAGGGGAGAATGAGAACTATGTGCAAGTCAGCAAAAGGATCTGCATTCAAAGTCAAACTAGAATTATGGGGGTGACAAGTGGACATTGAGATTTCTGATAGGTTTTAAACATTAACTGTGATTTATAAGGAGACTGAACCAGGGCCTTCTTTCTCCCAGCTGGTGCATGATAACTTACCTCAGCTTTCAAAAGAGTTTGAGTATTACTCAAAAGACCCCCAAACTGGGAAGAATGGATTCACGACCTATTTATGAATAAGCCAGGTGAATGGACTTTGTCCATGCTAGAAGAGGATCAACTGCTTGAGATCACAAATGACAGTGGACTTTAAAATATGTTTGAGACAACTTCAAAGCTCCATTATGTTCTGGATTAAAGTCAAGGCAGAATATCCTGTGACTGCCACAAAATCACCAAAGAGCCTGCTTCAATTTCCAACATTCTATCTTTGTGAATCTGGGTTTTCTGCAGTGACAGCAACCAAAATGAGATTATGGAGTAGATGGGACCATCTAGATGCAGGAAAACACACTCAGGGCTCCCACTGATTCTACATTATGATGAGTTGTATAATTATGCTATTATATATTACAATGTAATAATGATAATAGAAATAAAGTATGCAATAAATGTAATGTGACTGAATCCTCCTGATGCCATCTCCTTCACTGGTCCATGGAAATAATGTCTTCCACAAAATCAGTCCCTGGTGCCAAAAATGTTGGGGACCACTGCTGTATCTTATAATATTGACAATAAGGATTTTTGGCTTCTGCTGTAAAGGAGATGTTTAATCAAGATATTCTGGAAGATCCTGGCTTTCTGGACTACAGATTTCCCCCTTTGGGCTGAACACCAAGATTGAAGTGCTTTTTTATCCCCAAAGTCCATGGAAATGTCCTATTTTTGCCACAACACACACACTTGGCAAAGAAAACAGAACCATAGGTTGGAAATACAAGAAGACAGCATCATACATCATTTCTGACCACCAGTAAAGCATGCAGCCAGTATTTTGCAGAGCATGCTAGAGAAAGTACTTTCATAGAAATTAATCTAAAGGGTTTTCCTGGTGCTTAAAAATTGAATTTTAAGAAAGTAATAAAACAAATATTAGAACTCAGCATAAAAATCTGACATTCTAGTACAGATAATATGGGAAAAGCAACATTGGGCTAGAGATGAACAGGTACTCTTACCTTAACCACATGTGGGGTTACTCATTCTTTAATGAGATGCAACTAAGGATTGATATTAGAATCCAACATATATGCATTATTGTTTTTTTGTAATTAAATGTGGGAAGTGGATTGTTAGGTAAGATGGTTTTCTAAAGGTCATGAAACACTTTTATTAAATCTTGAGTTAACAAACTATCTATAAAGAAATTCCTAGAGAGGATGAGTACAATCTGACACATTATGATCTGTTTCCTCATGAGAGAAAAAGTCAGCAATTGTCCCATTATCCCATTTTGCTTTTTTAAAATGCTTATATTATTTTAAAGTAGTATGTTCTTGAGAAAGTGCTCATGACCTTTAAGAAAAAGCATGATCTATCTGATCCAATTTTAAAATGAAAACTGATGGATAAGGGAAACATTTTATGTGGGAATTGGTGCTACATAATCAACAGGAAAAATTAAGAGTTTTTAAAATGCAAAGAGAATAGTAAGTGGAGAAAAATAATGTATATCCCTATCTATCTACCTGTCTATCTACACACAAACGAATGTTATTTCATACCCCTCTTGGTGTCTTAGTAAACTATTCTAAATGGAATATGTTGACATTTCATTATTTAAGAATAGACAAGAGATTAAAACTACTATGCACTTGAGTTCTCATGCACATAAAATATTGCTGGGATCTGGGAAATAAAGGGGAAGGCAAAAACTAAAAGTTAAAAGAGAAGAAACACTGAAAAAAAGAAAATTATTGAACTGACTTGACTTTGTTTATATTACATTATTAAATACATTATTAAAATATATATCCAAGTCATGCTAACTGTAAATGTCTAATTTTCCTCATCAAATTTTATCTGAAACTGTTAAAACTTTTAAAACTTAGAAGACTATTCAGAGAAACATTATCTTAAGCTTCTTTTTAATGTACCTGGGTTCAGCTACATAAAACTCCACGATAACATATCTTGAAGAAATGTTTCTATTTACATTTGTTCGTCAAAATCTGAAGGCATTCTTTCTGGAAGAAAGACTCTCAACATTATTTATTGCATATAATGAATTGCAAGAAGGACTTTAAATTGATTTTCTCAAATCTGACTAGCGTATAAAGTATTGTCAGACAATTATTAAATTCAACTGAAATAAAATAATTTATAATAATGCATGATGATTAAAATGTCAGTACATAAATATGAGACAGGGAAAAACAAAAGCTAGAAAAGACTGGATAAATTTGAAAACAACTTTGCAACTTGCCACCAAAATGGCAAAACATAATTCTTGGTAAATTGGTTGACTTTTTAGCAAGTCAGATTAATAAATTAATGTAAACATCTATAAAGAACAAGCAACATCAAACAGTTTCATACTATTCAATTTCTTTTGCAAGGGTTTCTTCTTTTTATGCTAATTCTTAAAGATCAGGAAAAAAACTGTATGTGACATAACTTAATTTCAATGTAGATTATTCTTTGGTAAAATTCAAAGTAAACCCTGTTTATTTGTTTTTATAAGGATTTTATAAATGATATCCAAATAGACATCAAATTTAGTGTCATAGTTTAATTTCAGAAAAGATATATTTGAAGTCTCTGTATTTTAACAAAGTAGACTCAAATTCAGTACACATCATACAGCATATATTTCACAGTCACTATTATTCAGTAGGTATGTATATGAATAGATACACATCTATCTTATACAAAAACAGGTACAAAAAGCATTTAAAAATAAAAATAAAACTTAATCAAAACAGAAATAAATAAAAATAGACATGCCCTTAAAAAGCGTGAAAAACCTAATTAAACTCTGGCAAACCATGGAAACAGAACTCAGGAATAGAACTCTACTATGCAATTTTTCCTTATGTATAGATTACAGCTACTGTGTAGCTGAGCCTATTTCTTAATGCACTGTTACAAGAACTAGGTATCTTTTCATTTAGAGGAGAAATATTTAGTGTGCAGATTTCAAGATCTTTCAAAATTCTTATCTCTGATCATATAGTAGAATTGAGAAGTATGATGAAGAGGATGGCAAATTTGGCTTGAAGTTAAAAGAGATCCAACTTGCCCATAGTTGATTATGTATTTATTTTTGAGACAGGGTCTCACTCTGCACCCATGCTGCAGTGCAGTGCCATGATCATGGCTCACTACAGTTTCAACCTCCCAGGCTCAAGTGATCCTCCCAATTCCGCCTCCCAAGTAGCTGGGACTACAGGCACAAACCACCACGCCCAGCTATTGTTTTAAAAATATTGTTTGTAGAGACGGAGGTCTCACTATGTTGCCTAAGCTGTTCTCAATCTCCCGGGATCAAGCAGTCCTCCCATCTCAGCCTCCCAAAGTGTTGAGACTGCCCTTAGTTTACTGAAAGCATACTTCTTCTTTCTTCATATGGGCCTCATCTGCCTCTCTTACCTGATGCTGTACTACCGGCACCGGGCTCTTATTTCATATGTATATATATATAAACAAATTAATAAATTTATTTGAAGAAACTCATGTGAAAAGTAGTTGTTTCAATTTGGCAAACTCATTTTTTCCTAGAAAAAGGAAAGAAGAAAGAAGTTCTGGGTGTTCTTTCTGTTCACCACGGTTCAGTTCTCAAGTTGAAAGGGGACGCTACAGGAAAACGGAAGCTGCTCCTCTGTTGGCAGGTATTCCCTACTTGTGTCTCAACTGTGCCCAGGGTACTCAGTGAGGTAAAATCAGAAGCCCTTCCAGGGTAGGCAGCATTATAGAGCAGCACTCCATACCCCACTGCCCCAATTTTTCTTCAGTCTTCAGAGTGACTTCCAGCCTGAGGCTGAATCCTCACATTATTTTACATATGGATATTCAACTCAAAATAATAAACGTGTACCCCGAGGGACTGATTGCCAAATGTAACCCTGTGAAAAATCACACTGACAATATTTGATGTTTACTGCATATAAAAGCCATCTATGAAACATAAAAAGGATTTCTTGTGACTCGTATGCTATAGGAAGAGAACTAATAAAAGAGTCCCAAGCCTAAACCAGAATTATTCTGCTCAGCCTTTTTCTTCTAAATTCACTTGCTTCAACCACAACAAAAGCCAAGGACCACTTTGGTACTCTTTTCTTACCCAAGTTTGCAGTCATAATAACCTTTTAAAAAAAGGTTTTTAAAAACAGTCCCTTAACCACAAAGTACAATATCTCAGTCCACACCCTGGATATTCTTTGTCTCAGAAACTTGGTCAAGGATGTTAAGGTAATAAGGTCCGCTGCAAACATCCAAATATAAACAACTGCTTGTTGACTCTAAAACCCTGATGAGTGTTTTCATCTTGAGTGTTTAACAGCTTTCTGACATGGTGGGAGATCCTATCTTTCTTCCTCTAGACAACAAACAGCTTTCTCATCCCTCTTTGCCTTCTCAGTCATTCAACACTTTAACTATAGGGAGGAGGACAAATGCTTTTCTGTATGTGGAGACTTAAGGACTACTAGGAAGCACACAACCATTTCACACCCTTCCTCTGTTATCATCACCAGCTCCTCTTTTTATTGTTTCTCTAACTTGTCTGTTGACAAAGACAGCTGCTAACAATTCCATCTGTGGTGCTGGGATAAGCAATCTAATTGCATAGGCTTGTGGCCAGGGGTCTTGTCCAGCTAAGTTTGATTTCCAAAAGGAGAACTACAGAGACATTTCCTTAGATGTCTTCCCACTCACAAACTTCAAGGGACATTCATACTATACTGTTAAGTGGCTGCACTTGAAAATTGTTTTCATGGTGTTTTTTTTTGTTTTTGTTTTTGTTTTTGTTTTTGTTTTTTTTTCTGCTTTCACCTTTATGTAACCCCTCCAAAACTACTGGCATAAATGTTGAGTGAGGAGTGTACGGCTCATTAGAATCAATAGGTTTCTTTTTTTAGTTGCCCTTGCCGGCTAACTGTTATATACAAGGTAATCACATTGGAAAGTCAGAGATATTTTTGACTTTGAAACTGAAGCAAAATGGTGACACAAAAATTCTTTAGGTAGTAGATTTGCTGCCAAATTTATTACAGGCAGAAAAACATATAACCAGTTGTTTTCTTTACAAGATACATACTTTCTCAGATTCTGTACATTTCCCTTAACCCTTATAATTATCTTACCTATGAGATCTTAACCCATACTGACAATCTCATGTATATGCATAAAATACTTTCAAAAAGTCTAATGGTCAGGCATGGTGGCTCACTCTTGTAATCCCAGCACTTTGGGAAGCCAATGCAAGAGGATTGCTTGAGCCTAGGAATTTGAGACCAGCCTGGGCACCATAGTGAGACCTCGTCACTACAAAACACACATAGAAAAATTAGCTAGGCGTGCTGGTGCATGCCTGTGGTTCCAGATGCTCAAGAGGCTGAGGTAGGGAAATCACATGAGCCAAGGAGGTAGAGGCTGCAATGAACTGTGATTGCACCACTGCACTCCACTCTGGATGTCTTTTACAGCAACATGGATGGAACAGGAAGCTGTTATTTTTAGTGAAACAAGTGAGACACAAAAAGACAAATATGTATTCTCACTCATAAGTGGGGATAATACAAAATTATCTGGGCATGGCAGTGCACACCTGTAGTTGCAGCTATTCAGAAGGCTGAGTTGGGAGGATGTTTAAGCCCGGGAGTTTGAAGCTGCAGGGAGCCATGATTGCGCCATTACACTCTAGCCTGGGTGACAGAGTGAGACTCTGTCTCTAAATAAATAAATAGCCTAAGAAGAGGAAAACCTTATAAGAAAAATTATTTCAAGTGGATTCCAACCCAGAATAACTAGTTGACATATTTGAAGAATTGATAATGTAGATTGTGCTCTTACTGTTAGTAAATAGGTGCATTTCATTGATTTCTTTTGGTTTTACCAAGTACAGTCTTTTGTTTTGTTTTGTTTTGAGACAGAGTCTCACTCTGTCGCCCACGCTGGCCTGGCTGGAGTTCACTGGTGCAATCTCAGCTCACTACAACCTCTGCCTCCCGAGTTCAAGTGGTTCTCCTGCCGCAGCCTCCTGAGTAGCTGGGATTACAGGTGTGTGCCACCACGCCTGGCTAATTTTTGTATTTTTAGTAGAGACAGGGTTTCATCATGTTTGTCAGACTGGTCTCGAACTCCTGACCTCTTGATCTTCCCGCGTTGGCCTCCCAAAGTGCTGGGATTACAGGCGTAAGCCACCACACCCAGCCTAGTCTTTTCTATATTTGTAGAAGTAGATCTCTCTCATTGACTGGTATAGATTGGTCATAGCTTCTTAACTTGGCATCACTATCTGCTACTTCATCAACACCTCCAACCTAAACTAGAACTCATATTCACATGAAAATTTAAATGAAAAAAAATCACAAAAATGAGCATGTACCCAATATAAGAAACATTTGCTTTGAAATTGATGGATCAGACTTTTTAAGTAGTTTTGGCAAAATTGCCATCTAGTCTCCAACACAAAACAGCTGTTTTAGGTGGCAAAATCTTGTCAAGCTAAAGCATCCAACCCTTAAGCATGGGTAATTGGCAAGACCTTGTTCCAGTTCATCTTTAGTCTCCACTGAATCTGGGCAAACAACTGTGAATTTGCGCTAAATTCTTCTTCCTATAATAGGCAGCCTGGCTTCCCATGGAGACATAGAGTGTTCAGAGCTTCAGTGTCCTCAGGGTATCTGCCAGTACAAAGCTGGTCTAGGATAAGCCACATTAATAGCAGTTTCCTCTTTTCATTCTTAAGCTGTCTTTTTATATTTATGAGCTCATTCTTGTGAGTTAAATATTTTGGATGTATTTCTGCAACTTTAATACTTACCCAATACTTACTCAAAAACTGTAATTTGTCTAGTCCTTTAGTAGTTTTTCAACATTTTCAAAAGTATTGCATTTTCAAAAGAAAGTTAAAGGAGCACTATAAACAAAGTGCAGGGACACAGTGGCAGTCGAGACTTCTCTTTCTCAACATATGGCTTATGTTACAACTGAGCAAGCCCCCAGCTTTTATCTCTGGGAGCTGTGAAGTTGACTGCTCATAAGGTCTCAATGTCTAATTAATCCTTACTTAAAATTCACCTAAGTAAGTATAACAGGGATAGGAAGTTGATTTCTGTTAGCATTTCCACCTTTCACCCTACCAAACATCTGGGAAATATTCAGTTTAAGATCAGATCCAAGCCTTTTGGCATTACTACCTTAAAACATTAAGATATCACCAGCAATTTGCCTCTGTTTCAGAAAATTAAAAGCATATTTGAGATATAAACATGAGTGTGCCACTAATATTACTGGCAATAATTGAGAGCTATTCTTTTATTATACTGAGGGGAAAACAGAGGATGTTCTCAGATGAAATAGGTAGAGTAAGTCCAAATGGTAACATTACTCTCCTAAAATAACTGTGTGTGTAATGAATGCTGAAGATAAAGCATATTAAATGCTACTGTTTTGTTTCATGGCTATGTACTATTTGATAGGATAGAGAGCATATATAGCCTGTATAAGCAATATAAAACCTCATCTGTCTCTTAGAAAAATATCAAAATTACAATTTAAACTGTTCAAAATATAAACGAAGAATTATCAGCTTGATTGATTGGACGTCATTTTTGTGAGATTATTGACTGTTCGCTTAAAATAAAAAAAATGGATGTTTTCTTCAGACTTTGTCTCACAAACAGTATTTTGCATTCATATTCTTAATAATTAATGTGAGATCATGGGGAAAAGACATTATAAATAGTGATTCCTGGTAAAATTATGACAGTTGGTTATGACTTCATTTATATACTAAAGTTAATGGTAAAATGAGAACAGGCAAATGAGAAGTGCTTTTCTGTGGTTTGAAGACATAGTTCTGAAAGATTTCTTTGGGAGCTAAATTTATATTTCTGACAAGCCTCTTCCTTTTGTCAAGATACAAATTAAGCCAGACTAGAGAGTGCTTAAAATTTTTGTGCACTTATTTTAGGAGCTCCTTTGTTTCTGGGGCCACTACACCAAGATTTTGCTTATTATGTTTGTGAAAAACACAAAGTGAATTTGGAGCTTTGCTTAACAATTCAGGCACTTTCTTAGAAACTGCTTGCAGACATCTATCAGTATCCAAACATGTCCATAAACTTCATGTGATTTTAGGTTTTATTAAATAATTCCACTGATCATAAGAGAAAAAGGAAAACGAAACTGGAAATGTGACTGTGCCTTTAATTGGAGATTGCAAAATTTTTCTCAAGCAATTTTCATGTTTGATTCAATGTTTTCTAAAAAAGCACTGACATTTAAAACACTCTTTAAAAGGTCATTTTGAAGACATATGAGCAAGTTGTACTGAGGGTGTTGTATGTGCAATTAGGGTTCTTTTCTCTGTAAAGCCTTGCCAGTTCCTTAGATGAATGAGAATCCACCAGCTCAGTTTTCATCACCTTTTGTGTCTCTGAGTCTGACACAGTGTTGTTGATCCCATTTTGCATGCAAAAAACATGAAGGATTGAAAATTAAAAGCAGTTACCAGCCAGGCTGTTAACAACACATAACCAAAGATCATCGAGGACAGAAATCATGCTAGCATCATGCTAAAAAGAATGTCGAACAGTGCCATGAATATTGTGGTTACTCAATACTTAGTGATTGGTTGATATTTACATGTGGACACTTTTGGGCTTGAGATGGAGACATGCAAGCTGTGTTCTGATGGTAGTGCAGCTGAATATAAATAACTTGAAGGGAAAAAATAACCTACCAATTCCTCCCTATCTCCCCACTTCTTCAGAAACAACTAATACTATTAAACCCAATAGATGTGTAAAGCACAAGTATGAACCCCATTTTTCCATTTAAATAATACAAAGAGGTGTTTAGCATCGTGTTAAAGTCTCTCTCTCGCAGTCTTTGGGTAGGGATTTTGTTGCTATTGGCTTGGCAAATTGGAAGCTGTATGAATCTGAAACGGCCAGTTAATGTCTAGGAGTTTCCTTCCTCATCTGTAAAATAAGTCAGTTGCCCCAGAGGTGATTATCAAAGACTTTTCCAGCTTTATAATTCTATGATCTATGAACAAGAGCCAAAATCACAATTTAGGATTTGGCACCTGATTTTATACTATGCTAGTGCCATAGAACTGCTTATTTCATTAATCTCACATGTTTAATTTCTCTATGTAACCTGGTTTGACTTTGTTGTTTTTTCCTTTAAAGGAACCAAGCATACTATCCATTTGGCAACTGAGAATGGTTCTTAAAAGAGCTTTTAATTATACTTGGGAAATAAATGCAATGCCAGTGGCACATATGTCCTACTGCCCTCTAGTGGATAAAACCATATCTTCCCTAGAGTAGTTACAAGTTTGGTTGAAATAGCGCTTCTCAAACTATACACATCACCTGGGGTGACGCCTTAGCGTCTGCGTTACAAACTCCCAGGTGATTTCAATGCTGCTGGTTCTAGGACCGCACTTTGAGTAGCATGAGTTTAAGTGATTTTCTTTGGTACATAATTACTTTAAGGAAGGAAGGAAACATATTTGGCACATGATATGAAAGAAGTTTCTAGTTAGCAGAAGATGCAGGGGAAGAAAAAGAAACAGGAGGGGAAGGAGAAGGAGGAGAGAAAAGGGCAAGAGCGTGAGAAGGAGATGGGGAAGAAGAAGAAGAAATTAAATCCACCAGATTGAAAGGGCTCATGTGGCAAAACTACATAGTTCTTGATCACCGGCAATCTCTAGAAAGTTTCTATATCTAGGCTTAATAGGACAGTATATGCATTAGGACTTACATTGTTTTCCTCTTATCTTTTATTATATTTTAGTAAATTTTGATTAAAAAGAAGTCCTGACCCCCTCCCAAAAAAATTACAACTTGTTGAACCAAAGTTAAAATTTTGCCAATTCTATAATTATGTAAAAATACATATTCAAATCAGTCTAGACAGAAAATACGCACTACTTTTGTGTATTTTATTACAGAATTAAGCTGTGTTGATGGAACACTGAGTATATATAGCCAGATGCACTTAACTCTTGAATAGTGAGATTTCTTCCCAGATAGTAGAATAGTCAAAGTTTAGCAACGAAAACCTGTATGTTCAAAGCACTGTTCTGAGTACTGAGAATATAGACCTAAGCAAAGAAGGCAACCCAGCAGTGGTATTTTGTCATGAGTTAATTCTACAGAGAGGAAGAAAAAAAATAAATGACTACGTTAAAGTATAACACAATTTATAGAAGATTAATAATAGTTATTAATTATGGGGCATCACTATGTCCCTGACCCTATGCTAAGCAAACATCGGCCATTAGTGTGATGGCCCCATTATATTCTCCATTATATACATGAGAAAACTGAAACTAAAAGAGGTTAGAGTGAAGGTCCAAACTCATGTATGATATCAAACCTTAACCACCAGATTGTGTTGTATTTTGTTTATTTTCAAAATGTTAATTCCAGCTAATCAACAGATGAACCGGAATCCTTCCCTTCTGTGTTCCATATTTTCAACAGTTGCCTCTTTAGTGCAATGGAAGGAGACGACGTGAGGCTGCCAGCTTGAGTAAAAAATAATGTGTGTTGGTATCTCAGCATCTCTCCATTTTTATTCGATCTGTGAGGAGTGTGACTGTAGGAAAAGGTGGGGGGAGAGAAAGCAGAGCCTGCGACTTGTATCTCTGTTTTAAATTTGGTCCCCTACTCTACCCCTTAAGCGTAGCTTTCATCCTCTTCAGTAGATGAAATCTTCTGGCCCACACCTGCTTTCTTTTCAGAAACAAATGGTCACGTGGGGCAAAAGGTGATTCAACTAGGAGGGTCACTATTTCCTTAAAATAATGGTAAATATTACTTCAAATTTACCTTTGCAGTTTTCTGCTTCCAAGCAAGCCTCAGTTACTTGTCTTGAAACTTTGTTATGCTCCATTTTTTAAATTTTGAATGAGGATATAGTGCCCTATCCTTAGGTCCACAACCTTAGGCCTTGTATTCGTTCCTATTTTGCCATATTATCTCTGTACTCCAGAGTAAGAATTCATTTGAAAACACTGCTTCTTCTAGTCCTTTCATAGAATATTCTAAGTTTGTTTCTGGAATAGTCTCAGGGATTGTCTACAAAAAAATCTTAAAATCCAAAACCAACATAAAGGCTCTCCCAAGTCACTTAAAAAAAAAGAAATGTCAGCCACCTTCCTATCCCAGCTACATAGGGGAATATGGTTACTTCACACAGGAAAACAAAAAGAAAAATTATTATACTTTAAGTTCCAGGGTACATGTGCACAAAGTTAGAAACTTACCAGTGGAAATATCTTTAGAAGTCACATTAAAGGATGTCAGTAATTTGGATTGGACGCAATGAATGTCCTAATGGTTGAATGAATTGCCTACCTTAACACAACTGGTAGTTAGGCTAGCTGAAATTTAAACTCATATTTTTTTTCAATACCAGCCAAATGTGCTTTTCACTAGCTCTAAAAAAAATGATACTATTGCAGAGTAGTTACCACCTGATATGGTAATGCCCGGTGAACATGATAGCTGGTGCCTGACATTGTTCAGTCAGCTGACAAATAAAGATACTTGCATAAACAAGCCCAGGAAAGGCTCAGTGGAAATTGATCATAAATGTTGGGAGGAAATCATAAGTAAGCATAAGATAAATCCCCGTATCACAGAAGAACTTTTCCCTTTCTTTGTCTCTATTAATCATTCTCACTTGAACATTTTCCCCTACTAACATTAGGATTTTAAAAAGATATAATATTGTATTTGATTCAATTTAACCTTTCCACGTACTTCCAGACTCAAAATTTAACCTCATCATGAAAGAGTGATAAATAACAGCAAGATAGGAACATATAAATCTGAATAATCTTTTTCTAATTATCAGTTATAACTGGAATTTGGTTTTTAAACTAGGCTTACAGGTAGGAATATGTAACATACATACATATGTAACATATGTAACAGGTAGGATCATAACATAACAACAATCACTCATAACACTAATCACTCACCAAGAGGCATTCATGCATCTTAATGGTGAGAAGAAATGACTTACTCTCCCTTCCCTTCCCTTAAGCATGCCAAAGTAGACTGGAGATCTCCAGATTTTCCTTTTTGTATCAAGTTAAACTCTAGTGGCTATATTTTCCATCCTTATTTATAACTAGTGTTCTACTTAGTATGTATCTTAGTATATAACAAAAAACATACTTTCATGTTAAGGGTACTTTATCAAAATAAAATTTAAGCAAAAGTTCTCTTGGGAATTCTACTGGTAAGAATCATTTAGATTTTGTGTTCCCAATTCTATGTGACAAATATAATTTTTGTCATGTTAAATGTATTCATGGATTTACAACCTGAGCATTATTAAGAGAGGCCAATTACATTCTATTTATTTTGGTTAAATTATTTTTTAGCACATGGAAGCTAATTATGGAAAACAAATCCTTTGTACCAATTCATATAGCAGTTAAGCCATATGATTAGAGTTGCCTGCCTAGCTTTAATATACTGCTTTTCACTCTATTGACTATACAATTTGGGAAAGTACAGATTGAAAATGAAAGATAATCTATAAACAAATGTTATAGAATATGCTACTTTACCTAAGCATACCCATTTTAGTAACTCATGTAACCATTCATATTATTGAATATTTAAAAATCAGAATATAATTAATAAATATTAATAACAGTAATAACTTAAGTGGAGGTCTAATAAATAGGACAATTCTATGGATTCAAATACTTGACAGACTAGAAAGTAAAAATGAAGAAAACTGAAACAAGATAACATAAAATATGTACCATTTGAACTACAAATTTGTAGATGAATAAGATAGAATTGTTTTATCTTTATCATTTTATATTAATGAACCTGCATGTTTTCATCATATTTTAAAACCAAATTTTCACCAGCATTTCATTAATGTTTTTGGAGAGCTGTGGTTTCTATAACTGCTAATTATTAATTTGTTTGTATGTGAGTTTGATTCTCTTTTGGTCTTTTTTTCTAATTAATTTTATCTCTTTAATGAGATTTACTTAAAATATATAATTTTTGTCTGAAAATGATTTAAATCATCTAAGAAATACTGGCATTTTTCAAAATTTCTTTCATGGTATTTAAATGCATAATTTTGTACTAGTTAATACATTTTATTCTCATCTTTTTGTGGTTTGGTTTCATAATATTGAGAGATAATCAGTTTCAAATACTTACTGTGATCAAAATTACTGATTGCCAGATTCTATGTTTGTCTGCTTTGTTTTGTTGTAATCGTATCACTTTATTTCCCCACACCCTCCTCCTGAGGAGAGAGGTGGAGGAGAACTGTCTCATGGAAAGATTTCTCTAATGAGTATCATAAGCGACAGAAAGACCACATAGAGCAATGCTTATACATTTGGACTTTGGAAAGATGGAGTTCAAATCCTGGCTCCACCACTTATTAACTTTGTAACCTTGGACAAATTATTTAAGCTCACTAAGCCCAGTTTTTTTCATCTGTAATATGAGATAATAATAGAGTTTAGAACCGTGGTGAGAATTAAACGAGATGATGCCTTAAAAGTACGTAGAAGAATGATAAAAGGATATGGTAAAATGACAGTTATTATTATTAATCTCCTTGTTTTGCATATTTCAGAGCAATTTTTTATCTAAGTTATGTTCCATCTAAGGTGAAGTCTAGATAGAGGAAGTGACATGGAAGACAAAGAGCACTTATTAACCAATTTGGGAAGTGGCAAGGCAGAATGGTAAACCTGAAAATAACCAAAAGTGAGCCTCCAATTTTCTTAGATCCTATATTCCCCAACAGCTGACTCAAAGAAAGAGGCTATCTTAGTAAGATAGAGTACCCCTATTACTACCACTACTATTGTAACAAATTTTAATCCCCAGAATAGGCTTTAACATCTAATGGTTTCACCTGTGAATATTATTAAATTTTCTAAAATAGGTAAGCTTATGTTATATTAGTGATCCCAATTTATTTTGCAAAAAAGTAGCATAACTCTGATACTGAAATATTAAGATAACAAAAAAAGAAAGATACTATTGAATCCTAGATAAAACATTAATTAATTGAATTCCATAGTGTATTACAGAATATCTCATTATGATATATATCCCAGGAATTCAAATGAAGTTCCCTCTTAGTAAACTACACCCACTGACACAACTAGTTTTTAACATTAACTCACAAGTGCAGGTCAATGCAATGTAACATTAAACAAAAATTGGAAAGATAAGTATTAAAAAGAGGAAACCATACTATCATTACCTTTTGATGATAACTGCCTAGCTAAAACACAAAAATAATCTACTGAAAACCTTTATTTCAGTTTGTTGAATTAAAAGTCTTTTAAATCAATATGTTTCTGTACGCCAAGCACTATTAGAAAATAAAATGGTCAGAGATTCAGTTAGGAAAAGAAGAAGTCAAATTGTCCCTGTTTGCAGATGACATGATTGTATACTTAGAAAACCCCATCGTCTCAGCCCAAAACCTTCTTAAGCTGATAAGCAACTTCAGCAAAGTCTCGGGATACAAAATTAATGTGCAAAAATCACAAGCATTCTTATACACCAGTAACAGACAAGCAGAGAGCCAAATCAGGAATGAACTTCCATTCACAATTGCTTCAAAGAGAATAAAATACCTAGGAATCCAACTTACAAGGGATGTAAAGGACCTCTTCAAGGAGAACTACAAACCACTGCTCAGTGAAATAAAAGAGGACACAAACAAATGGAAGAACATACCATGATCATGGATAGGAAGAATCAATATCGTGAAAATGGCCATACTGCCCAAGGTTATTTATAGATTCAATGCCATCCCCATCAAGCTACCAATGAGTTTCTTCACAGAATTGGAAAAAACTGCTTTAAAGTTCATATGGAACCAAAAAAGAGCCCGCATTGCTAAGACAATCCTAAGTCAAAAGGACAAAGCTGGAGGCATCACGCTACCTGACTTCAAACTATACTACAAGGCTACAGTAACCAAAACAGCATGGTACTGGTACCAAAACAGAGATATAGACCAATGGAACAGAACAGAGTCCTCAGAAATAATACCACACATCTACAGCCATCTGATCTTTGACAAACCTGACAAAAACAAGAAATGGGGAAAGGATTCCCTATTTAATAAATGGTGCTGGGAAAATTGGCTAGCCATAAGTAGAAAGCTGAAACTGGATCCTTTCCTTACTCCTTATACGAAGATTAATTCAAGATGGATTAGAGACTTAAATGTTAGACCTAATACCATAAAAACCCTAGAAGAAAATCTAGGTAGTACCATTCAGGACATAGGCATGGGCAAGGACTTCATGTCTAAAACACCAAAAGCAATGGCAGCAAAAGCCAAAATTGACAAATGGGATCTAATTAAACTAAAGAGCTTCTGCACAGCAAAAGAAACTACCATCAGAGTGTACAGGCAACCTACAGAATGGGAGAAAATTTTTGCAATCTATTCATCTGACAAAGGGCTAATTTCCAGAATCTACAAAGAACTCAAGCAAATATACAAGAAAAAAACAAACAACCCCATCCAAAAGTGGGGAAAGGATATGAACAGACATTTCTCAAAAGAAGACATTCATACAGCCAACAGACACATGAAAAAATGCTCATCATCACTGGCCATCAGAGAAATGCAAATCAAAACCACAATGAGATACCATCTCACACCAGTTAGAATGGCAATCATTAAAAAATCAGGAAACAACAGGTGTTGGAGAGGATGTGGAGAAATAGGAACACTTTTACACTGTTGGTGGGATTGTAAACTAGTTCAACCATTATGGAAAACAGTATGGCGATTCCTCAAGGATCTAGAACTAGATGTACCATATGACCCAGCCATCCCACTACTGGGTATATACCCAAAGGATTATAAATTATGCTACTACAAAGACACATGCACACGTATGTTTATTGCGGCACTATTCACAATAGCAAAGACTTGGAATCAACCCAAATGTCCATCAGTGACAGACTGGATTAAGAAAATGTGGCACATATACACCACGGAATACTATGCAGCCATAAAAAAGGATGAGTTTGCGTCCTTTGTAGGGACATGGATGCAGCTGGAAACCATCATTCTTAGCAAACTATCACAAGAAGAGAAAACCAAACACCGCATGTTCTCACTCATAGGTGGGAACTGAACAATGAGCTCACTTGGACTCGGGAAGGGGAACATCACACACTGGGGCCTATCATGGGGAGGGGTGAGGGGGGAGGGATTGCATTGGGGAGTTATACCTGATATAAATGATGAATTGATGGGTGCTGACGAGTTGATGGGTGCAGCACACCAACATGGCACAGGTATACATATGTAACAAACCTGCACATTATGCACATGTACCCTAGAACTTAAAGTATAATAAAAAAAAAAGAGAGATGCCAAAAACAAATTTGGATATTAAAAAGCATATTAGGGCCCAGCGTGGTGGCTCAAGCCTGTAATCCCGACACTTTGTGAGGCTGAGGCAGGTGGATCACGAGGTCAGGAGATCGAGAGCATCCTGGCTAACACAGTGAAACCCCATCTCTACTAAAAATACAAAAAATTAGCCAGGCGTGGTGGCACGCGCCTCTAGTCACAGCTACATGGGAGGCTAAGGCAGGACAATCTCTTGAACCTGGGAGGTGGAGGTTGCAGTGAGCTGAATTGTGCCACTGCACTCCAGCCTGGGCAAAAGAGCAAGACTCCATGTCAGAAAAAAAAAAAAAAAAAATGCGTATTAGATTTATTATGTGTAATAATGACAAAGTGAAAACAATCTAAATGTCCAAATAAATGTATGTGTTAAATAAATTATTATTCTAACATGTAATTATTATGCTTCCACCGACAATCATATAATATGTTAGAAAAAGGTTAAAAATAGCATTAATGAGTTGAAGAATTGCTAATAAAATGTAAGCCTTAAATATGAAATTTTATGCTCACAATTCTACAAAAGCTACAATGTAACATATTATCTTAACACATATAGTTTTTACATATCAGAAAGAAGGAAGATAATCTAAAATAACAATGATTGCTTCTATGTGATGACATTATTGGTTATTTTTATTTTCTTTGTACTCTTCTGTATTTTCTACAACCAGTATTTAGTATTTGTTTTTCAGAGTACAAAATTGTTTTTCAGAAAATATGACAATAATCAAATTTGAGGGATACCAAAAGAAATTATGAAGCTCTGTGTAGACCTCTTGGTTTCGAGTCCCTGCATGCAGTGACCGGAGGTCTTCTGCCATTTAGAGGAGATAAATGCCGTATCTACATTGAAAGATGTGGCGCAGATACCATTCAGGTTGACAAAAGCATCTGTCCAGCATGTTTAGCTTCCTAAGGCTTTGATGTGTTTAAAAGATCAGCAAGGCTTTTCCCTTGTCTTCCCTCATCACAACACAAGTTCAAAGAAACATTTATTATAAAAAGGCTAAATTCTAACAAATGTGTGTTCCCAGATTTGAATTACAATTTAAAGTTTCTCTATAACTTTATCAGAATTTCCCCAACTGCTGAGTTAAAGTACTCTATTAATTTTTGTTAACTGTTTGTGATTAATATGTTCTGCTTTAAGTATCAAAGTCAAAAGAATGAGACATGTTATTGTTATTGAGTGAGTAATGCAAGAAGATAACATAGAGAATTAATGTAGAAAAACAAACTATATCTAAATTGAGATTGTCTAACTAGCTACTTAATGAATTTAAGGCATGTTAAGAACGTCAGTTAGAATGTGGATAAATGGTCATGTAAAGTCAAATCAATGAATCTAATTTCCTGTTCATTTAAGACGAACTATATTTAATTTTAAACAGCTTCTTTCCTTTCACTGTTTTTTCTAAAAGTGATCAAAGCACACAATGAATATGATTTAAAGAGGGTATTTTATGAAAATTTCAAAAATATCTAATCTGTCTTTAAATAGAGATTAAAATTCAAACACAAAGAACATTTTAAACTTTATTTAATTATTTTTATTTGAAGTCTTTACATTTGAGGTTCTAAATGTTGTACATATATGACCAGAATAGTTAGATTATTTTAGAGTTCAGTAGTACCAGTAAGTATAAATTAACCCACCACTCAAAAAATGTTACACTTATTATAATTTAATTGGTTTTTAATTTTTCAATGTAGAAATTATGATAATTGTACTCACAGTATATTAAAGACATTTAGAGTTGAGGACAAGAGAAAAACCCCACAAATTTAAAAAACTTTAGCGTAAGGCATTATATTGGGGATATTAGTTTTCTTTATATAAGTGGGCTTTGTTCTGGTATAGCAAGACAATTTTCCTTGTGTATTTGCAAATTATCTAAAATGCAGTGATAACCTCCTATCAACACTCTATTTGTGAAACAGTAACCTATGAGGCCCATACTGAGAAATTTCCACTTCTTCTTTTTCCACTTTGCGATTCTTTGAATGATGTCTTCTTATCTTCAAGGTTTCCTCTGGCCATTTGACCCCTATCTTTAATGTCATGCTTTCTGCTCTGTGCTGTTCAGCTCCTCACCTTCCCACTTTTGGTTAAATTCTTCCCTTCTTTCAGAGTCCGTATTATCTCAGACAAAGGACTGGCACTTCAGGCTATCTGCCCCCATTCTTTTCATGTTCCTATCAACATCCATCTCTTATATCTGAAGACTCACGTCTTCATTCTTATACATTGCTTTAAATTAAGGTAGAGCTTTGCTCATTTCTCTTGACTTGAACTTTCTTTCTCCACTATTTAGTTAGTTAACAGGACAGAAAAAGGTAAGAAATCAAGATTTATGAGAGGCAAGGAGTGAAGAACTTTAGAAAGTAGCTTTGTCTTTGTCCCAGTGACCACTTGCCACTACTGCCAAAGTGGCCATGAAATTTTCCATTTCACACGTATCTACCACTTTGGACAGTTAAGGAGAAATGGAGTTAAAGAAGAAAGGAGTCTATAAAAATGACAGAAGCAGATGAGACTGAAATAGTTGTGGAAGGAAAAAGCAGGAGTTGGCATCAACACAGAATTTGGAAGGTGAAATGAAAGTAGCCCAAAGAATAGGAATAACATTCCTTTGGCTTGCTTCTTTCCATGTCCCTTCAAGAATTGCCCAAAAGTTATAACTTTAGTGAGGGTTATAAGACTTTGAAATCTACCCTTGTATCCATAAAGTGCCAACGTTTTAGCTTCTTGGTGTACTTTCTGTTAGCTCTTTAAAAAACATACAGCACCAACCTAATAGCAAAATATTATGAGATATAATAAAAATTTGAAAGTTCAATGACATTATATGCAGCATGAAAAGAAGTGTTTAATAACAGGTCACAGATAAAAGTTTCTTTGTCATGATGGCTACAGGTATTGTCTTTTTTCAGTGTGATAATTTTAATTTTCATTATTATGACAATACTGATATAAATGATTGATAGTTCTTGGCTTTCACTTTAGGACAGCAGAGTGTTACTAAATATGAAATTCTGAAAGAAAATGCCTTTGAGAATTTAAACTCTAGTGGAATAACTCTCTTGTATATAGCTAACCTTTTTTTCTAGGAATTTAAAATCTACCACCTTTGGTAAACTCAGAACTGTCAAGAAGAAAAGAGAATTAGGAATGTATTTGTTGTCCTTTGCCCAAAAGAAAAAAAAGAAAAAAGAAATGACAGTCAAAGAAAGAGTCAATCCAAGGTGAAAGAAAGAAAAACCACGTTCATGTATAAACCTTAGAAATTAACATGAGAACCACTCCCAAGTTAAGGATTGGTTTACATGATGACTTGAAATATACTTTCCATTTAATATGAGAAAAATATATTCTAATCAAGTCTTCCTTTGTTCTTATTTTTTAGCATTTCTAGAGTCTATCCGATTTCTTGGTTCTAGAATAAAAGTTTGCATACGAGTTCCAGGTGAAATAAATGGCAATAAATGCTTGTTAACCTAATAACTATTATAGTTTTTTTTACAATGGAAAACATTATACTTGCTTCTTTCCTACAGATATTATGCAGATTGATTGAACATGTCTTCTTGAAAATGTGGTATACATAAGGAATGCTGCATTGGATAAAACTTGGTAAAATTTCACTTGTAGGGAATTCTTAGGAGCAAGAATGTAAAAAAATAAAACAACACCACTCAGTTCTACTTCATTATATCCTGTATCTGGTTTACAGAATACAATGAAGAAGAAATATGATATGGTTTATTATTTTATATATTCAGATAGATAATAGTCGGAGCTATTTCCATAATTCATTGCCTTATTATTAAAAAAAAAACATAAAACTCATGAGTATTTTCAAGTAGGTAAGTTATTTTAGTCTATTCTTCAAAGCAGAGCAATGAAAGCTCTATAATGTCCACATAATAGACCAACTTACTGTAATGTAATAATCTTGGAGGAGATTTAACACCCGTTATCTGAAGACCTAAAACTTCTAGTGAACTGTTATGGTTGCTCAGCACTGCTGTAGGACCTAAATGTAAGAACAGAAACATTTCTGAATAAGATCCAAAGTGACTGGGAGAAATCATGGGACAGTGGGTTCATCATATAATTTAAAATCAGACAGAGTTGAACCAGGTCTGCCTTATACTCTTTTGATTAATATTGAACAACCCTACTTCATAGAATTTATGTAAGTAATACATTATTTAAGGTATGGAAAGTATTCAACAAATAGTGGTTATTTTATTTCTAAATTCCAACGAATAGTGATGATCACAGTTAGAGATGGGAAAGCAATATTGTCTTTTTTATAATATTCTTTAAAAAGAATGTATGCATATCTTAATAACCTCACTCTAGCAATAACATTTGTGAATTTAAAACTACCTGAAGCTTGTAAAATTATATTCTCAGTCCGTCCTACCACATATTCCTTAATTAGCTGTCTCCTTTATAAAATTATATTATTTTAGTCTTAAATTTGATCTTCATGAGTATCACAGACAAATCAATGACCACTTACGAAGTAGCCCATATGGATTATTAACTATAGGATACAAAGAAGTAAAAGTCAAACTCCAGCATCTAGACCTTACTTTTACTTCAGTCATTGAAATTCAGTGCACATTGTGTTAGGCACATTCTGTCAGAGGACAAAACAATTTGTGAAAGTTAATAAATATTAGATATAGATGTCACAAATCCTCTTATAATATATAAGTTTCTGCATAAATTGTATCAAAAAAACTTCAATTGGAGTTCAAGGGAACAAGGATTTTGGATTAAGAGATTTATAGAAAGTTTTAGGAAAAAAAAAAAAAAAAAAAAAAAACAGCTAGCTAACCAGAATTCATTTTTCAAAGTGCTGTATTTACTGACTGCCACCTATAGGTTAAGGACTCTAGTAAACCACAGGCAGGAGGAAGCCAGAGTACCCTTACATAAAGGGAATGAAAATATTTAGGAAGTTCATTACCTTGACCACCCTAAAGTTCACCTGCATTAAAAAAAAAAATAAGTTGTTTGCTTTGAGATATTTCAATAATTCAAGTTGTAGAATGTTACTCTCTAAAGGAAATCTATGATGTCTCCAAATTTGGGGATGTCAATCTTTCTGTTTTACATGAGTAAACAGAATCTAGAACAGTAAGCCAATTCTAATGGAGTAAAGTGAGTCTCTAGCTTTTATTGCATTGTACACTAGTTCCAAAGCATTAATCCTCTTCTCCAGATGCATCACATAGTTTGGTAGGATCTCATTAGTTTTTTAATAATTTCCTCACCATTCCATCAAAGTTCCAAACTTCAGGAAAGAAGCATCTCCAGAGATGGGGTGCAGATTCAAATAGAAGTGGGTGGGTGTGTGGTACCCTTACATGAGCAAATAAAAATAACTAGTCTAGAGTTTATAGTTCACGACAGGCATTTTGTTTATAAACATAATTTTTCATTTAAAAACTCTACTTAAATAATTTTTTTGAATTTAAATTTCCACTTTATATACAAGTTAGGTACAAGTACTCATTCCCCACTGAAATCTATGCTATGAATCCTAAAGTCTTATCAAATGACACGAAAAAGAAGAATCATTGCAATCATAACTTATCTTGGATCCCTTAATTCTAAAGATCCTTAAAGTCTATTGCTAATATTATAGCTCAACCATAGGAAATATGACTGAAGATCATGCATTACCTGATTGTATTATCAAGTTTTATTCATGTTTAACACAAACTCTCTGATAGCTAATTTTACATTAAAATTATACCTTCTAAAATGTGGGACACATAACATTCTAGATGTTTCATGCTATGTTTAGGGTATATGAGATGCTTCTGAGGTGACACATACAAGTAGTATGAAATAACATTAAATCATAAAATGAAACACTTCCCTGTTTTTCAATCCTTCTGATTATGTCAAGTAAAATCTCAGTTTATTACTAATATGTCATTAACACCTCTGGAAAGCTTGCTTATCTCCCTTTCCAACAAAGGAAATCTGAGGCTTCAGACTTAGATTCTTTTGCCAAAACATAGCATATAGCCAGAATTTAACCATGGTATCTTGTTTTTATTATATTTAATTCTGTGATCACCTGCTATTTATGGCAAGAGATGTTGGCTTTCCCTTTATTAGAGTGACATAATAATTTGTCTTTAAAAATAAATTAATTTTAGTATACAAAGTGAGTCAACTTAAAGGAAAGGAATTAAGGAAATAATAGGATAGGGCCTGACAGATACGGCAACATTTGTAGTAGTGGTATGTGAATGACTGATGTTGAGAAAATACTTCTAATGATGGTTTAACAACCCAGGAAAGTAAAAGCTCTTGCTGAATGCAGACAGATCAAAGCACAACTCTGATTAAAGAACTAGAGGTGAACAAATGTGAATCCAGACATAGGGAACAACAGAACAAGCCAGGTTGGATGGTCAGGGATCTGGTCAGAGTGCAAGCAGAGAGATGTCCATAGAGAACAGAGAGACAGGTGAGACTGAAAACACAGAAAAGCTGTCAGCTCCAAGGCTGAAGCAAACTGCTAGTCCAGCCCAGGTACTTTAATGCATCCCATTGCCACAGTCCAATTTTATGACTTCATGCTTAAATGAGGATAAATACAGGCAGATGATAATACTATGTCTGATTGAAGACAAACTGTTAGGAAAATAGCATTTTAAGCAATTGTATTTGTTACTAGGGTACTATAAAAACCATAAGATGTGTCATTTGAAAGCTGTTAAAAAGATTAAATAAATTTTTTTATTACAAAATTTCAAACAAACAGTAAAAATACCAGATTTGAGATGAGTTATAGTTGGGGCAAAAGTTAACCTTTTTTTTCCTTTACAAAAATTAGGGTTTTACTGTTTTGTTTTCTGTGTGTGTGTGTGTGTGTGTGTGTGTGTGTGTGTGTGTGTGTGTTAAACTAACTCCCTGACCCACTTCTGCTTCCAGGGTCAAATAATTTGCATTTCCAATACTTAGGATTGAGAAAGTACAAGTTTTCCTTCATGATGATTTTCTGTGGAATGTAAGTTTCAGTATTGTTCCGATTTTATGGTATGTACTGGGTCAGTAGCTTCTAGGGGTCAGTAAAAGAAAGGAAGTTTTGGAACTTTCAAAGGATTTCATCTGAGAAAATAACTTTTTGAATTTGGGTAATAGCACTTGTATATTCCTTGTAATTTCCCTGATTCAGGCAACAAATAGTATATACAATTACTTGTTAGCTCCCTTCTTTTCATATTGCATATGGACCACCAATCTGTGGCCTTGGGTGCCTAAAAAACTTCAGTTATTACAATTGAGAGTCACATTAGAGATTGTCTATAACTTAAATCAGCATATATTATGTATATACACTATTTTTAAATTTATATGGGTACTTTTAGTGACAAGATAATAAAATTTGTTTTAAAGCATCCACACTAGCTTTTCATCATAATGTAGGTATAATGACTCGATGTGGGAGTCTGCAAAATATCTTGACCTTAAAAATAGTCTTCGAGTTCCAAAACAAACAATATACTGCTGGAAAATAATGAATAGTAGAATGAGAAAATGGGAAGACTTGATTTGAAGATACCTTGAGGAAAAAAATCAGTAAAATAAAATCGAATAGAATTTAACCAAGAATATCATATTTCAGCTAGGTTTTATATTTTCTGTTTACAAGACTATTAATGCATTACAATTTTCCATTATTATTGAACTCCCATTCATCTTAACCAAAGTGAATGACCATTACCATCATCAATATCTGACAATATACAGGATCATTCTCTGCAACATGCTTGGGGATCATCTTCGCAAAAACAACCTTATTTTGACCTCAAGCTTTCCTCAAAATTTCTCTCCTTTTTTTCCTTTGCCTCCCTTCTCTGAAATAGAAAGTGTTTCCTCATTGTTTCACTGTTCATTCCCTTTCTCGGCTCAAAAACAAACAAACAAAAAAATCGAACTTCTGCTTGCCTTTCATCAGGCACCAACAATGCTGCTCAATTTTAACCGTATTTTCTCATTTTACCCCTCCTTGCATGGCATTCAATATAGCTGACCTTCTATACTTGGAAAGTTTTCTTACCTATCTTCTGAGATATTATTCTCTTGCTTTTTCTCCCATCCCCTTAGTACTTCTAAGTCATTTTTCTGTTTTCTTCTCTTCCTCTACTCCGTATGAAAATATTTGGTTGACATTGGACTCAGGCCTAAGTGTTGTATGCTGCCTCCACAGGCACTTACGTTTCATGACTTTAAATTCAATACATATGTTGATGATGCCCAAACATACATCTCCAGCCCTGACCTCTTCTCTAACCTCATAAACCTCTAATCACTTAACGGCTGCCCTTGAAATTCTAATAGTGATCTTATCTCCAAAATTAACTGATTTGTCCTCCTGAAGCTGTTCCTTGTCCCATAGCCTTCATCTCAGCAGGAAGCAACACCACTTACTCCTTTTTTCTTACCTATGTATTTCCACCCCCATTTACAGTCAAACATGAACACTTACTTGCTCTGCCTCCAAAATGTCTTGACTCTTTCACTTCTCTACAGCTCCACTGTCAGTGCTATCCAAAGCCATCATTTTTTCTCGTTTGTGTATTTCCTTCATTTTTCCCAGTCCCCAAAATAGTTAAAATGAAATAAAAAAACAAACATGAAAATTATATCATGTCTTTCACTTACATTAATCCATTCACTAGCTTCCCAAATTAACACGTCAATTAATTTTGGAGATAAGATCAATATTTAATTAGAGTAAATGTCAGATTTCCTAGCATGGCCTACATGGCCAGAATCTGCTTTCCAAATTTCTCCCACTACTCTCTCCTTCACACAACATTCTCCAGCCCACTTGGCCTTCTTTCTTTTTCACACATTGATTTCCTTCTTCTGAATTCATGTACTCTGCCTGAGCTTTATTTACTTGATTTTTGTATAGCTTACTCTATTTTGTCATTCAGGTCTCAGTGCAAATATCATCTTATAAGTAAATAATCTGATATAAATAATCAGTCTCAAAGTAGCTCCATCTTGAACTTTTTGCAGTAATAGAAATGTTTGATAATTTATGCTATCCAGTATGTGAGTGTTGAGCATTTAAAATGTGACTTACAATATTGAGAAACAGAATAATTCTATTTAGTTTTCATTTATTGTGTCAGCTAATTTAAATTAAAATAGCGATGCTTGGCTAGCGACTACTGAATTGAATAATGCAGTTCTAGCACAGCATTTATTGTATTTCTTAAAAAATAAAATTTAAAATTATAAATTTAAAAAAATGAATTGATATACTTTTGAAAAATTTATTTCTCTTCTCTACAGCATAATCACCATGAGGGTGGGGACATCTTTGTCAGTTTGCTTTCGTATAATCAGTACCTAGAAGAAGGCCCAGCACATAGTAAATACTCAATAAACATTTGTAGAAAGAAATAGATAATTGTATGAATGGATGAATCTATCCCTCATGAAGTTAAGCATGAGTCATAATATCTCCAGTTCAGACTAGTATAACTGCATCCTCCCTATGCTCCCTGGGACAACTCCTGCCTCACTAGACTCTCTCCTTCACGTCACTGTCAAAGTGATCACTCTGAGTTACATATGGGATCAAGTCACCCTCTCCTGCCTAAAACATGTTTTTTTTTTTTATGTTACCATTGTGAAGAAATGTGAACAACCCTTTATAATATGGTGACTTTTGCCTAGTTTGGCTCTGTCCACCTCATATTTTACTCGAGCAATACTGATGTACTTGCCATTTTTCACACCTTAGGGTAGTAGGAATAGAACTTCTTCTTTTTATTTAGCAAACTCATATCCATTCTTCAAAAACTCTGAGGGCTGCTCTTTGTGATGCTTCAGCTCTGGCAAATCTTTCTTTTCCTGCTAAGAATCACTCTTTTTTTTTGGACACCTTTTATACTTTGCCCAAATATTGATTGCCACATGAATAAATATACATGACAGCATAGACTATGACGTACTTTGTAATTTTAGCACAGAGCAAAAGGTCTACCTATAGCACAAAATAAGTGCTCAATCAATAATTGCTAATTAAACTCATCTCATGCCCTTATAGTAGGGTTCCACTGTGCTGGTGGAGGGGACCCAATGACTCTATCTCAAGGTTTTCGTTGTTCCTATAGAAAAACTATTTATTTTCTTTTCTACAATTTTTCTTATATAGAACAACTGTTTTTAGTGTCTGGATAATATGATTTTCTTTATGTTGGGAATATGCTATATTTTTATTTAATTTAGAAGGTCAATATAGGAGTCTTCCACACAATCCTTCTGGAATACGCCTTTTCCTAAGACTGCCACAGTTTGGTATAAAATGTAAATAGAATGTGTCTGGGGAAAAATGTTTGACAAATATGTGGATGGTTAACAGAAGCTCCTGAGGATTCTACCTGCCATCTCTCTATACCATGGATAAAGTAGTTAATAAGGCACAAGGAGACTTGCAACTTTTTTTTTAAAGAAATGTCTCATATGTTCTGAAGAATTGTGCATATAAAGGTGGGTTAACAGTGAGTTATTAAAAATATAATTTGCTTTTACGAAATCACTGGCAATAGTAGGATGAAATATTCCATAAGTATTAAGCAAAGTTAACACTAATAAAACTTACTGATGGAGTAGTCTTGCCATACTTCCTTGCCGTAGTAACACAACTTACTAATGGAGTAGCCTTACCTAGTTCTGAAAACAGTACTAGGGACAGAAGAAAGGGCACTTAACATGGGATCTGGATTTTATAATCATTCTGACACTAATTGTGCGTATTTGTGTTCACCAGACCTTCTGAGTTGTAAAGAAAGTTCAGTGCAAGTTTCTATCACTCCCATCCCAGATAAGGTGGAACTTCCCAGCCTTCGCATTATCTCTAGAGGTTCTCAGGAGCAGGTTCCCAGACTCGGCAAACAAAAATACAGAATTCCCAATTAAATGTGAATTTAAGATATATAATAAATAGCTTTTTATTTTAGATGTATGTGTATTACATGCAATATTTTGGACATATTTATAAAAAGAAAATCTGTTATTTATCTGAAATCTATATTTAATTGGAAGCCATTTAATAGAAATCCATATTTAATTTTTATCTGGCAATTCTACATGGGGAGAATTCTGGGGAGTACTTACTTATGCTTCCCCTCATCACCTCTGATTCTAAATTCTGGCTTACCCTAAATGCTTAATCTTGTGTGTCCACTAAAATTCTGATTTCATTTTCTATGACTCTTCTTCCTTATGCTCTGCACTAGTTGCATCGTGAACCAGGGTTTCTCTTCTGTAATGTTTCCCTCTAAAACTCATTCAAGAAATTTATGAACACAACAGACTTTGCTTAACATGTGCAGCTAAAGAGGGACTATAGATCTGTCCAGTTTAAATAATTTAAGATTAAATTAAAGATGTGCTTATTTTTTAGGACACTTTGGTTACACTCCCTGCCCCTCTCCCACTTTCTACTTCGAGCAGATTTCTCTTAGGCACTTGTCTCTATAATCTTTAGCCTCATTCTGTTTTGTTTCACCTCCTATTTCTTCAGCCATCTCATCTGTCTTGCTGCTTACCCCGGTAGCCAGATCATTATTAAGTTCATATGGAAAGTAATTTAGCTATCTTTTCTTTTTTTACCATCACTTTACAAATTTAAGGTCTTTGTGGTCTTAATACTTTTAACAATGGTAATTCTTTTTGATAATTAGAGATTATATTGAAATGTCCTATATCCATAACAGATATCACATTCTCTGATTTATCCCATTTGATAGAATCTTTTTTTTAAGTTAAGTGGTTTTCCAAAGATTTAAAAATAGAAATATCTCTGACTATTTGAGAACTATAAGTAAAACTTAAGTTAAATGTTTGATCAAAAATACTGTTTAATTAAACAGACAAACATGCTACTCTGTAAATGTTTCCTCTGAAAACCAGAAGTCAATGCTTTCCAAGTCAGCCCCATCATTGGAATCTTATCTGTAAGAAAGACGACTTCCAGATTATCTGTGACTACTTTCTATACTAACATCTCTATTAATATTTTACTGCCATTATTAGTTTGAACTCTATGAATTTCCATTCTTGCAGAATAAATTTGGAGAGATGGAGTTAATAGTTTAAGATTCAGTGTAATAATTTGTGCCAAAAGATAAACAACAGTAACATTCCTTTTTTTAATTAAACACACACACACATACACACACACATGTAGAGTTAAGTATTTACTGATTTATATCTTGATTTTTAAGTTTAAGGTCTGGATTTTCCAAGTGTGAAATTCTAATACTACTAATAATACTACTAATAATTA
The DNA here is from genome assembly GCF_002776525.5 of Piliocolobus tephrosceles. NCBI lineage: Eukaryota > Metazoa > Chordata > Mammalia > Primates > Cercopithecidae > Piliocolobus > Piliocolobus tephrosceles. The sequence goes on from NC_045437.1 coordinate 43,501,348, forward strand.
TAATACTACTAATTTCAGTAGTAAAATAAACTAATAAATATTTATAGAATCAATCAGTTATGCCATTATCAGTGATTCCATCTCAGACTAAGTGGGGCCAAAAATTAATTAGAAGCATAGTCCATGAAAGAGAAGCATATTTGGGGATGCACTGCATGGGTGACCATCATTCAGCACTGGGCACAACATCAGAAATGATAAAGATAATGCCATGCCACTTACCCGGTTAGCAGGATGAGGATTTGAGGGACTTTCGATGCAATTCTTTGACTGAACTCTTGTGCTCTGACAATAGATTTCAATGGTTTAGTCAAAGAGTGGCTTGTACACAATGCAAAAGCTGCCACAAAGGGAACTCATGCCTGGCCCTTCATACCTCTAAAAGGGGACACCAATACAGAGGTAGCATGACCCTTACCAGGGCCAGGGTACAAGCCTTGCTCTTACATTTTACGAACAAAGTATCAACTGTGCATTTCGGGAACTCCACCTGACTCCAACTCAGCTGCTGACATAACTCTGATTGAGACAGCTGATTTTTGAGAGCAACAGTCTAAAGCTCAAAAACATCCATGAAAGTATCTTAAAACCTACCCCTGTGCGAGTTTAGATTGACAGGAGTACATGATTTGGACATTCTCCTGGTGAAATGTCTAAGTTCTACAATTACGGTTACCCAGGCTTCTTACGCTGAGAAAAGAATTTTCCAGATACATTTGATTCTACCAAGAGAACCTTCCAATTTAGAAGACATCTGAGAAGCTCTCATTACAGTATTTGAAAATGCCCCCAGGATTCCCTCTGTGACTCTTTTTCCTCATCAGTAAAATATTATTTGTACCTAACACAAGAATTTTTCTGATATTTGAATGAGTTAATTATAATATGTCCTCAATAAATGCTAACAGAAGTTGTTTTTGACACTCTTAAAAATAAACACTTTCAGCCTTCCTCATATTATATCCTAGGCTTGTTGAGATAGTTTCTTAGACTATCTCAGAACTGTTGAGATAGTTTCTTAAACAAAATGTTTTGTAATTTAAAAAAGATTTCTTTTTTTTTTTTTCTTTTTTTTTTTTTTGAGATGGAGTCTCACTCTGTCACCCAGGCTGGAGTGCAGTGGCCGGATCTCAGCTCACTGCAAGCTCTGCCTCCTGGGTTTATGCCATTCTCCTGCCTCAGTCTCCCTAGTAGCTGGGACTAGAGACGCCCGCCATCTCGCCCGGCTAGTTTTTTGTATTTTTTAGTAGAGACGGGGTTTCACCGGGTTAGCCAGGATGGTCTCGATCTCCTGACCTCGTGACCCGCCCGTCTCGGCCTCCCAAAGTGCTGGGATTATAGGCTTGAGCCACCGCGCCCGGCCCAAAAGATTTCTTAATATGACACAATGCCATCTGTAGGTGCAATGAAAACAAATAGTCTCTGTGTTCTCATCTTTCTTACAGAGACACATTTATTTCATAGTGATCTTATGATAATTATGAATGAGATTATGCAGGTAAATTTCCTAGAACAGTGTCTTGTGAACACTTTCTTCTTAGTTAATATTAGGTTCCCAATGCATAGTCCATAGCTCCTCCACAATATCCACATAAGAATCCAATGCCAAGATATTTTTGCTTATTGTCTAAATGATCTGTTTGTTGTTATTTTTGTTAGTTTTCCTGCCTTGCTTGCTGTGCTTTGTTTTTTGTTGAGAACTATATGGTTTGTTCTGCTTTTTCTTTTTCCTTTACATTTCAATAAGCTTAGAGCTAAACATTATGATGTATAGCAATCTCCAGTACAGTTTCCAGTAAAACTATTGCAACTAAACCCTCATTATTTAGCTTTTATTCTCATTTTCCCACTTCATTAGTTTTGTTTTGAGTTTGTATTTTTAAATTGCATCAAACCCCTTGGTAATTACGTAGAAATAATAAATTTTAAAAAGTAAATCCTGAGGGTACATTTCAAATATTATGAAAGCTCAGGTACCTTCTAATTTAAAAGATTCTCTTAACAAAATTAGAAAGTATCTAGAAAATTTTTCCTCAGCAAAAATAGCTGGTGGGTAAGGAAAGTGGTAGAAGTTCTACCATCTCTCCCTATTTGCTTTAAGATTAAGTGAACTGCCTACTAAGCTATCGATGGGAAGAGAAAACGCAATAATTTAACATGAAAAAAAGTTGGGGGGCTCTTCTTTTCTCTGCTAGAATACAGCCAGACTTGAAAGAGTACTTCTGGTTTATCTAGCCAGCTAACATGCTTGCATTTCTGAAATAAAATAAATTTGCAAATAGTGCAGTTATTATGTGATAAGTAATTTGAGGATTTTTTTCCTCTATTTTTGTCTTTCATATTGGTAGCAAGACAACCAAGTAGTAATATACAGTAAAAGAGTGAATAATAAGCTGTAACTCTCTGGAGTTCTTAGTTTAGGTGAATTAAAATATGTTAGATCTACCTTACCCTTTGAATATTAAAATGTTCCCTTAAGAGAATACAAGCAGACTCCTTAACAAAGAATATACTAGATCCTTAAGTTGCATCTCTAGTAACACCTTTGTATGTTAAACTCTTAAATAGAAAGTAGAGAGTGGATGGTATGTTGAACACTCATGTGTTCTTACTAAAATGCTTTTGTCTAGCATATATGTTGCCTTAACATTATAATTAATGGCATTTCTCACATGGACTAAGAGGAAGGTATATTTTTAATTAAAAATGCTTATTAAATCATTAAAATAATACCATTGGTAGTATATTACAGTTAATACTCTGTTATATCTTCCCTGTCTCCACAACTATCTCATACTAAAGGATGGTTATGTGGGCTTTTTAGGTCAAATAATCAATTTACTCTTAAACCTAATTGCATCTGAAAACCTTCAGAGCCACTAATTTTGTTCATTGTTACAGCAGAGCCATAAACATTACCCAGCAGATATAAGTAAACTTTCTATCCTGCTCAGAAAATTTCCAAATAGAACCGGTCCTCATATGAGTGTTAAAATCTCTAAAAGCAGTGGTAGGTGTGTTTGGCTGTAGCAGCAAGTCGTGTGTTGAAAGTTGCTCCATTAGGAATGTTACAATACAGCTGAAGTTTTAATACTAAATTTGTGATGGACAAAACCCAGAGCTACCGATTCAGCTACTGCCTACCCTGAGTCACATTATCTCCTCTCCAAGACACATGTAATATAATAAGAATCCAACAATTAGTGTGCAGTCCTGCCTGCTTCTTAAAACCTCACTCCCAGATGTAACTTTGGTTGGATCTTGGTTTTATTAGCTTTCCTAATTCACTACCATTATAATACCAGTTCCCTTTTTCATTCATTAGGCTTTCTATCTAGCTAGGCAGTGTTGACATAAACACAGAGCTTTAAAAGGCAGTGACGTTATCCTCTTTGCATGTACCTAGTCTCTAAATTATGTGTGCACATAGTGTATAGAACTATGGTCTAAAAGGCATAAAAAGAAAGTAAAATTTACAAGAACATTCATTTCACTTGTATTAAGAGTTGGAAAAATGGAGTAGGAAGGAAGACAATTTGATTCACCAAGTATAACCATTGTCTCCTGGACTTTTCAAGACATGTAAAATCTCATCTTACCAAATGACTCTGATGTATGTGGCTTCAAACTAGTATTAAAAATGATCTTCTACAGGGGATATGTAAAGTCAAATTGTATTCCCTTTGTACATAGGTTAAACATCTTTGTTGTAGACATGATAAAAGAAAAGATCAAACACAAAGAGAAAACAGATTATAAGGATCTAGTATGAAAAGTCTCAAATAGAACAGAGAGTTTATAGAGGACTCTGAGTATGCATATATATTTAAATATCTATGCTATATATATATTTACAATCTATTTTAAATGGTACCGTTTACTAAGAAAGTAGAGAACTAACAAACATCTCAGACTCATAGTGCAAAACAAAGGAAGACTAATTAATTGTTAGTGTACAGAAGGTATAATAAAAACAGGGAGAATATAATGGTCCACATTTTTGTGCAATATTTAAACAAAACTAAAATGATAAAAGTAAAGCAAAATGCAGTGTGGAAGAGAGGACCTCTTTCATATGATTCCACAGGACTATGCGGAGAGCAGGGTGTATTTATATTTAAAGCATCATGATTCAGTTTCCTATTCTGCATCTTATATAAATAAAATAAATTCAGGTAAATTATCCTAAGTGGTACTGTGGGCCAAATATTCAAAGTACATTGCAGCTTTTCCCAAAGGACTTGATCCACTAATACTTTAACAAGAGAGTGCTGGTCATACAATTCTCAGTGTCAGGAAAAAGAGGGAGATGAAATCGTTACAATTTCCCTTAGGAAATAAATGATGGGAATCTAAACATTTAATTTCAGCTCCATTCCTAAACTTTCACCAACTCTATTCCAGCTCATAGTCCATAGGTCAGCCAACAGGGACAATAAAAAACATTCCTTGCCAACTGCATTTTAACAAATTTGAGAATCAAAATCAATTAAATAGATGACCATTAGCAATTCAGTTGAGCTTGGCCAGCTTTTCCCACTGAAAGGGAGTGGTTCCCCTGGGTAATATCTAAAGGCTCTTACACTCCGTTATCAACAAAAAGTTGGTTACGTTTCAGTTTATCAGAAAACCAACTCACTTTGTCCCCATTGGGTAGTGAATTAAACCCAAATTCAACTTATCTAAGTCTAAAATAAGTAATTTTATTAGCTGATCTACCTAACACTTTATTACACAATGCATTCAATGTTGTAAACATGGTTTTTGGCAATCTCTTACTTTAGTTCAGGAACTTAGTTGGAAAACACTAGACAACATTTGGATAATGACAATTTCATCTTGTCTTCTTTGTAGAGTAATAATGTAAACAAAATGAGCTCTTTATTGGCAGCCAAATGCAATGGAGTTTGTGTCTGTTCCTTTTCTAATATCGGTGTCCCAGGGCTATTTTCTGACTGTTTCTCGAAGCAGAAAGATTCCATGCCTTTATTCAATATAAGAATATTGTACGGCATTATCAACTGTTTCTCAGTCAGACTCTTCTAGTGAAAAGTGTTACTCAAGAACATCATTAATGTATCTGCTATTTTAAAAGGCAGTTCTAAAGTTCTGGTGCTTTAATGGAGGGAGTGTCCCTGAAAAGGTGTCTAGGATGGTTTTAGTTGTTAGGAAGGGCAAGGGAGCCTTATCACACTGATGCAGTGTTACCCAACTGCCATTCTGAAGAAGCCAGAATGAGGTGAGAGAGAAAAGAATTACACACTTCAAACTAACCAGGTGACCTTACATCCCTTTCCCCCAGTACACTTGGCTTTCAAAAATCTAATGTTTCACTTCTTCCTGCTTCAATTGCCAAAACTGTTTGGATAAAAAGATTATTACGAAAAAAAAGTATGTGTAGGTAAGAGATGCCATTTAGATCACCAACACTACCTGCGATTTCCTAAGATTTTTATGAAAAAAACAACATTCTAATGCAATTTGGAAACATGATGAGTTATTTTTGCTTAGCAACAACAAAACCCTCAAATTGGAAAAACTGAATGTTAGACCTGAAAGGGACCATACCAGTGATCTACTTCAATCTCTTTCTGTAAAACAGTAGAGGAATCTTAAATCCGAAAGATCATGTTATTGCACAAAGTCACAGATTCCCAGTGTTGGACTAAAAGCAAGAAGTTATCTTGTAGTTTTGCCAGGTTTTTTTCATATTAGTTTATAGATATAAAAGTTGATCTATATATAAATGACTAATAATGAACTTTCTATCAGAGAAATGGATGGAATTGAGAATTCACAGTTGAAACTGTTTAACACTTACCATTACCAAGTGACAAATATCAAGTAATTTAGCCATCATGATAGCCTTAAGTGAGGTACTATTGGTATCCCTGTTTTACATTTTACTGAGAGGTAATAGGTACATGAGGTTCAATAACTTGTCCATGGTCACATACCTCTTAAGTGGTGAAGCCAGGATTCAAACTCAGCATCTGATCCAGTGTCCTTGCTCTTAACCATTATACTATTTTGCCTCTCTTTGTAAGGCGCTTAGGTAGTTTAGAGACAAAGATGCCAATTGGGAGCAAAATTCTCCTGCTTTTCAACATCTTGGTGAATATAGATTTCTCCTTATAACTAAGTATAGCCAAGTAAGTGTATTTTCACTTAAAAGGCCATCAGGACCCTCAAACTTCCTAGTCTTTTCTGCTATGAAGGTTCTTAGGAAGACTTGTTGAAATAATGCATTCCCCCCTCTGTCTCCTCCAGAACTTACCAAACCCACCACATTATAAGATGATGCAGAGTTCGTGCCAGGTAAAGTAGAACTGGTGTACACAAGAGGCTGAGTGACTTCAAAGTCAGGAGTCTTGAGGGGGGTAAAGGCATTTCTGGATTAGCTTAGACTAATGTTCTTCCACCCTTCTTTTGTTTAGAAACAGAAAGAATATTATACATAACAACATTATGGTTAATTGACAATCAGGAAGATTCTACATGGCAGAAGTTCCAACAGATAAGGTACGACATACACAAGGGAGAAGATCGTTAATGTATGTTCATTGGCTAATTTCTTCATAGCACTTCTGCAGGTTAGGATGGCTCCCAGTGCCACCATGTACTTTGAAATTCTGGGTGCTTTCCCCCAGATTCAATGGGCTGCTGTCCTGGGGCACATAATCTTAAATTAAGAATTGTTCTTAGATATAGGGAATTTGTATTCAAGATGTGAACCTCTTGACTCTTCATTATTTGGCTTAAAAAGCACACATTTGATTAAGAATACATTAAATAAAACAGAAGGGCTATGTGAGTCAGAAGCTCTAAAAAACAAAGGACATTATAGAACACAGACAGCTAGCTGCTTTCTTGATCTGCTAATAAAGGTCTCCCTCCAGACTGTTTATGTAGTATGCACAGAGTGTCAACTGATGTGGATTGTACTGGAAACTTTCAGACATAATTAACCCCAGTAGCCTCGTAATGCAGTTTCACCAAAAATCCACAGCCCAGACTGTACCCCAGAAGAATCTAACAGCTAGCTCACCCCAGGATTGCAACATTTCATGAAGAATCTGTGATTAAAGCCAGACATATAGACAGTAAGAAACCATGTGGTGCATATTATCTCCACACATCAGTTTTAATGGTACATGCTCTACTCATGACAACATAAAAAGTCAGTACATTGTATCTAAAATTGATATATCTACTTTAAAAGCCAAGAGAAAAATGGAAATTAGATAATTAATAAGATTACCCTTCTAAAATAAAAATCTCAGAATAACATTCTCCAGTAAAGACTCTCTGCTTTTATGGTACATTTGTTTTCTATGTGATGCAATACATACACGCTTATCCTTGGCATACCCAAAGGCTCAAGCCTTTTAGCAGTTGATTACGCACAGTGTTATACCCCAGTGAGAGCCTCCTAATAAGACCTGAAGTCAGCAAAGTCAAGTTATCATCTTGTATTTCTTTTGCACCATCTATAGCACCTTTCGAGAGTGCTTATATTTAGTTTATGTGCCAGTGAAGTTTTGAGGATTGCTACTAGGTATGCTATTAACTTGCATATTTTTGCATAAAACACTTCGGAAGAAAAAGTTGTATTGGCACACATGGAATGGGATAGCATTGCAAAAATCACATGCATATTCAAAGATAATGACATATGATATTCTGAATCCTATAGGGAAAGTAATTCTTAATTACTCTTCCTGACATTTGTCATTGCATAGCACCGAATCACAAAAACTTCCACATTACCTGGTAGAAGGAAAATGTGAATTAGATAAATCTTTTCTAGACCAATCCTGCAGATTGAATCTGAGGGTGGGTGTTGCACAGTGGACTTTTCAGTCTAACAGACTGGGCTAAAGTTTTAAATTATTAGTGGGGTAACTTCAGTAAATTGGTTTAATGTCTCAAAATCTTATGTTTCCTCATTATAAAATGGTGATAATGCCATTTTCTTCAGTGGCTTACTATAGGGACCTTACTGGACTGGAAAATCTCTTTTTGAAAAAATCATAAAAATTTATGGCATACAAGTGGAATTTTGTTACATGTGTAGTGGTCAAGTGAGAGCTTTCATGGTATCTGTCACTTGAATAACATACATCATACCCATTATGTAATTTCTCATCATCCACCCCAGCTTTCACTCCCTAACTCTTCCAAGTCTCTACTCTCTATCATTCTACTTTCTACTGGACTAGAAAATCTAATTCCATCTTGAAACTATGTGATTCAGGATTAGTCCTGTGATTGTTTAGAAAATGCCACCTTCCTGAACTGAATCACCTTGGAATACCTATATCCTTTTAAGAACCCTAAGAGTTGCCCTTCAAATCATCCCAATCCTCACAGCACTGAAAACAGAAACAAATTTGCATTGACCATTAAATGCTTTGGTTCTTGATGACAGATTATGACTTCATGGAATAGCTTTTGCCAAAATGCACTTGGAGAATTTTGAAGTCCAAGTGTTACAATTCATCATGCCACTGTAAAATGACAACTTAATCACATCAGTAGCATCTTTAATTAAAACAGGTTTCACTTAATTGTTTAAAATATACTCCATCAAGGAAAGTAGTTTTAAAGGACAAGACATTTAAAGTGTTAATGAGTTTTCCTGCTTATCCTGACATTTGATATCTTCTGATGACTTTTGATATGCCCATTTAGCTTTCCCTGCTAATCTTTAACACTCCCATCCCTAGGGCAATCATTCATTCAACCATAAGCATCTGGTCCTTGATCCCTGAACATAACAGCCACATTTGTAATTTAAGTCAAGGCCAACACTTAGAATTCCCCACAGCCACTTCTCTAGACTACAGGCTTCCTTCAAAGAATACCTCTTGTCTACCTCATGGCCTCTCATGCCTACCTCTGTATTAACTTTATATGTCATTCATTTGCATCAACAATTAGGAACTTTTGTAGGTACTTATCAGAATACTAGCTGCCTTGTTTTCTAAATTTAATTGCAAGACTTTTAAGCATGGGAGCTGAAATTTTAATGTGTCTTTATATGATGGCTGCAAGGATGTAATGAATATTTGCAAGGCATGATGACAATCATTAACACTACCGTTAAAAATAAGCAAGTCACCTCTGGCAACACAATCACCAACTGAATAATTGTGAAAGAATATTAATGGCATGACTACCTTATTGAAGAAATATTCTGTCCTAATGATATTTCAAAATTTGGATCTTTTAAGGAGGCCTGCTGCTGCAAAAAGCATAGGAAATTCTCTAATTTTCCTAACTTCAACTTCTAACTTTTCTGAATGAATGTCTTCTTTGCTATCTCATTGACCCAATACAGAATTCAAACCAAAGTTCCCAGAAATGTCTTTGTTAAAAGGTACTCTTTATACTTAAAAGGAATAGTAAAGTTGCCAAGGCAAAATAGTAAGTTGCCTTGCAGCAGCAACTCTGTGTCAAGATTATTCTTCAGTGTTGAAATCTTGACCGGAATGATGACAATCAGAGGGTTTCCTAGTTCAGCTAAAAGCAGCTTCTGCTGCCCCACAGAAGCTCCTTGGGTCTTCTTAGCTTATAGTTTATTGCTTTCTGAGTTCAAACATTTTTAAGCTGGAGAAATAACAGCTGAGATTTTTCAGGCACTCATGAGAGCTTTCTATTTTAATGCTGAGGCATTTGAAGGCCACTCAAGGGGTCCACCCTTCCTTCTTCTCCCCAGAGGCAATGTCATAGATTTGAGAGTCTGACAATCCAGTCTCTAAGAACTACTGGGTGCATGGGGATGACCCACAGTGTTAATTAGGAGAGGAAAGTTTGGTGCATCACCCTGAAACCTGAATGGGGAGTAAGAGTTCCACTCCAGATGATTGATCATCAAATAAGAATTTGGAAGGGGTCAGAGCATCTGGAATTATCTCTGCAGATAATAGCTCTGTTTAGGAGCTGAGCCAGGGAGGAGAGAGAAGTCTGTCTTGCATAGTCTGGCAAGATTTGGAAACATTGGGCTTCTACAGATTCTTTATGCCTTACAAACTCATTATTATATTTCACTTAATAAATCTGCATTTGCTGTTTTCTGTACATTTACTTGAAACTTTTCCGATTTTGGTTTGTCTATTCAGCAGTTGTATAGCCTCTATTTCCTAAGCACCTACATACCATTCTCATTTCCTTTCATCTGCATTTGCAAAAGGTCTCTTTCTCAAATCTATGTGGACACAAAGTCACTTCCTATCACTCTCTCAACTACCCCCTTTACCAGAAAGGTGATTGTATTTGTTTTGCCCAAACTAATCTCATGTCTTTATGCCTCCTGCTTTCATTCCTGAAGATCCCTTGAGGAGACTATACTCTCTAAAAAGCCATGCCAAACCAGATAAAACATATAAAAGAGAGATAATATTTCATAATAATCGGAGTCAAGCAGACCTAGCTTGGCATCATGGTTCTGCTACTTACCATCTTTTTGAACTTGGACTAGTTACTCCTTAATTCTTCTGAAAAATGAAAATAACATCATCTGCTCCACGATGTGTGCTCCTTTCCGTCCTCTATTCACAATGCCCCCAACGTCTTGGAGACAGTCTATATATCTTTTATCCTTTGCTAAAGACATTCCTTCTTGAAACTTGAATTGACACCATTCCTCTCCTAGTGTTCTTGCTCCAAACACTCAGACCTAGGCAGGGTTAGCTCTTCTCTCTTTTTTTGTACCTCTGTTGCCCTGTTATTCTATCATTCACTGTAATGTTATTATTTTTGATAAAATTACCTGGGACATAGGGAGGACTCTATAACCCAGCAAACAGCACAAAGCACCTTATTATATTTCCTGATATTTGACAATGCTAGTGTTATTCACAGGCGCTGATCCTGTATTCCCTTTTGTCCTCTTATCCCATATAGAGATATCATAGAGTATCAATGGATACTATATGTTAGAGAACAAATACTCCCCCAGCATGACAAATTGTTGTAATCTTATCTGCCCTTATAGATGCTGCTTTCCCTCCTCTATTCACAATGTCCCTAATGTCTTGGAAATATCCTATAAATCCTTTACCCTCTGCTAAAGAAATTCCCTCTTGGAGAAACTTGAATTAACACTATTCAGCTCTGAGTGTTCCTGCCCCCAACACCCTAGGCAGAGTTATCTCTTCCCCTCTCTTTTTGTGCCTCCACTGCCCTGTTATTCCAACACTTGCTGTACTGTATGATTATGTACATGTGTCTATCTCTGGTTTTAGTAGGAGGCAGCAATTATTAATTATGTTGTCCCCAAAATATTTCACGGGGCCTGGCATGTATTAAGTATTGAAAGTAGTTGTTGAATAATGAATGTACTTCTAAATAGTGTCCACTGTAAGTTTTCCAATATTCTACAACAATATCAATTTTCCTGGAGCTAATTTTTGTGAAAAACAGCAGAAGAATATGATTACCTAAGTATTACATGTCATTAAAAAGTTTTCATTAGCTTCAGATCTCTAAATTTCCTTCATTGAATTCACTGTTAATACAGTTTTCAACTTGCAATATAAAACATAATTGCTCTTTAAGTGAAAACTTGTATTAGAGCCACTGGTAAATCTCAATTAAACACAATCATTTTTAATGACTAATTGTGAATGTCACCCGGAAACTTAGATAAATGGAAGGAATGAAATGGAAATTTTAACCTTCATAAGGAAATACAATTATACTTACAGTGAAGCAACAAGACTCCGCCATTAGGCATTCGTGAAATCAACAGTAATTTTAAAAATATAGATTGGAAAATTTAAAGACATTTCAAAGCTTTATGCTCTAAATTTTCTGTTATTTGTACAAGCAAATTTCACAGAGTTTGAAACTTGCCATGAAATGTCTTATACACTCAAGAAGCACCAGAAAAGATATGTTTGTTGAAGAGCAAAAATGCAGCATGAAAGATTCATCCACTTTAAATGTGACTTTCCAATAAGGTTATTGATAATATCTTTCTTCATTGAAAGAGCCTCTCTACAATATGGAAAAAGTAAATTTTAGCAACCTGATATTTATCCTATGTCATTAGGAAATCTATTTTTAACTTAGAGGGTGGGCAATCACTGAATACATATTCATGTGAAATCATTCATTATTTCATATACACTTTCAGTCTCCAGGTACATTTTCCTTCACAGTTTATATCTCTCTTATAACCTTATTTACACAAATAAGATATCCCTGGATCACATGGTAATGAAGCAACAAGTTTGCACCTGGTAATAAACAAGACTTCCTTATATTTGAATTGCATTATAGAATTCACTATATATTTCAGAAACTCACAACCTGAGGGAACACCATAAAAAAAGAAAGAAAACCTTAGGGCTGAGACCCTGACTATCCACCAAGACTGAGGTAGCTGAGACTTTCAAAACCCATCTGAGTTACATTTTTTCTTTTGAAAATTAAAATTCTAAGAAAAAAAGAAATAGCATTTCTTACAGTGACTCTTTTTAAAGCAAAAGTGGAAAAATACTTTTTGATGGAGAACTAAAGCACTTAGACATATTAAGAAAATGTATTGGATTATATCCTCTGTGAGGTGACAGGCATTGTTATAATAAAAAAATGATAACTCAGCGATCTTATGTATATTAGTAGGAAGATGCACATCTTATATTTAGAGAATCTCATGATACTTAGTAGTAATTGAATGAAATTATTCTCCAAATATAGTCAGATTTTCTATTCCTCAGCTTACAACAGTTTTTGGTTGTCACAACTGGGAAGGAGGTGTTACTGGCATTCAGTAGGTGGAGACCAGGGATGCTGGTAAATATCGTACGAAACCCCGGGCAGACTCCTACCACAAAGAATTACCTGGTTTAAAATAGTGCTGTGGCTAACAAATCTTTATTTAAGATTAAAATGATAGTGTAGTGGAAAGGTTACTAATTAGAACTCAAAGAACGACAATTCTAGTTTAAGTGAAATATGATGAGGTTTCTCACAAACATAATGAAGATACTACCATATATGCTGCCTAATTGATAGTGCTATTGTGAAAACTAAATAACATTATACATGTAAAATCATCTTGCAAACCAAATAAAGTATCAAAATGAATTGAAACACAGTGTGAATCCTTTGAGTCTAAGGAAACCAAGGTAGAAATCTGACAATATTATCTGTGTAGGTGGTTTTTACATAGAATATGTAAAGATTTTAAGTAAGTATTTAAACTCAATTATTTCTCATGCTCACAGAGGAGAAACCAAGGCAAAATGAGCTGAAATGAGAGAATAAGAGATTTGAGTTAAAAAATATATAGATAAAAATAGGTATAGCCAAACACTAGAATTGGAAATTAATGGATATTGTCAACTTTCCAATTAAAGTTATTACTGTAAAATGTCAGCATGGGTGGGAGTTGTCTAAAATAACAAAGAGTGTGATTTGTGGAGAGAGATTGAAGTGACCTAAATGACCTCTGAAAGTTCTGTCCATACCTAAGACCTCCACTTAGACTTTATACCCCAAGATTAGCTGTCAACAGGCTTTGGCATGTTGTCTTGTAGGATTCCAGACTTTGCCACATTCAGGAGCTCACTCTTTAATCAAGCAGCTCATTTTGGTCTCCTCATGTCTCCTTCCTGGTGGTCAATTTCATTCTCAAATAATTTGCAAAGAAAAAAAAAGAGAGAGAGACAAAAAGCTTACTTTTTGTATTGTTTCTTTCTTTATAAATCCTGATGCTGTAATGCTATTTAAAAATACACTTAGAAAGAAACTCAAAACCTTCTTCTTGCACCTCCCCTTTCTTGCTCCATAAAATTCCTATTCCACTCTGAGCCATGACTAACATGTACAGTATGCTTGCAATAAAAATGGTTTTTTCCCCAACATGCCCTAACTCCAGATTTTCAATCTTATGACTCTAAGCTTTGATTAAGACTTAGGTTGAAAGTAAGACTCTGTTGTCATCCCAGTCTCAGGTCCTTTGCCACTGAATTCCTTGACTGGAAGATCTAAACTTACTGCATATTATACTTCATTTCAGTGTGGAGAACCACAAATAGCTAATGCTACTAAAAGGGGAAAATGCACATGGTTAGAAGGGGGGGGGGGGAACTAACTACAAATATAGTTAACCACAAATGTGATTGTGTATATCTGGGCAATAAGAGTCAAGAACATTTGGCTCTTCTTTCAAAGTGCAAAAATAAATGTAAATATGAGAAGTGTTAAAAAATAATATAGTTGGGGTACCATTGACCACAGTTGAACAATTTCTGGGTGCATAAAATTAAGATAAATTATTTCCTCCCCATTTCTTAATGTTTTTTGAATCACCTTTTGATTTGAACTTTTGAAATTGCTCTTCTCTTATTCTGATTATAATATCCCCAGATTTTAGTCAATCCAATGTTAAAAGTTCACTCTCTCATCTCTATATCAATTATTTCCTTTTTTTTTTTTTTTTGCTATTTGACTTTTCCCTCCCTCCTCCTAATGGAAACCAATTAGAATAATGAGGGCAAAAGGTTATATATACATCTGGTCCCTGCATTTAACATCCTGCTTTATCTTTTATGCTTTGTTGAGAACAATGGTGAAAGGTGGGCAAGGATACCCCTTTGTATATATTGTCGATGAATTTTTTTTTAAAGGCATCCCTCATTTTCACAATTTTCACATATGTGACATCTGAAATAGCTCAGACATGGCAACATTAAGGAAAGCATTGCTTCTTAGTTTCATGTTTAATTGTCAGAGCCAGGAAAGAAGGAGGTGAAGAAAGAAGGCAGGACTTGTATGGGCTGAAGCTTTGAGGGACTAAGCTGGAGCAGGCATGGCTTTCATTATATTTAAGTGAATTAGTCTGTTTCCTTTAAACAGGAGAGATTAACAAGCTACCAAGGGCCTGCTGTGGGATTCTGACACTTTTAGTGGCTTGTGACATATGATTTGTGAATATCAATTTGCCTTCAAAAGCAAAAAGCAAATCTTCCATTAGTACAAGGTACGCCAAAAGCTGATTCTAGGTTAGTGTGGTTGAAATTTGTTGGGAAGAGTTTGCTAAGATGGGGATTTTATTTGATAGTGTCTGGATAATTTTTAATTAATACTTTAGATTTAAAAATAGCTACATATAGATGTGGAAGTTTAATATGAATACTTTCTCTAATAAAGATAATATTTCAAGTTCTGAACTTGGGAACTATGGGAAGATTAAATAAAGAAGAAAATAAATATCAGCAACCCTAAGTTAACTTCTCTTAAAATTTTGCTTTCTTTGTAAAAGAGTATGTCTTCAGGCAGTTTGGCATCAAGACAAATATTTCTCAAACTGCAAGAAAATAAAATAAATAGTGTTCCTCATATGTGAGAAGGTTAAAAATCTTTGATATTAAACAAATGACGTAAGAAATTCCAAACTGAAAGAACTGATAGAAAATTAATTCATACTATAAAAGTATTTTTTAAATGTTTCCATTTATCATCCTTTGAAAGGTAACTACTGAAAAAATTCATTTTTTTTTCATCAGTTTCTTTTTTAGCCATCATGGCTTTCAAAATAAAAGTGGTCAGGAGCCAGACTTTTTAACAGCAGGTAAACATTTGTAGATGGCAAGAAGAGATCTTTTTTTGTTCTTTATGTAGGCAAAGTTTGTCAAGAAAGCACAGAATACTCTGTGGAAGTTTCCTCTAGCTCTACAGTTTAATTTGCTGATGTAGCATAGTGACTAATTTGCCTCTGTCTAATTGAAGGATTTCAGATTAGACTAGTTGCATCTTATCGAAAGGCACAATACTTAGTGATTAAGTGCACAGGAACTGAAGCCATACTACCTGGTTCAAATCCTAGTCTCATCACTTATTACCTACTCAGTGAAGTTACTCGGCTTCTCAGTAGCTTCAAATTTTGCCATCAGTACAGTAGGATAACCTACTATACACACCCTAGGATTGTATTGAGCATTAAATGAGTGTACATATAAAGTACACAGACCTAAGCATTCAATATCATTAGTTATTAAATTATTTTCTCCTATTCTAAAAACAGAACAGAAACAATATCTAAAACCAGGAGCTAGATCAGTAGTTAAGACTATTCAACCAGTTTGCATTAATCATTCAAAGAAAGATTTGCATGCTGATTTAAAAAAAAAAAAAAAAAAAAAGTCTATCTGTTGTTTAAATGTAATGTGCTGATACACAAAGTAATAAAACAAAAAAACACAGTGGCATGGGGGGCGGAGCAAGATGGCCGAATAGGAACAGCTCCAGTCTCCAGCTCCCAGCGCAAGTGACACAGAAGACAGGTGATTTCTGCCTTTTCAACTGAGGTACTGGGTTCATCTCACTAGGGAGTGCCAGACAATCGGTGCTGGTCAGCTGCTGCAGCCCGACCAGCGAGAGCTGAAGCAGGGCGAGGCATTGCCTCACCTGGGAAGCACAAGGGGGAAGGGAATCCCTTTTCCTAGCCAGGGGAACTGACACACACAACACCTGGAAAATCGGATAACTCCCACCCCAATATGGGGCTGTACCAAGGGTCTTAGTAAAAGGGCACACCAGGAGATTATATCCCACACCTGGCCGGGAGGGTCCCATGACAGCCCACAGAGCCTCCCTCATTGCTAGCAGGGCAGTCTGTGATCTAACTGCAAGGCAGCAGCAAGGCTGGGGTAGGGGTGCCCACCATTGCTGAGGCTTAAGTAGGTAAATAAAGCCGCTGGGAAGCTCGAAGTGGATGGAGCTCACAGCAGCTCAAGGTGCCCTGCCTGTCTCTGCAGACTCCACCTCTGGGGACAGGGCACAGTGAATCAACAACAACAACAACAACAACGAAGCAGCAGAAACCTCTGCAGACGCAAACAACTCTGTCTGACAGCTTTGAAGAGAGCAGTGGATCTTCCAACACTGAGGTTGAGATCTGAGAACGGACAGACTGCCTGCTCAAGTGGGTCCCTGACCCCTGAGTAGCCTAACTGGGAGACATCCTCCACTAGGGGCAGACTGACACCAACACCTCACACGGTGGAGTACCCCCTGAGAGGAAGCTTCCAAAGCAAGAATCAGACAGGTACACTCGCTGTTCAGCAATATTCTATCTTCTGCAGCCTCTGCTACTGATACCCAGGCAAACAGGGTCTGGAGTGGACCTCAAGCAATCTCCAACAGACCTACAGCTGAGGGTCCTGACTGTTAGAAGGAAAACTAACAAATAGGAAGGATACCCACACCAAAACCCCATCAGTACGTCACCATAATCAAAGACCAGAGGCAGATAAAACCACAAAGATGAGGAAAAAGCAGGGCAGAAAAGCTGGAAATTCAAAAAATAAGAGCGCATCTCCCCCTGCAAAGGAATGCAGCTCATCGCCAGCAACGGATCAAACCTAGACGGAGAATAACTTTGACGAAATGAGAGAAGAAGGCTTCAGTACATCAAACTTCTCAGAGCTAAAGGAGGAATTACGTACCCAGCACAAAGAAACTAAAAATCTTGAAAAAAAAAAGAGTGGAAAAATTGATAACTAGAATAATTAATGCAGAGAAGGTCATAAACGAAATGACAGAGATGAAAACCATGACACAAGAAAAACATGACAGATGCACAACCTTCAATAACCAACTCGATCAACTGGAAGAAAGAGTATCAGCGATTGAGGATCAAATGAATGAAATGAAGCGAGAAGAGAAACCTAAAGAAAAAAGAAGAAAAAGAAATGAACAAAGCCTGTAAGAAGTATGGGATTATGTAAAAAGACCAAATCTATGTCTGATTGGGGTGCCTGAAAGTGAGGGGGAAAATGGAACCAAGTTGGAAAACACTCTTCAGGATATCATCCAGGAGAACTTCCCCAACCTAGTAGCGCAGGCCAACATTCAAATTCAGGAAATACAGAGAACGCCACAAAGATACTCCTCGAGAAGAGCAACTCCAAGACACATAATTGCCAGATTCACCAAAGTTGACATGAAGGAAAAAATCTTAAGGGCGGCCAGAGAGAAATGTCGGGTTGCCCACAAAGTGAAGCCCATCAGAGTAACAGCAGATCTCTGGGCAGAAACTCTACAAGCCAGAAGAGAGTGGGGGCCAATATTCAACATTCTTAAAGAAAAGAATTTTCAACCCAGAATTTCATATCCAGCCAAACTAAGTTTCATAAGTGAAGGGCAAATAAAATCCTTTACAGATAAGCAAATGCTTAGAGATTTTGTCACCACCAGGCCTGCTTTACAAGAGACCCAGAAGGAAGTACTAAACAT
Source organism: Piliocolobus tephrosceles (assembly GCF_002776525.5). Taxonomy (NCBI): domain Eukaryota; kingdom Metazoa; phylum Chordata; class Mammalia; order Primates; family Cercopithecidae; genus Piliocolobus; species Piliocolobus tephrosceles. The sequence continues at coordinate 43,519,600 of NC_045437.1, forward strand.
GGAAAGGAACAACCATTACCAGCCATTGCAAAAACATGCCAAAATGTAAAGATCATCGAGGCTAGGAAGAAACTGCATCCACTAACAAGCAAAATAACCAGTTAATATCATAATGGCAGGATCAAGTTCACACATAACAATATTAACCTTAAATGTAAATTGACTAAATGATCCAATTAAAAGACACAGACTGGCAAACTGGATAAAGAGTCAGGACCCATCAGTTTGCTGTATTCAGGAGACCCATCTCACATGCAGAGACATACATAGGCTCAAAATAAAGGGATGGAGGAAGACCTACCAAGCAAATGGAGAACAAAAAAAAGCAGGGGTTGCAATACTAGTTTCTGATAAAACAGACTTTAAACCATCAAAGATCAAAGAAACAAAGAAGGCCATTACATAATGGTAAAGGGATCAATTCAACAGGAAGAGCTAACTATCCTAAATATATATGCACCCAATACAGGAGCACCCAGATTCATACAGCAAGTCCTTAGATACTGACAAAGAGACTTAGACTCCCATACAATAATAATGGGAGACTTCAACAGCCCACTGTCAACATTAGACAGATCAACGAGACAGAAAGTTAACAAGGATATCCAGGAATTGAACTCAGCTCTGCAGCAAGCAGACCTAATAGACATCTACAGAACTCTCCACCCCAAATCAACAGAATATACATTCTTCTCAGCACCACATCACACTTATTCCAAAATTGACCACATAATTGGAAGTAAAGCACTCCTCAGCAAATGTACAAGAACAGAAATTATAACAAGCTGTCTCTCAGACCACAGTGCAATCAAAGTAGAACTCAGGACTAAGAAACTCAGTCAAGACCGCTCAACTATATGGAAATTGAATAACCTGCTCCTGAATGACTACTGGGTATGTAATGAAATGAAGGCAGAAATAAAGATGTTCTTTGAAACCAATGAGAACAAACATACAACATAGCAGAATCTCTGGGACACATTTAAAGCAGTGTGTAGAGGGAAATTTATAGCACTAAATGCCTACAAGAGAAAGCTGGAAAGATCTAAAATGGACACTCTAACATCACAATTATAAGAACTAGAGAAGCAAGAGCACACACATTCAAAAGCTAGCAGAAGGCAAGAAATAACTAAATCAGAGCAGAACTGAAGGAGATAGAGACATAAAAACCCTCTAAAAAAATCAATGAATCCAGGAGTTGGTTTTTTGACAAGATCAACAAAATTGATAGACCACTAGCAAGACTAATAAAGAAGAAAAGAGAGAAGAATCAAATAGACGCAATAAAAAATGATAAAGGGGATATCACCACCAACCCCACAGAAATACAAACTACCATCAGAGAATACGATAAACACCTCTATGCAAATCAACTAGAAAATCTAGAAGCAATGGATAATTTCCTGGACACTTACATTCTCCCAAGAGTAAACCAGGAAGAAGCTGAATCCCTGAAGAGACCAATAGCAGGCTCTGAAATTGAGGCAATAATTAATAGCTTACCAACCAAAAAAAGTTCAGGACCAGATGGATTCACAGCTGAATTCTACCAGAGGTACAAGGAGGAGCTGGTACCATTCCTTCTGAAACTATTCCAATCAATAAAAGAAGAGAGAATCCTCCCTAACTCATTTTATGAGGCCAACATCATCCTGATACCAAAGCCTGGCAGAGACACAACAAAAAAAGAGAATTTTAGACCAATATCCCTGATGAACATCGATGCAAAAATCCTCAATAAAAAACCAGATCCAGCAGCACATCAAAAAGCTTATCCACCGTGATCAAGTGGGCTTCATCCCTGGGATGCAAGGCTGATTCAACATATGCAAATCAATCAGTGTAATCCAGCATATAAACAGAACCGAAGACAAAAACCACATGATTATCTCAATAGATGCAGAAAAGGCCTTTGACAAAATTCAACAACCCTTCATGCTAAAAACGCTCAGTAAATTCAGTATTGATAGAACGTATCCCAAAATAATAAGAGCTATTTATGACAAACCCACAGCCAATATCATACTGAATGGGCAAAAACTGGAAACATTCCCTTTGAAAACTGGCACAAGACAGGGATGCCCTCTCTCACCACTCCTATTCAACATAGTGTTGGAAGTTCTGGCTAGGGCAATCAGGCAAGAGAAAGAAATCAAGGGTATTCAGTTAGGAAAAGAAGAAGTCAAATTGTCCCTGTTTGCAAATGACATGATTGTATGTTTTGAAAACCCCATCGTCTCAGGCCAAAATCTCCTTAAGCTGATAAGCAACTTCAGCAAAGTCTCAGGATACAAAATTAATGTGCAAAAATCACAAGCATTCTTAAACACCAGTAACAGAGAAACAGAAAGCCAAATCATGAATGAACTTCCATTCACAATTGCTTCAAAGAGAATAAAATACCTAGGAATCCAACATACAAGGGATGTAAAGGATCTCTTCAAGGAGAACTACAAACCACTGCTCAGTGAAATAAAAGAGGACATAAACCAATGGAAGAACATACCATGCTCATTGATAGGAAGAATCAATATCGTGAAAATGGTCATACTGCCCAAGGTCATTTATAGATTCAATGCCATCCCCATCAAGCTACCAATGAGTTTCTTCATAGGATTGGAAAAAACTGCTTTAAAGTTCATATGGAACCAAAAAAGAGCCCGCATTGCCAAGACAATCCTAAGTCAAAAGAACAAAGCTGGAGGCATCATGCTACCTGACTTCAAACTATACTGCAAGGCTACAGTAACCAAAACAGCATGGGACTGGTACCAAAACAGAGATATAGACCAATGGAACAGAACAGAGTCCTCAGAAATAATACCACACATCTACAGCCATCTGATCTTTGACAAATCTGACAAAAACAAGAAATGGGGAAAGGATTCCCTATTTAATAAGTGGTGCTGGGAAAATTGGCTAGCCATAAGTAGAAAGCTGAAACTGGATCCTTTCCTTACTCCTTATATGAAAATTAATTCAAGATGGATTAGAGACTTAAATGTTAGACCTAATACCATAAAAACCCTAGAAGAAAACCTAGGTAATACCCTTCAGGACATAGGCATGGGCAAGGACTTCATGTCTAAAACACCAAAAGCAACAGCAAAAAAAGCCAAAATTGACAAATGGGATCTCATTAAACTAAAGAGCTTCTGCACAGCAAAAGAAACTACCATCAGAGTGAACAGGCAACCTACAGAATGGGAGAAAATTTTCTCAATCTACTTATCTGAAAAAGGGCTAATATCCAGAATCTACAAAGAACTCAAACAAATTTACAAGAAAAGAACAAACAATCCCATCAAAAAGTGGGCAAAGGATATGAACAGATATTTCTCAAAAGAAGACATGCATACAGCCAACAGATACATGAAAAAATGCTCGTCATCACTGGCCATCAGAGAAATGCAAATCGAAACCACAATGAGATACCATCTCACACCAGTTAGAATGGCAATCATTAAAAAGTCAGGAAACAACAGGTGTTGGAGAGGATGTCGAGAAATAGGGACACTTTTACACTGTTGGTGCGACTGTAAACTAGTTCAACCATTATGGAAAAGAGTATGGTGATTCCTCAAGGATCTAGAACTAGAAGTACCATATGACCCAGCCATCCCATTACTGGGGATATACCCAAAGGATTACAAATCATGCTGCTATAAAGACACATGCACATGTATGTTTATTGTGGCGCTATTCACAATAGCAAAGACTTGGAATCAACCCAAATGTCCATCAGTGACAGACTGGATTAAGAAAATGTGGCACATGTACACCACGGAATACTATGCAGCCATAAAAAAGGATGAGTTTGTGTCCTTTGTAGGAACATGGATGCAGCTCGATACCATCATTCTCAGCAAACTATCACAAGAACAGAAAACCAAACACCGCATGTTCTCACTCATAGGTGGGAACTAAACAGTGAGATCACTTGGACTCGGGAAGGGGAACATCACACACCGGGGCCTATCATGGGGAGGGGGTAGAGGGGAGGGATTGCACTGGGAGTTATACCTGATGTAAATGACGAGTTGATGGGTGCTGACGAGTTGATGGGTGCAGCACACCAACATGGCACAATTATACATATGTAACAAACCTGCACATTATGCACATGTACCCTAGAACTTAAAGTATAATAATAATAATAATAATAATAATAATAAGGACTTTGAAACTTAGGCTAAGGAAAGTGAGAATTCACTGGAGAATTCTGAGGACAGACTTGATGTAATCTAACTTAACATCTTAAAAGGATCACTGTCAGCTCTAAGAATAGATGCTAGATGCTAGATGCTAGCTGTGTGATCCTGGGTAAATTTATTAACCTTCTAGAACCTCAGTTTCCTTATCTAGAAAATATGTAATAATAATAAAATCTCATGAAGTTTTTATGAAGATTAAGTAAGATAATTCAAGTAAACCATTTAGAACTGTGTCTGGCACATAGTATATGCTCACTAAACGTTAAGCATTATTATTATTTTAGGAACCCCTTTTGAAAGGTAGTAATTTTGTCTCTGCTGCTTAATACTCTGATGATTTGGAGGCACTGTGGTTAGCACACTGAGTGCTTTCCTGTGAGAATCAAGTTGAAGACAACTGAGATCCAGCTGGGCCTGCTTTTCTATATTTAAACGGAGAATAACACTGGACATTTGATCATTACTTGGAAATAGGGTGACTAACATCCCAGTTTGCCTGGGATGCCCCTGATTTTAAAACTGAAAAGTCTCTGGTCCTGGGAAGCTCCTTTGTCTCAGGACATTGGTTACTCCAAATATTCTAATGAATATCATAGTGTGGAAGGTAAAGTAGGCCTTTTAGTTTGGTATCTTCCTATTCTTAGTTTCTTTGTTGTTATAAATTAAAACAACAAAACCCAATCAAATAAATATGTATACATTTAACTTTGAGCCAAGGTATGTTTGTAGCCAGTACTACATTGGTTGCCATGGTGCTCAATGCATATTTCTTGAATTGAACTAGCATTATTTCAGAGTTTGCCTTTGCTATATAATGGAACGTTTATAAGGCAGGTTGACATAGTGAATAGCATTTCTAAATTCATGTCACCCTCTGAGCAGAGTTGAACTGGCTCCATTAATACCATCCTTCATCATTTATCCACATATATGGAGAGCTTACTGTATGCCAGAAAGTATGTGTACAATAGATGGTTTAATAAATGTCTGGCTATCTGAAAACACACACACACACACACACACACACACACAAATTGGCACATAAATAACACATATGTTGATTAAAACTGAATTGCCTTAAAACCTTGCCCAAGATTAACATAGGGAAACAAGGATTTTTATATAGTCAGTCTATCAGATTATAAAAATATGACTTTAATAACAACTTATTCCAATTTCTAATTTTTCTCTTTCTAGTCCCCAGCCTGCTTCTTCACAAAATGTCAATATTACTAATTTAAAATTTTATTAATTCAATCAGAGTGCCAGGCACTGAATAAGGACATGAGAGGGTAGGATGGTCTAGGATGGAGGCAATATATTTTTATTCTACCTATAATCATAGTCACTAATAGAGGAAAATATATAATAAAACAATTGATGGATGGCATTTTTCAATGAGTAAAATTGGAAGTTTGCAATTCAGATTATTTAATAGTAGAAATAATTTGATCCTTCTTTGGAGCATAAAACATTAGGGCAAAGATGTCTTCGGCTAAGTGCCTCATACAACATAGCACAGCATATAACAAATAATTTCAAACCTCCATACCTCCACGAAGTATATTGGGATTGTGAAAAATCCAACCACACTACTTTAGGTTGTTCAGTAAAATAATCTTCTCAGACTAGTAAGTTATGGCCATTGTCAGTGTTACATACTGCTAAATTCAGCTGAAACTATAGGTTAAGCTTATTAAATGTCTTTGAAGCCTTTAATAAGAAGAAAACATATTTTTAAAAGATCTGGATGGAAGAAAGATGCTTCAGTGTGTTATGTGTTGTCGATTTTTTTGTTGCTTTGTTTTTTTGAGACAGGGTCTCACTCTTGTCCAGGCTAGGGTTCAGTGGCACAAGCAGGGCTCATTGCAGCCTCATCCTAAGAGCAAGGGATCCTCCCACCTCAGCCTCTCCAGTAGCTAGGACTACCAGCAAGCATTATCATGAGTGGCTAATTTTTTTATTTTTTTGTAGAGATGAGGTCTCCTTATGTTGTCCAGCCTGGTATCAAATTCCTGGGCTGAAGTAATCCTCCTGCTTCGGTCTTCCAAAGTGTTGAGATTACAGGTATGATCCACTACTTCCAGCCCATGTTGTCAATTATTTATTAATATGTTCATATTCATATTTCCTATGACTTTAGAGGAGATATTGCATGAATTATATGGAATATGAATCTGGTATTATGTATATTTTGTAGTTATAAAGAAATTTCTCTTACGCAGACATGAGCCTATAATTTGCATACTCATGAAACACCCAAAGTGGACAGAGTCACAGTTTTGTAGTCCCAGTTCCAGTCATCTGAGAAAAGGTCATCCACAGGAACTGAAACTCAATCTCCACAGCTGAAGGAAAGAATTTCTCACAATAGAGGACTTTTTTCTTAATAAACCGTAAGACATTAAAGAACTGTTTGAGTTCAAAAGATGGTTCCTGAGGAAACTATAGAATCTCATCAATATTCCTTCTCCATGTTTCCAGTTTTGGAGGCTGGGCTGCAAATTCAAGTGATCGTTTTGAGGGCTAGGTTCCTGCCAACACTCTCGGGGTTAGACACACATACGCATAAATTCCTGTGGCTTAAAAAAGAAGAAGAGAAGAGCTCTTGATCTCTAAAAGTTTGTTTACGTGACTGTCATTTGGTGTAGCATCCCCAGCTCTTCCTCATAAATAGCAGTGGCAGAGCACTCTGACATGGTGAGAAAACAGCCAGCTTTTGATGAGTATCATATCTTCTCTTCCCTCCCTCCAGCTTTAGCACACATGCACTCAGACAATTACAAGAGTGAGCTGAAAACTGACCTAGTCTCAGATTTATCAGAAAATCTCTTTCACCAAACAGGGAGCATTTAAACTTAAGCATATGTTTTAACTTACTTTAAAAATTACCTCCTTGTTATAGAATATACTGGCACTTTCTCCCTTTCCAGAATATGTGCAAAAGCAGAAAATGTGCAAACCTGGAATATGTGTATGAAATTCATTCTGCCAAATTTTTCAGATTATCTCAAGCTCAAAAGACCTTTGGCCTTTCCTCCCATCACCTCTACACTTAATTTAGTGTTACTCTTAATTGTATTGTTTTTTAGAGATTATTAAAGTTCAGATTTCTTTGTGTGAACATATTTTCCCCCTCTCCTTCATTGCCAACTTTGTGCAGTACATCTAGAATGAGACTTCTATAGTTTGCATTTTGAACAAGCACATTAGTTCATTCTGAGCATGTGGTCCATACACCCAAGTTTGAGAAATATCTGTTATTGACTGTTATTACTATCTATTTCCAATCTGGCTTTCCTCTCCTGCTCCAAGCCTCTTTCTAAATGCTCATTAGAAGGAATCTTCTTGTAAAGAGAAATAGGTAGGGTATGGATCTCAAATCAGAATGCACAATTCTCTCTGTGGGCATTCTATCTCCAAGAAAGTTGCAGAAACTTCCTGGGGATTGGAATGAATGAACATATTCATTTATTTGCCTAGTATCAGATAATATAAGTAAAATCCTTGAATGACACTGGGGTTGGTAGAATTGATCCTCATGTGCTTTCTGTGCTCAAGGTAATCCTGGGTCACATTTCTTTTCTATTTCCCTTGCACCGGAGCCCCATTCCTAATTGCACCACCTTTCCCAATATCACAACCATCACCTATCTTCTCAAATTACTATAGTCACAACACTCAGTAGACAATGAGTGTTGAGGAGAAAAAGAAGTAAGCTCCATAGCACTCTAAATTAGCAGCTGTTTCAGTCAGCCTCAGCTCCATAAAAGCCCCATTACCCTAAGACTTGACAAAACATTTATCTGCTGTCTGCAACTTCAATACCTCTATTACTGTGAGAGAAACAAATTTTCTGTAAGAGGAAACGCCAGTTTTAGAATCTTGTTTTTTTTTTTTTTTTCCAGGCCATAAAAATTCAAACGATATAAACAAAGATGTTAATAAATTTTAGGAGAGTTGTACTATGTATTATGGAAACATTTTGAGATGTGAGAGGCTTAAAGGTAGGGTGTTAAAGGAATTCTATACATAGTGAGAGAAGATGGATGATAAAAGATGTTAGTTTCAAAGAGTAAATACACAGTAACGTCAACATAAATGTTGACAAATCCTTCAGAAAGTACTAGTTACTGAAATTTAATTACATTTGCAATGGTTTGAATATTTGTCCCCTCCAAAATTCATTTGAAATTTAATCCCCAATACAGCAGCATTAACCAAAAGGTGATTGGTTCATGAATGCTCTGCCCTCATGATTGGATTAATTCATTAATGGATTAATTGATTAATGGATTATCATGGGAGTAGAACTGGTGGCTTTAGAGAAAGAGGAACCTGAGCTATCACACTCAGCCCCTTTTATGTGTGATGTTCTCTGCTGCCACGGTGCCCTGCAGAAAGTCCCTAGTAGCAAGAATACCCTCAACAGATGTGGCCCCATGACTCTGGACTTCTCAGACTTCATAAGTGTAAGAAACAAACTTTGTTTCTTATAAATTGCCTAGTTTCAGGTAGTCTGTTACAAACAACAGAAAATGAACTGAGGCAACACTAATTACCCATTTTTAAAAATTGGTCTTTTCTCACCTTTAACTATAAAGGGGCTTCTTTAAATAGGAAACATTCCCATTATTTTAGTGCCCATCTTCAGAAAAGGGGCTCTTGGGCCAGGAAACCCTTTAATCAAGTCAGATTGAATGTATAGCCCAAAGGAAAAACAGGTCACTTTTATGGACAGGTTCTGTATCAAACAACCAAAGTCCTTTGCTTTTGTAGTGCCTAGCAGTCAAGGTATTGTAAGAAAATAAACTATATTTTAAAATAATGTTTTACAAACATATAGTCAATTAAACTTGTTATCCCTTTAGATTCAACTAAAATTTGAAGTTCCATTATAAGCCTGATACTTTTCTAGATACTTTTCATAGACTATTTCATTTAATCCTCATAGATGGAATGAGAAAACAAAAGTTTAGAGACTTTTCTCATTCACACAATTCTTAAGAGCTTGGAACTTATATCTATTTGAGTCCATGCTTAGTACTATCTACCACAAGATACTGCTTTGTTTTTGTCAAATTATCCTTAATTTGGGCTGCACAAAGTTTTCATAGATTCCTGTATTACTTTTCTAGGGCAGATATAACAAACTACTACAAAGTTGATGGCTTAAAGCAACGGAAATTTATTCTCACAGTTCTGGAGGCCAGAACTCTAATATCTGTTTCCCTTGGCTGAAATTAAGGTGCTGGCAGGGCTGTATTCCACCTAGAAGCTCTCCAGGGGAGCATCCATTGCCTGCCTCTTTCAGCTTCTGGTGCCACATTCCTTGGTCACATTGCTTGGCTCATGGACTTACTACTATGTTCAAAGCCAACAGTGTAGCATCTTCAAATCTCTGCTTCCATCCTCAAATCACCTTCTGCCTTCTGGGTGTATGTCCACTCTCCCTCTGCTTCTCTCTTATAAGGACATTTGTCGTGGTATTTGGGGCCCACTTGAATAATCCAGGATAATCTCCTCATCGCAAAATCTTTAATTTAATCACATCTGCAAAACTTTACCATATAAGGTAATAGTCACAGGTTCCAGGGATTGCAGCCTAATATTTTTGGGTGGCCATTATTCAGGCTTCTATATCCTACCTAAATTAAAGTCCAAAATCTCATTTAAATAACAACAGTTCTAAAATCTCAAATTGTATAATGTAAATAATGGATTCAGAGATGGATGAGACTCTGGGTATGACCTATTCTGGGCAAAATTATTCTCCATTACTGAATCCGTAAAACTAGAAAAAAAGTTATCAGTTCCTAAAATGCGATGGTGGAACAAGCATAGTATAACAGTTATAAATATTCCTATTCCAAAATGAGAAAAATGTGAAGAAAGAAGTCATTGGTCCCAAGCAATTTCAAAATCCAGCAGGGTAAACTCCACTAGGTTTCCCGGCCTGGGAGTCACCCTCTGTGACTTGAGGGTCCTGCCTCAGGGCACATTGTTAGAGTCTCTGCTTCTATGCCTCTGCACTTCCTTTGTACCCAAGGCTCTGAACTCATGGTGATCCTTTTTCTTTAAAGGTATTATGTGTTTGCAGCTGAACAGTTTTATCAACTTGCCTGCAGAATTTTGGGAGTCTGACAGCCTTCCTTCAATTTGCTCTGTCTTTTTCTATTTTAGTTCAAGCTGGCAGTGTTTCTGCTGATACAACATTCTCAAAAACTCTGTGGTCCTCCTGTGTATGTCACAGGGATTCATGCCATGAGAGGGTTCTCTACAGATCTTTCCTAGATAACCTCATCTCTATTCCTGACTTCTGTTGAGGTGGCTGAAGGAATCCATCCATCACATGTTTCATTTCTTCAGCACTATCATAAGGTTATCTAGTCGTACCCTTAGCCTTCTCTTCAGAGCATGCTTTCCTAACAGTGAATCTCCTAACTTAGCATCTTTTGCAATCTGGGTAGGCTGAGAATTTCCCAAATCATCAAGTGCTATTTTGATTTTGCTTAACAGTTCTTTTTTCACTTTATCTCCTTCCTTTTGCATTTTACTATAAACAGGAAGAGAAATCAGGCTGATCCTTTAACACTTTGCTTGGAAATTTCCCCAGTTAAATATCCAAATTCATCACTTACATGTTCTGTTTTTCACATAACGTAGAACACGGTTCAGCTACATTTCTGTAGCTGAAAGGATTGACTTTCTTCTAGTTTTCAATAACATACTCTTAATTTCCCTCTGAGCCCTCACCAAAAGCACTGTTAATATTAATATGTCTACCAACATTCTGTTTATGATGTTACATGTATTCTCTAAATGAGGCAGGCATTCTCTACTGTGCCAAACACCTCCTCCTAAATCCTCACCTTAGCACCTTTTATCTTTATATTTCTAACAGAAGTCTAACAGAAGTCTGTCTAAGGAAATCCAGGCTTTTTTATCATGTGCTTCAAAATCCATCCAACTTATGTCCACTATCCACTTCCCAAGCCACTTTCACATTTTTAGGTTGAGTTACAACACGACCCTGCTCTAAGTACCATATCTATATTGGTTTCTTATGGCTTCTGCAACAAATTACCACAAAGTTGGTGTCTTCGACTAATATAAATCTATTTTCTCAATGTTCTGGGGACTAGAAGTCCAATATCAAATTTTCTGGGCCTAGAGCAAGGTGTCAGCAGTGTCAAACTCCTCTATATGTTCTAGGGAGACAATCTGTTCCTTTCCTCTTCCAGTCTCCTTGGCTCATGACTCCCTTGTCCATCTTCAAAGACAGCAACACTGTATCTTTAAATCTTTCTGTTTCCATTGTCAAAATGCCTTCTGCCTTTTGTGCTTCTATGTATGTCTAATCTCCTTGTGTCTCTCTTATAAGGGCACTTGTGATAGCATTAAGGGCCTACCTGCACAATGACGATAATCTCCTCATCTCAAGATCCTTAACTTGATCACATTTGCAAAAACTTTACAAATACAGTAACATTCACAGTTTCCAGGGATTAGAACCTTTGAGTGGTCATTATTCAGCATAATATAGCTACGTTTCCTAATATAAGTACACTCCAGGAATCTAGTCCCTAGTCTGTGAAATAAATATTCTAAACTAAAATATTTTAATAATAATTTAGTTCAATACAGTCATATTATTATTAAGCTTCTGAGGTCAAGATAAAGTAAATGACCTGCTTAAGATCCACAGTAAATGTTTTGACACAGACAAGACCACTCTCTTTACTCCCACTCCTTGCAGCACTTTATTCTTCCTCTCCAAAATAATTACTAAGAATTGCTCATTTTTTAATTGCCACCAAATTATCCAAGAATCCAAAAATACAACTCTGAAACTAAAAATAACTGTCTCATAGCAGGAATTTTAAAGGAGATAAAGTAACTTTTAATATCCACTGAATGTTATCAGTAGTAACCTTAGGAAAACTAGAGAAACATGAAAAAATGATTCACTTCATGATTACACATTTTTTATTCAGAAATTTTAATGAACTCAATGAATTTTTTAATTCAGTCTCTTAAATAATGACGACCCTACTAACTTATTTTTCACGTTCTCAGAATTGTAGAACTTAGAACTAAGTGAAATTTTAAGAGCTAATTTATTTCAACTATCATTTTAGGTAGGTAGCATTTCAGTTCTAGAACTGAAATCAATGTAAAATAGCTATAATGGACACTGTACTAAGAAATGAGGCCAGGGAGTTGGTAGGGAGTAAATCATGAGAATCTTATATGACATGTGAAGGAATGTAGAGATTACATGATATTATGACATATGACATGTGATGTGATGGTATGTAGTAGTATCTAAGAGGGAACTAGCTTGTGTGGATTTGTGCCTTACATAGATCACACTGATTAAGACTAGGATGGTCTTGTGATAGTACACTGGGACTGAAAAGGTATGAATAATAAAATGCCAGAACAAGAGACATATACTGGAACTGTCCCAGGCAAGCAAAGATAGAAGATCACCATCACTAAGACTGGCCAAGGTTTTAACCTCAATTATGCTAACTCTATAATGTCAGTCTGGTACAATAATGTTTAGGCCTAATTTTCTCATCTAAACATAGTATGGGCATAACGATGATGATCTTACCCATATTACAAAATTTTTCTGAAAATCAGTTGATGAAAGCATTAATCTGGCAAATTTTTTATTATTCAATGATTTAGGGAACTTTTCACATAATGGAATAATTAGTGACAACATAAGTAGTCATGGCATAAAAGAGTAATGAGAACTAACACTGTTGAACTCTTACATGGTGTTAGGTCCTATATTTAGTACAACTTTACATTTATAGTCTCATTTGTAAATTTATGACTCATTCTTCCAACAGTGGTGAGGTGGGTGATATTATTACCTAAACTTAAAAGATACAGAGACCAAGACCCAGAGAGTAACTTGGCCATGATCACACAGCTATGAAATTTTATAAATAATCCAGATTGTCGGTGTTATCTACTCGAGAGCTCATAGTGTCAGTAGGGGGGTGTAGTAGTATATATGTTGTCTGTATGTTTCTCCTAGTTTGTTTAAAAAAATACTTACATGTACTCTTTTTCCAGAAAAAGAAGATTAGCATATTTTGTTTCTTTTTCTGATCATGTAAACCAAGTAAATCTAAGACAATTTACAATACAAATGCCAATAAAAAATAAAATAAAATAAAATAAAGGTCCACAACTAGAGCAAGAAATACTGATGCTTCAGGTGTTCCTTTTGGGAATTAGATGGAAATTACAAAACCTATTCACAGTGAAATATACATGTTAAGAATTTTTGAAGTTCCAAGTAGTTTAAATTTTAAAATAATGATCATTTGACAAATCAGAAATACAAAGAATTATGTCATTTTAGTGAAGAGCAGAAGAACTACTTCTTTTCCATGTCCCTAGTATAAAATTAGCTCTTTTTTCTTTTGATTAAGCTACAATTTCTTGCTACTTACTATATTTAGATTGTCAATTATAATGTAGATAATACGCCTTTGAAATATTCTTCCACTTTCTTTTTTTACTTCAGGAAGTAAAAATGAAAAAAAAAAAAAAAAGTAAAGGGCAAGTTTAAATAAAAATCATGTCAATGTAATATTTTGCCAGAAAGTTGAGATCCACAAATATGAGGATAAATTTACATACTTCCCTTTCACATGATACAACCTTCTACTGTACTTTGCTTTGTCTGTAAGAAGATGCCTACCTGCATGCAAACTTTCTGTTTCCTGCCTGTGATTTCCTGAAAATTTCATGTTTGACTCCACACCCACACATTTCTGTGCCTTCTTTTAGAATATTCATCCTTCTCTTGTTTTATCTAGTCTAGCTAGAGTTCCTTATCCTCAGTGTGACCCCCTGATGTCATGCATGCCTCCCTCAGTTAGAGACTACTGTTTACTTAAATTCTGCCCTGCTTCTTGGCATTGCGTACAAACTGCCTTATATGCTCTTTCAACTCCCTGTGACAGTCTTTTCTTTCTACTTCTAGACTACAAATGCTTTAAGGATATAAGCCAAAAAGGTCACAGTAATAGGATAAGAAACAAGAAACAACTACCAACTTTATGAAGAAGTAAGTATCTGTGATAATGCTTGTTCAAAACTGTAAGTTGAAATATAAGATTTATTCTGAAATATTTAAAAATTAAGAATTACTTTTCTTTGTTACCTTTTATTTTGTAATCATCAAATCTCCATGGTTACCTATTTTACTATTCTTTTTTCTTTCTTTCTTTTAACCTTTTACAGCTTGTGTCCTTGAGAATATCCATCTTCTGTTCTTTATTTTAAGCACCTTGCTCTCTCCTCAAGATACCTTCCATTTTCAAATACAGGTTGAGTATCCTTTATCTGAAATGCTTGGGACCAGAAGCGTTTCAGATTTTGGATTTTTTCAGTTTTTGAAATATTTGCACATACATAATGCGATATCTTGGGGATGGGACCCAAGTCTAAACACAAAACTAATTTGTGATTTATATACACACAGCCCGGAAGTAATTTTTAAAAATATTTTAAATAATTGTGTGCATGAAACAAAGTCCATATACATTGAACCATCAGAAAGCAAAGGCGTCACTATCTTAGCCACTGATGTAGGTAATCTGTGGTTATTTGGCATCACCCTCATTCCTGACTCTGAATTTAAATGCTACTGATAAGCAATCATTTTCTTACACTTATTCATACATAAGTACTTAAGAGTAAACAACATGGCATACCACTATTACAGTGAAAAAATAATGTGTTTGGGGTAATTAGGCAGCACAGTAACATCACCAGAATACCTGTATCAGCTGTTAAGCAACAGCAGCTTAAGGGGGATGGGAGGATCTTTTTTCCCCTTGGGGATGCTGAATAAACTGTGCTTCTATGTTTGGACTGTGATCTGTTATATGAGGATAGGTTTGGAATTTTCTACTTGTGGCATCATGTCGGCACTCAAAAAGTTTTGGATTTTGGAGCATTTTGGATTTGAGATTTTTGGATTAGAAGTGCTAAATCTGTTTCTTCTACCAGTTTCTTAAAGAATCAGGCCTCTACTTTTCCCCCAAAACTTCAGAACATTATGAATATTACAATTCCAAATCAAATTTCAGGTAGTTCTATTTTGAGACGGAGTCTTGTTCTGTAGCCCAGGCTGGAGTGCAGTGGCGGGATCTCGGCTCACTGCAAGCTATGCCTCCCAGGTTTACGCCATTCTCCTGCCTCAGCCTCCCAAGTAGCTGGGACTACAGGCACCCGCCACCACGCCCCGCTAATTTTTTTGTATTTTTAGTAGAGAAGGGGTTTCACCGTGTTAGCCGGGATGTTCTTGATCTCCTGACCTCGTGATCGCCCCGCCGCAGCCTCCCAAAGTGCTGGGATTACAGGCGTGAGCCACTGTGCCTGGCCAATATTTCCCTTTTTAAACAAAATCCAGGTATATTTCTCCTTCCCACCTCTTTCCTCAATTCCTGCATTGTTGAGTGCCACTTCATCCAATAATATAATTGTTGCTTTCCTGATGTTTTCCCCCTGAAATAAGAGGAAGCATCATATTTACTTTTTCTTTATATAGTACCCTTTTGATTAAGGCTTATGATGTGCCAGGCACCATTAAGCTGTGTGTGTCAATTCAGATTTCAAACTTCTGCCACATCCAGCCTCAGTATGCCTTCTCTGTACTTCTTGAATGAGACACCAAACTCTCCCCTTGCAGTTCCCTTCTCACCTCTTCAAAAGGCTTCTCTAGCTGTGCTCTTTGGAGTAGTTCCCAGTTGTTTCCTAGTTTTCTATTAAAACATTGTACTTGTGTCGTTGATAGCACTCACCTCAATTTTTTATCATATCACCTCTTGGTTAACTTTGTTTTTGACATTTTCTGTGGAGAATGTAAGCTCTATGAAAGCAGAAAGACCAACTTTTTTCAACAATGCGTTTATTCAGTGCCTCACGCACTATCTGACACAAAGCAAGCACTCAAATTTCAGTTGAATGATTCAATGAATGAATGTAAGATCTCATTTCATCTTTACCATGTAGTAAAAAGGTAGGTATTGTTAATATCCTTGTTTTACTGATGACAACTTGCCCAAACTTATCAACTCTTATCTCGCAGTTTGCCTACAGGTGTGCGGCTTCAAAGCCCACTTTCACTCTGGGACTATACTTTTTATCACTTCGAATCAGAGCCCATACTTTTAATCACTCTATCATACCTCCTTTTTAGCAAGAACTGGGACTTCGCTTTCCTTACTTTGATAGCCTGGCTGCGATGACTTCTGTGGGACTTCTCTTAGATCATAGGTTCTCATTTCAGTTAATTTAACATCCAGTTGAATGCCAGGGCTTGGGTTATATTTCCCTCACACCTTTCTTGTCATGTCAGCCCTTTTGCAGTGCTACTCATTAGCTTGATCTCTTTCCTGAGAGTTCAAAACCCTTGTCTTCATCACTCCAGCAAAGCATCTCCTCCTCCTTTCACAGTATGTGTCTAAACACTCTAGGGCCTCTTCTCTTTTTCTACTTTTCCTTCTGGCTTCTCAAAAGTTTCATTACGTGATCTTTACCATCTTTCTTGTTTCCTGGATGTCAGCATATTTGAGCTCTAAAACACTATTTTTGTTCATCAGGTTTTTATACTCTAATGTGATTAACATCACTGACATTTTTCTTTTATACTTGTGGAATCATATCCTTCTGCAGATATTCCCAAAAAATGACCCCCCAAATCTGGTAATTACTGCTATGAATACCATTATAAATATATTTTACTTTAGATCATCAATAGTATGTAAATCAGTGTCATATGTTACTATTTACCCCATGTTACAGAATATTAATTCTTCCTTTAATAATTCTGTCAGTAAATTAAAGTTACTTAAAATTTGAAAACAATTGTAAAAATAAGCTTGACTTTTATTATTATAACAGATACATTTAACGTATTTATCTCAATCTGACTATTGAGTCAGATTCTGCATATGATAAACTTAAATCTAATTCATCAATCAGTGCCAAAAAATTCCTTCTTAGGAGAAGTATATGAAAACACGGAATTACTTCAGATTCTAACTCCTGTTGGTATTTCAAAAATTCCTAGTAAAGGCATATGCATTTCTACATTTGTTTCATCTGACATACATATACATATTTTACATTGTTTCCTGATTTAAAAACAGTTTTATTGAGAACCTAGGTTTTATTTTTAAAAGTCACATATATTTGACAGGGGTACACAGAAAAGCTTGATAATTTAAGTGCCATTCTGGAAGTTGGGAATATCAAAGACCTCCAAATCAGCATTCATCTTTTTTAAAATAAATGATAACTAAAGTAGAAAAATAGAAGTGTTCAGGATGGGTGTGGTAGCTCACACCTGTAATCCCAGTGCTTTGGGTGGCCGAGGCTGGAGGATCACTTGAGCCCACGAATTTGAGACAAGCCTGGGCAACATAGTGAGACCCTGTCTCTACAAAATGAACAAACAAACAAAACTCATCAAACTATCCAAGCCAGGTGGTGCATGCCTGCAGTTCCCACTGCCTGGGAGGATCACCTGAGCCCAGGAGGTTCAGGCTGCAGTAAGCTGTAATCATGAGTGAGACCCTGTTTTTTAAAATCATCTTCACTTTCTTTCTTTTACGGTAGTCCAGACAAAGGCAAAAATGTAAGAAAAATGGCAAAGTAGCTAGTAAGTGTTACGTATGCAAATAATTTAAAAGAAAATAGGAAAAGTAGGGAGAGTTATTGGGAGCAAAAATTTAACTTGGAGGAAAAATGCAGAATGATGATCTAGTAATGGGATAATCAGCACTCTGAAGGGTGCTAATCTGTGGTTTGTCCACTTCACTTACAGCAGAGCTTAAAAGAAATTGACCTGGAATGCTGGGATAAGAAGGAATTCACTGCAGAATTGAAATGAAAAAACGGTCCTGATGGAGTACATTGAATTTACACCATTGAAGATTTTTATGCAAAATAAAAACAACACTATCAGTTTTAGATGCTATGCCCGGAATGTCACCTTGGGTGCCAAGTAACACCAGTGAATGACTTTCCCTGGCCTTAAAGGTATGTAGCCAGTTCTGAAACCAGAGAAAAGTTAAAAAAAAAAAAAAAAAAAAAAAAAAAAAAAAACACAAAACCAAGGAGGTGAAAATAATGGAGTGAGGAAGGGATGGTAAACTATTAGGGATTTACAATGCCTCAGAAGCAGGTTGTCACAGACTGACTCAAAACAAAGCTATTAGAAAGAAGTCAATGAGCCTTGAATTGTAAAGACTCTATGAATATGTCAAGTTGTCCTCAACACAGGAACAAAAAAGGTTAAGGATGAAATAACATGTCCATTTTTTCAGTAAAGTATGTTAACACAAAGTCCTTGGAGAAAAGTAATAATAATAATTATTATAGAAAAACATTAAAAATACCTTTTTAAAAATATTCTAAATCTTGTAGCAATCCAACACTATTCAGAATTAGATGGAATTTAACCCACCCTATTCAGAATTAGGTTCTAGTTGTGGTGAAATTATTAGGTTTGTTTAGTTGACAATTCTTTGAAATTTGGGGTATATCAAGTTAATCAATACTTTGCCTTCTATTAGGGTTAGATGATTCATTAATAGCTCAATGACATCATTCCTTACAGGAAGCATTCCAAAACTTTGAAAATCATTCATTAATAGTGCACATACTGACAGAATGGATATAGGTAAAGGTGGACTGGTTTAGGTTGAAGAATTATTAGGTGAACTATAAAATAAGGCAATGCTTTACTGCCAGCACTATGAATCTATCAGATAGTAATTGGATGCACGTGTTAGCAGCAGTAAAAAGTCACTGTCCAGTTGTCCAACTTACATGGGAATCTACTCTGAGTGTCTTCTTTGATTTATTGTGCCAATTAGAACACAGCGTTCAAAGAAAGAACACAACTGATCTGATTTAAAAGCAAGGGAGCCTTTAAGGCCATTATTTTGTGGGTGACCTGGCTCCCTTTTAGATATCTTGAAACTTTCTATTTGTGTAAAATCTATACAAATTAAGTACTGGGTTTTAAACTGATTCTGTACAATGTCAACATTTTGTATTCATTAATTCAGTATCAGAGTGTCATTGGTGGCTTTCCAAGATGCGGGTATATTTCTTTTCGTTAATTTTAAAGGTGCATTTCTAAGCTATTTTTTGTTATACTGACTGAATGGCACAGATAAAGGTAACATGCACTGAGAAGAAAGAGTGCTGATTACAAAATAATGTTTTAAATCTGGAAAACAAAGTAATAAACACCCTTGGTCAAATGTCAAATGTAAATTATCTTAGATCATTGCAATATACCATGAAAGATTTAAACACTTCTGCATAAACGACTTGAGACAAAATGAAGTTGATTACATGTCTATATTGTGATAAAACTATATTAAAATTACATAAACATGAATTGTATATTCCATCTTTTCTATAAAATAAAATGGATTTGTAATTTCTGGAAGGAAAATTCTAATATTTTCCTTACTTATATTAAGCAAACATCAACTATTAAGGTTGACAGATGAGGGAACAGTAATACTAAAAATGTCATCTGAATTACTCTTGATTGCAAAGTTCACAAAATTAATGTTAAGATAGATTAAAATCACTTTGAACTAATACACATATATTACTCTTCTTTCTGAAGCATAATAAAGAAATATAATTTGCACTACAATGTCGGATAAGCATATAGACATTAAGGCTTAGGAAAGATGTAGTTATTCACAGGCAGCTCATAAATGGGAGGAACATTAGTTCCATTTCAAATGAGCTGTCAAATCTTTTTCAACATTTTTTTTGGCTTGTGGAAAGGTAGACATTTGGATAATAAATGGGGTTTGCTTCTGAACATTAAAGTAATTGTATAGAAATTTAAAGTGTTCATTCATGTTCTACTATAAGTTCTTTAAATTCTAAAGAAATGCAACTTTTCACTCTAAACTGGATAGTATAAATGTAGAAGAAACTATAAAGACAGTGGAGTTTATTTGATCCTATAAGACACTTCTTCTACTTCTTTTCCTTTTGTTAAAATTCTGTGCCTAAGCATCATTTTGAAAACAGTTGCTTTTAAAGAGTCATTCACACCTTTAGGTAATAGGTTACTGAAATATCCAAGACCTAGAATTTGGTGTCTCTGAATTCTCATGCTCCAATATGGGCATGTGATTCCTGACAACTGTTTCCTTAGATTTCTCCTTGTAGGTGGTTATAAATCAGGTTTATGAAGAGGAAACTCTCTTGAATTGTGCATTTTTAATAGATCTATGATAAATCCATCAAAATGGAGGTTCCATATGGTAGAAATGCAGTAAAGGTAACAGGACAATGTCATGTAAACATTAAATACAGTGTCTTCCGCCTTCATAAATCCTCAATGCTCATGATTAAATGCTGCCGGTTATAAATTATGCAACCAAATTCTAGAAACAACCACAACTGAAATAAGATACCAGTGGAAGCCATAAATTGTCTATAGTTTTTCTTCACAGAAAACTCTTGTGTCGTTATTAGGGGATAATTTTTGAGTTCCTATTTTCTTCAACAATTATTTTTTCTCACTTCATTTAGCTTCCTACAATAAGCTCTAGTCCTGGTTAAAAAGTAATAATCCCAGACAATAATCTGCCATTCTATATGGTAAAGTACCTTTTTGATTTGCAGGTTTATTTTAACATTTTCTTAATATGTATAGCTTAAGTCTCTAAGATGTCACCCTCTTTAGAGTCATATATCAGAAGTTTCTACAACAGTCCAATTTCTCAGGTATTTACAATCAAATTATTTTATTACACAAGGGAACAATTAAACATTTGGCCCTCAGCTGTAAACAATTACTATATAAAATGACATTCATGGATTTTTCTTAAATAGTCACGTATTCCTAATGACCTCTGTTAACATAAGTGAGATTGATGTATGTGTATTTTGTGTATATCCGTAAGCAATTATATTCCCAAATATCAAAAGAGAGAATTTACCTAGAGAATACACTAGCCTTGTTTGATATCATGTGGCCACCTGCAATGACACATTTAATGTATTTGTTTTTCTGCAACTGTCATTTTATTTCTGTTCCAATTTGATTCTAAAGAATGGTGTTCACAGCAAGAAGCAGGTAAGGGTCTGGATAATTTGTTTTTTAGAGATTTCAGGTGTCATATTCTAATAAATTGATATTAATGTTGGAAGTAGCAGAAAGGTACAATAAGAAAGGAGAGATACAACCAATAGGCTTGAATCCTGGTTCTGCCCATTTCTAGCTGAATGACCTTGGACAATTTACTTTTTTCAGTATTAGTTTTCAAATTTGAAAAATACTGATAATTATAGGACTATTATGATTATTAAATGAAGTGTGTATTTAAAGAGATAAAGTATATACAGTATACTCTTTACATATTGATTTCTCTATTGCCTTCCATACTTCTTTCCTAGAAAGGCCCAGGAGCCTTTTTTGTGACTTTCCCTTTTTGGAATATCTATTCTTAATTGTTTCAAGTTTAGGTATACATTTTCCTTTCACTAGATCTCTCTTTTCTACAAATGACAACCATGGGAGAAGCTCACAGCTGTTTTACTCACATCCAGAAATAAGTCAACTGGTCCCACTTGCAAGGATACCTAACAGCTGTATCCAGCCTTTCTAAGAGGTCAGAACTAAAGCCGAGTGGTAAGGTTTCAAGGGCAAAGCTCAAGATGTAAAGAATGATAAAACAAAAACCTCAATGAGCCTACACATATCTAGTGACAGATACACCACAGCTATTCTAAATTATTCAAGCTTTCTCAGACTTCTAGCAGCAGAAAAATAATTCATGTTTGCTCTCTTTATGCTACTCTCATATCATGGCAAAGAAGCAAACAAAAAGTATACCCCCCCCCCCACAAAAAATTATAATAATCACCCATATAGAGAAGAATTTTGTTAGCACATGTGGTCTTTTTAAAACCATCTAATTTCTGGGAACTAGTTTTGAAAGTAGAAGTTAAAAATGATTTTGCAATACTTATGGATGATTGTCTTACTTTCCCTTTGCTAGCATTCTGCTGGCAAAAAGTCAGTAAAACAGTTTTTTAATTATCCAGGACATCAAAAACATATAACCTTTTAGATAAGCTGTTACTGCAATTTAGCAGCAATAATACTAGGGTCAAAAGTAACAAAGAAAATTAATCTTCAAATAAGCAAACCTCAAAAGAACAGGTTTGTGTATTGAGAATAATTAATGACTTGTTTAGGCAAATATTACTGACATGTGGTTTTTGGAAAAGGAACTGACACTCTTCAGAGGTTAGAGATCCTAGTATTTAACAAGCTACCATTTGGTGGACGGCTGGCTGGCTACCCTGTAGGCATGGCAAAAGTTTGTTCATATGTTATTATGCAACATTTAGACAATATCTTAATACCATGTAGTTCAGCTGAATCAGTCCAGTTGGAAATTGTAGCAGCATTTAGATTACCTGGCCACATATGAAATTAAGGCTTTTTCAATCTCTAATTTTCAATTGCTATGTTTTGACACAGATGTTCTTGGAAAGCCTAAATTGTTTATGATTTGACAATATTTCGTGGAGTGAACCCCTTCCCTTTCACTTTTAACCATTGATTAATATTGCATTACCATATAAGGTATTTAGCTTGTCATTATAACAAATAATATATGTTATCACACAGAAAATAAAATATTAGTATATTTTGGACAGTTAGGATGGAACTTTTCTACATCCGTTTTATACAATATATATTGTATACCTTTCTTCTTTGCAGGTAGTTCTTACTGTAAAGATGAAATTCAGTTTCTACTGTGGAAATCATTTTACTATGCAACTAATCACATGTGATTATGATTCTAGAAAATAGCAATTTAAGTTGTGTAAACTAAAACAGCAGATTTGTTCTTAAGTCATATTATAAAGACCTTTAAAGTATAGCACAAACATTTGTTAAAAAGAAAAAAGTTTGCTCAAAGATAACACTCTGAAACTTTATCATATTCTTTTGAGTTTTCTCCATGAAAAATAAGAAATCAGTCCATCGGAATTTCTTTTTTTTAAATTTCCAGCTCACTCTGTCTAGGTGTCTGTTTGGATACACTCTGTCTGTTTGGATAGCTTCTTCCCCATGCTCCTAACTGAATGACACCACAACTATTTTATTTTAGAAGAAAATAAAGCTTTTAAATTTTTAATCAAAAAACCTTAAAGGTTATGTACATAGGATCTAATGAATTGAGGTAACAAATGACTTTTAAGCAAAAATAATTGTCATCCTTATGACATTATTTCAGCTACTTTCTATGAATCAGGTAATGTAGTACTTAATTATCTCTAGTATGAAACATAAAATGAAACACTTTAAAAGCACTTCTACAGGTATTTTTATTACTTATAAACATATTGTGAATTTTAGTAAATAGAACCAGTGGCTGAGGAGGAACAGAAGTTAATGTTGAGTGTGTGTGCATCCCCACAGAAGAAAACTAAATTCTTAATTATTGTAAATTTGTATTCAAAAATAAAATGTTAAATGCTGGTCAACTGTCATCCCCATTAGTACCTGGTACTTTCTAAACCAAGGAATCTTGAAATGTTTGACTCATGTATTTAAGTTAGCTGATAATCTATGCTTAGAATTCCTGAAAAACTAACACAAAAAATGTCTCCTTTAAAGGTGACTTGGAATTTACCATTGAGATAATGCCAAATGGTCACTAAAGATGTTTAAACATCATTGTCTACTGTCTTCAGTGTGCCATTACAGAGTCTTGGGTTCCTTTCACATAATAAGCAATAGAGGATGAATAAGTCTCACCACTTGAAAGTAACTGAGAAAGGAAGTCAACAGAGTAATCTGGTTTTGCTGGGTTGATTCAAGGAGAGACACAATATCCACCCCTCCTCTTCTAGATCTCTCTCCCTCAACCAGCCCACACCCCTGCAAGAAAGAAATAAGGGAAAGAGAGAAAGAAGGAAAGAGAGAGGGAAAAGGCAAGAACAAAATCTAGGGATCCCAGGCATAATTTACACTGAGGAGAAAACGTCACACTGTAGGATAAACTATAGCCATGGAAACAGACTTACGACTTTTACTTTGAAAATAAAAGAATGACAATGAAATTTGTGTGAGGTCTGTGTGAATCCAGCCCCAGATGTTTACAATGCTGTAGTAGTATGGCTCTGCAATATGAGAGGTTTCAGAAGAAACAGTACAACAGGACACCACGAAGCAGTGCATACGCTATTGACAATGCAGACATGAGCATCATGTTACCAAGAGAGAAGGCAGGCAGAAGACAAATAGCAGCGGTGGTGCCTGAAAAGCTAACTTCATGGACTGCAATCACTGAAACTAACATAAGGGACGCAAAACAAAACAAAACAAAAATCAAAACCAGAAAAATGCTTTTCCCTCATATCTAGAGGTGCTGGGGTAAGGGAATGGGGGTGGGGAGAGAGTGGAATTGATTTTTCTTTCTGAAATAAAGTTCCACAAAGCCCCTATAATTGACAGCGGATGATTATTTTCAGCTTGAGGAGTCTGTCCCAAACTCTTAACAAGATTTCCAGGGAAAAGAAACAAATGTGTTTACTTGAGCCATTTCCAGAAGGAAAGAAAAAGAGCCCTTTGGAGGAGGTGGGAAGGGCGGTGGAGAGAGAAAAGGGGCATCTTTGCACTGCAACAACTCTCTTGAGCGCCCTGCGTGGCCCGGCGAGTGACAGGCTGGAGGGAAGGAGTGGATAGGGCGGCAACGGGTGGGGGATGTGGAGGGAGCGCGCTTAGGGGAGGGGATGCGGCAGCACAATGTATACACGGGGCGGGGGGGCGGGTGGTGAATTAGTGTGAAAGTATTCCACTTAATCATTTTACAGGGGTTGGGGACGTAAATATTTAGCTGGCCACATCTGGAAGAGATTTTTCCCCCCCGTGTGGGCTGGGGGTGGATAATTGGAAGGAGGGGAGCACGCATTTGTTACTTACTGTACGGGCAGTTCTCCTTCTTGGTCCCGCTGACCTTCCCGTTCTTTTCAATCTTGAGAAAGTACTTGGTGAAAGAGAATAGCTTTCTCCAGCGGACATCTCCTTGAAGGTGATTGTAGCTCCGCACATGCCTTCCCGCGCTGGAAGGAGAGGAGAAGGAGGAGGAAGAAGAATTGGTGGTCTCTGGTGACACCATGTCCTGACCAAGGGCTTGGCAGGTGACAGGGACGGAAGATACCAAGAACAGCAACAAAAAGCAGCAGCAGCAGCAGCCGGGCAGGTGGGGAAAGGCTGAGGCACAATGTGTCAGTATCCATTTCCACATTGTACTGAAACTCTCGGGACTGGAAATTGTCTCATCAGAAGGAACATACTGGAAGGGTAAGACCTGGTGCAAGGCAAGGAGAGAGTTCGAGGTGGTGGCTGCTGGTTAGCTCCCTCCGGGCGCGGATCTGGCCAGAAGCGAATGCACTAACATCCATAACTCCTCGGAAAAGCCGGCTGCCTCCCCTCGCTCCTTTCTGGGATCCGCTGCCTGCGCCTCTGGAGCCTCCGGGTGAATGGTGGACGTGGGTGGCCGCAGAAGCAGGAGCTGGTGGTGGCGGTGGTGGTGTTGGTCACAGCGCTCTTCGCTCCCCCAGGAGTTACTTTGTTCTCTTCTTTGCTCCTTTCTTCACCATGTTAGATGCCAAAAAGGTCTGAAAAACAGATGACAGCACGGCGAACAAAACCCAAGGGAGGTGGGGTGGGGAATAGGGGGAGATATTTGCGCCCCTCTGCGGTTGGCACCTTCTGGCCTCTCTCTGCGGAGCCCCAGCCTGCGAGCCGCTTCTACAAGTGTATCCCTTTGGAGTTGTCAGAACTGCAGGCAGCTACCGCAGTTGCCGTTGTTTTCTTCCCTCTCTTCCTTTCTGTTTTTAGTGGTGCCTGCCGATTTGAAGGCTGCCGAAAGCCACTTTTTGTTTTGGGGGACGGCAGCTGATGTTTTGTATGGCCCTATCCCCCACTCCCTTCCTTTGGAAAGTCCGCTTGTAAACAGGTTGAAACCTGGAGTCTAAATGTCAGTGATTCTAAGCCAGAGGTGGGCTCTGCCTCTGCTGGTCAAACCTCATTTGCAGGGGTGGAGAAGAAGGGGGAGGGGGTCAACAGGCGGTGGGACATCTGAAACCCTACGCTGCTGGGAACGCCAGGGAGAGGGAGGGTGAAAGGGGCAGAGAAGGGGGTGGGGGAGCAGGGGAGCGAGGAGAGAGCGCGATGCCTTTGCATCGAGCTTGGGGGCTGCCAGGTCCCTTCCTCGCCGCTGCTGTTGCGGCCTCAGCCGCCGCCGGCGCCTCTAGCTCTGGCAAATTCGTTGCTAAAGCGTCCTGCTCACAGCGCGGGCCACGGCGCTGACGGTATCCTCCAGCTTTCCGAATTTTGCTATCTTCCAGCCTGAACTAATCCCTTCTGGGGAGCCCCTTTCTCACTTGTTTTCCAGCGTAGGATCTCCTCCCCCCACCCCCATTACTTTTGGCAGTGAAGTACTTGAGAGCCACCTGGAGCCTGGTGCTTGGCTGACTTTTTCCTCCTTCTCACTCCCAGAAGAGGAGAGGGCTGGGAGAAAGCAGAAGATGCTGAGGATTTTAAACCCTCCAGAGCAGCAGATTATAAACTGATCGGAGCGAGCACAGAAAAGGAAGACATAATTAGCGTCCTTTCCTCCTCTGCTGCCAGCTTCCAAGGAGGTCTCCTCTTTAATGAATCACTGATTTCTCGCTTCCGTTGCTGAAGTAAAAAGTTCACACTTTGGCCCTTTCTGCCTTTTAAGCTCAGGGAGATTTATCGTCACCCTTAAAAGTTGCCTCTCTCTTGGCGCAAATGAAATCAGGGACCCAAATAACCGATTTCTAATTGCTAACTTGAGCCCTTCACTGAATCACGCTTGCACTTCAAAGCAAACGCACTTTATGGCGATCGCAAAGATTTTACCATACAATTTGGCTGAATACCCTGCTGTCTGTTTTCTTTTCTATGCAATTTCCTTTGCACTTAGTCAGAAAGTGGAGGTTTTTTATTTTTTATTTTTTTTTTTTTAAATTTTATCTATCTTCACATTTCGTGTTTAAAGGGCTCTGTTTTACAATATCACTGCTCTAGGAGTCTTCCTCTCCTTTTCACTCTTTAACGCCACTCCAACTTCCCCCTTGCTCGCAGAAACTAGCTCACAGCCCAGGTATTGACAGAACTAAGTCCAAGGCTAGGAGGCCTTTGCCAAGAGTTAAGAGGCACAAAAAAGGAAATACTGTGATAATCCATTCCAATCTGAATAAGAAATAACTCCTAGAGGTCCACTTCTTTAAGAATGACTCTAAACTAGGGAACGTTTAACTAGAAGGAATGCCTAAACATGTACTGGAATGAAGTATCTATGTCACATAGTACAGTTAGACATTTGTATTTTGTTGAAGCCCATGAAACTGCCAACATTTTAAAGTTTTGTACCTACAAAAATGGTCATTTCATATGTTTCAAACTAAAATTAGGCTGCCAGTGTAAGATAGAGAAACACTTCAAGGTGAACTGGGAGTTTAACAACAGCAACTGTAATTTGGAGGAAACTAATTAGAAGAGTCTGTGTTCACACAAGCCAGGATCCCTATAATGTGTGTTTGACCTCCATGTTGGTCGTGAACCAGAGAAATGCAAAGAAATAAAAAAATAGCTCTAGAGATGAGCATTAGGAATGATTGCTCAATTAAGTATTTAATCACTTGAAAAATGAGTTTACATGAATGTTCTTATATTTTTCTGTGCATTCAAATCCTTTGAAATAGAATCATTTAATACTAGAATCAGGATTTTACTTGCATTAGTTATAACTCATGCGGTGCTTATTTAGAAGAGTTCAATAATGTGGTAGACATTACAATAGGTTTCTTAAGTTTAATATAATTAGTTGTAATTTCTGTAGATATTAATTGGAAAGTTAAGCAAATAAAGAGCATCCATCAAACAAGTCTTTTTCTTTAGGATACTGAACAATTAACCAACAGTGCTAATTTCAATGTTTTAGTTCACAGTTTTATACCTGAGAGGACAAACGCCTGAAAGACAGTGTAGTGTTTCCCGTGGATTTACATTTCAGCCCAGTGTTCCAGAAGAATCCAAATGTTTGAATTTACAACTAATTAAAACTACATTTTTTAAAACTTTTGTTTGGTGACACCAAACAATAAAGATTCTGCTGTGAAAAGTTACAAAACACAGGAAGTTATTATTTTGGGGTTTCTCGACAATAGGAACCAACACTATTGATGCCACCTTGGGGTTTAAAAATTTTTGTTAAACTCACCCTAGACATGTTCCCCTCCAATCCAAAGCGAGTCTCTCTTTCTCCCTCTCTCACACACACAATCTACCAACTTTATGTTCCAGTAGAAGAAGCTATTCAGATCTTCTAGCTAGGAGTTTCTCTTTTTTTCTGTCTAAAATGAGGGAAAAGATGTCTTTAAACTTTCATATTAAAATCTGGTTGCAGCAGGTGCAGTGTTTGAAAGTTCTAGAGCCCCTTTGCCACTCTTCTGTACAGCGTGATGACAAGAGGGCATTTACAAAACAGCCCAAAGGAAAAGCTGACATAGCTTTTTAGATTATATCTCATTCTTCTTTTTCTTTTCTGTACAGCCTTTCTTTTAAAGCACAGTTGAATCCCTAAATACCCCACTACTTTGCATTGTTAGGTCACCTCTTAGGTTAGCCCGAGAAAGCCTGAGAAAAGTTCCACAGGAAAGATGCACTATTTAACGGAATTCAATCTCTCCCAATAGATTTGAATCGCTAACATAAATGTATGAATGTAGATTATATCTCTGTAATGAGGCCTGAATCATTCTCAGTTACTTCAAAGGACTGAAATTCTACCTTCCTTTTTTAGCTGCAATAATCAGGTCTTAATGGGTTCCTTTATTAATTGTTTCTTTGCTAGGATTGAAAAGGACAGTACAAGCTTCAGATTAGAGTGGTACCTACTAATTCTCAAAGGCTGTTTTTCTCTTTTATCCAACCTCAGGAAAGCATACTTTATTTCTATGCCCTAAACATATCTACTACTATTAGGCTAGCTCTGTATTGACAGAAATAGATGCAGCCTTTTGTTACATGTGATGTCTTGAGAAATGATTGAGGCTTTTTAAAACGAGACCATGGTTGCAGCCATTGAAGAATCCTAAAACCTGGCTCTTCAACCTCAGAGAAGCAATCAGTGTACGTACTAGCAGATCCTTCAGTAGTAGCTATTCTATTTTAGCAGTTTACATTTTACATATGTATTGCCTGGATTCTTTATGTTGCTCAGCACTGTCTGTGGTTCAGTTATAGGATGTGTGCTCTATTACGAATGATGTTATTGGCAGTGTCAGTACGCTGCTTCAAATAATGCTAAGTCAGGTCAAAAGTCAGCCAGGTTGTTCAAAAATTCAGACATGTGGAGGCCTAATTTTTTCAGCCTGTGATGCAGGCCTTCTGAGTATGTGTCGCAGCCCATTTTTCCCTCCTGGACACAGATCATGCCAGTTTTAAGGCATTGTTAGGACTTGTGCACTTCCCAAGCTGCAGCTAGAAATGATGCTCATAATCACTCACATTTGGGTGAATGAAGGAGTGATACCTTATTGTTTTTAAACGAGGAGCTTCAAGTGAACAGAAAAGCAGTGTTATCCCACAGATAGTAGCATGCAGTGCTTCAGAGCCAGTGGGAATCTTAGCTATAACTGAATCCAACACACGCATTTTATAGATGAGTAAGTTGATTCCCAGGTCACTCCATGGTACACCAGAATTTGGAACTCCTGTGATGGACCTTAGGCTACTACCCTAATTTTTGCAACGTCTGTCCTGTTTATGTTCTTTTTCTTCCTTCCTACTCCCCTTCTTACCATTGACCACTCATTTTTCTAATATGTCTAAGATGGCAGAGTAGAAATGATAAAAAGGGTTAGGGATTTGGTTATGGAAAATCAATTACATCTTTGCTGCAATAGATAAACCAGGGAAAAGTAATAAAGTAGTGTTGAATTATTAAATAACAGCTGGTTAGCCAAAATAAATATTGATATATGCTTGGCAAAGGGGGATATTTTATCAACGCTTCCGAGATGAACACAATCAAAAAGCAATGAATACCCCATATTTTCAGGAAAGCCAAATTTTTTAATAGAATCTGAATTTATAAGTTCACCTCTAGAAAATTGATGAGACTTTCTAGAAAAGTAAATTTATAATTTGATCTGGGTTTCTGTGTTCTAATATTAATTTCCCATAAAGTATTGTGATATTTCAAAGCATAGGTTGCTTAAACAATTTTTTTTCAAAGTTTGAAACCAAGGTTAATTTTCTGTTCCCTCACTTTCAAACAGACTTAATGATCTGTTATTAGGAAGGAAATACGGCCAAGATGATAAAAATGATCTTTTGAAACAAAAAAAGAATTCCGTATAAGATTGTTTAAAACATACAATAAATCACCACAAATTCCTGGAACTGAACTTTGCATCTTGGCAGTAAACACAACAAACATATTTTCACAAAGCTGCTGTTTGTCCCCTCCCAGCTGATGGTAAACAGAACCTTCCCTTGACAAAGTTGTGAAGTCTCTGAAGAGTTTTGTTTGTTTTCTGTGTTCCCAGCTGTCCTTTTGTGGATATGTGCCTCCTTCTACTTCAGGCCCTCTAGGCATCTTAGTCCTATTACCTATGGCAAAATTGTAAACATTCTGATATTAGTCATTTCTGTTTGTGAATTAACTGGCAGATTATAATATTTTCTTTAAAGTTCTGATGTTGTGCCAGCAGACATTTAACTGGTTTTTATTCAATTAATGTTTATTGAGTGCTTACTATATGCTAGGTAAACATTGTGAATGGTGCAAGGTTTTTTCCACTAAATATGGCAGAGAAACTTACCCCATAAAGAACATGCATACATGATTGAATAACATGAATTTAGGCAGTTTATCATTAATGATGGGCAAAATATGGTTATCTTAGGACTCAGAAACCAGGTATTGGAAAGAGAGATATTGAAAAAGAAAGAAGAACCGCTGACAATTATTTTTGATTTTCTTTTCTCTACAACAAGAGCTAAGGGAAAATGTGACTTCTATTTATGGCTTCATGAACGATTAAGACTTGATTTTTCCCTGATTTATGTCCCTGGCACAATCCTTTTTTCTAGATTTTCCTTACTGTGTGGAGATTTTGGTTGCATCCTTTGTGTCAACCCAACCTGACCTCCTTTCCTTTACTCCTGCTCCCAGACTCCTAGAAGCATATTTCTTGCTTTCTAGCTTATTGTTTTAATTACTTCCCAATAAAATTTCCCTAATCCTTTTGCTGTCCTCTGTGCCTCTTATTATGAAGTATAATTTGACCTGATATCTGTTCTATTTGAAAAATTTTGCCTCTGTTAAGCAAATTTTGACAAAAAGAAAGTATTTTCTATGAATTAGTATTAGCAGAAAATGTATTGTGTTGGGGGCAATGCAATATTTGCTATACTGGATTTCCTTCGATTGGCCCCCAGATCCATTCTTTCCCCTTCTCTGCTCAGCTCTGTGCTGACATTTGTGAATTACCAGTCCTTTTTAAATAGAAGACTTGGAGTTT
Organism: Piliocolobus tephrosceles; assembly: GCF_002776525.5. Taxonomy (NCBI): domain Eukaryota; kingdom Metazoa; phylum Chordata; class Mammalia; order Primates; family Cercopithecidae; genus Piliocolobus; species Piliocolobus tephrosceles. Next base: position 43,551,489 of record NC_045437.1, read on the forward strand.
GTTTTGTCAATGGGAGAATGGAGTCCTTAGATCAGCACACAGAAGGTGATAGAACTCTGGATATTTCCTCCACTCCTCTTTTATGTTTCAGTGACACATTTCTGGCAGTGGCTGCATCCCTTCTTACTGAGTGACCCCTCCTCCAGGACTCTGGCTATCACTGACATCCCTAAAATAATATTTCCTCTCCATCTTCTTTAAGCTCAAGGACTGGCAGCAGTTCCTGTCTATTACTTGCCTATCATCATTATCCCTTGTTTCTTTCACAGTGCCTACACTTTTGTAATTGGTTACTTCATTAAAGCCTCTTCACTTAAATCAGCTGGAAAGAATTCTGTCCTAGTCAGGACACTTACTTCAAACGGTAGTACATACCATCACAGTAAGTAACCAGTTCATAAAATGTGTTTTTTTGGATAGCTAAGATAACAGGGAAGTGCAACTTACTACAAAGCAGGTTGTGAAGCATCTGATGCTTGTGTGATGATGTACAGGATTCCTTGAACCATATAAAAGGTAATGCTGCATGACATTTGCCCTCTAGAAATTTATAATCTAATATTGAATTTTGATTGATAATTGCAGAGTTTTTTATATAATTGCAGAGATTTTGAGGTCTAAAGTCAATGAGTAATTTATTTTGATTGCTGATTGTTCAATAAAATACATTTATATAAATGACTTCAGAAAAGGAATCCAACCAAGTAGAAATTATGTTCATAAATGACATACGTTTATGGAAAACTGTAAAGTTCTAAATTAAAATAAGCTTTTTTCTTTTTAGTTTGAATATTTCCTAATATTAATCTTTACTAATCTTTAAAAACATTAATGTTTTTATAAGGAAACATGTTATACTGATGTTTGTTAATAGTCTGGTGTATAAAAGAATGAGGGAAATTAATATTATTTTCTAGCCCACTGAGAGGTATTGTTTGAACATTTTCTTTTCAACTAAAGACAGATCTTTAAAAATGAAGAAATATGCAGCCCTCAATGGTACAGCTAGGTGCTAAATCTAGGTAGAGCACCAAAAACCCCAAAATGAAATACATATGCGGATAATTTTGTGTATTGCTCACTATCTAGACAGTTTCACAAATTTCATAAACAAATGACTTCTTATAGAAATCAATATAGGCTAGAGTCTACGAAACCCAGATCAGGGCTTAGTCTTTCATCCTCTAATCATATAACCCTGACAAATTATAGAATTTTATACCTTTATAACTGGAAAATACTTTAACCCTCTTAGTTCTACTGACCTTACTTTACAGGTGAAAAAAAAAAAAGAGATCTGGGAACATGAAGTGAGCTGCCTAGAATGACAGGGCCGATAGTGACAAGCTGCTTCCTGTGCACTAAACTGGTGAATGGCTAGACTTCAACCTTACATACTTACCGATATAATGTACTTCCAAGAATAACAGTGGCCCCTTCTGAGGCTGTGGGGCAAAATGGGAGAGAGGGAACATTTCAGAATCTCTGCGACATTTGGCACGTGATGTTTGGAAAATTCTCATGGTGTACTGCAATGTTTGCCTTTGGAAGATTCTGTCCTTGTGGTTGAAAACATTCTGGGCTATCCCTAAATTAGGACAGAATTTTGATATATCTCTTGAAGCTTAGCTAGGGGTGAAGGAGACTGCTTTCAGGTTAATGGTCCAACAGTAGGCCCTTTTCAAATTCATTTCTCCTTAAAAATCTATAATGTCTCCTTCTTTCCTGTATGTTAAGTCTAAATTCTGGCTTTCATATTCTTATTGTAGTGATATGGTTTGGCTGTGTCCCCACTGAAATCTCATCTTGAATTCTCACATGTGAGAGGGACCCAGTGGGAGGTAATTGAATCATGGGGGCAGGTCTTTCCTGTGCTGTTCTCGTGATCGTGATAAGTCTCACAAGATCTGATAGTCTTAAAAAGAGGAATTTCCCTGCACAGACTCTCTTTCTTTGCCTGCCGCCATCCATGTGAGATGTGACTTGCTCCTCCTTGCCCTCTGCCATGAGTCTGAGGCCCTCCCCAGCCGTGTGAAACTGTAAGTCTTATTGAACCTCTTTCTTCTGTAAATTGCCCAGTCTTGGTTATGTCTTTATCAGCAGCATGAAGACTAATACCTTCAGTTATCAGCAGAAGTTTGGCTATTTTAATTTGATACTTTAATTCTATTGGCAGAGGGAGAAAGAACTCAGAAATATTTCGTTGGCCAACTTGAGAGAAAGAAATATTCTTTTGCTTTACACCACTGAAACCATGTTCATTTGTGGGTGAATTAAGGTAGAATCTTCCTACCTTATAGCACTAGATAGTAATGCTTATTTACTTAGCTGGTATATTTTCAGTGTTTTGCCTATACTTACTGTTTTACATCTTTGTTTCCTAAAAATAGGAACATATATATAAATATATAATTTCCTAAAATATATATGAGAAATATTTTAATCATTCATTTTCTACAATTTGAAACTTAGTTGTGGGAAATCACCCAACTCATTCCTGTCATTTTATGAACACACACACACACCCCTTCAAGGACCTCTTATTAGACATCTAGTCTTGTTTTGAATTTGAAAAATAAAGCTTGTCAGATCATTAGGAATAGATTGAAAAAATAATAAAATGCTTAAAAACTTACATATACAATTTTGGCACAGTTCAATATCTATAACAGATAAATGTTATTTATATTAATTATTGCTGGATTCTGTTTTACAGCTCAGCTTCTAGACTGACAGAAATAACGCTAGTAAAAGAATTGCATAGTAGAACAATAAAAGTAATCCATTGTAACTGGAAGGCAATTATGAGCATTTGATTTATAAAAGAAATTTAAGTGTTGTATGATTAGATGTGTAAGTTATTTGCCCTCCAGTCTGACAAGATAGGGGAAAATGTAGAAAGGAACATGGACTTTAGATACATAAGTCCACGTCCAGGCAAGTGAAGTAACTTGCCCAAGTGGCAAAGCCAGCATTTATTTCCATTTTCTGACACAATCCTCTGCCTAGAAAAGCCCTGGGCACCCAGATACAGTACTTTGAATCTCAGAAATGCCAGTTGGCAAAGTCTGGGGGACTCCATGTTGAGAGAACCTAAAGAATAGGGACAGTGGTACTTCACATTATGTCTTTTTGTATTTTTCTCTTTCAGGTGCCTGATTTTATTTTTTATTCTAGAAAATTCTTGGTTCTGAAGGTATACTTAAATGAAAGCAATTTCTCTGCTTCTCTGTTTCATTCCCAAAGTAGAGGTTTGTTCTGCAGAACCACCTGCTCTGTTTGGTTATTGATACTACAACAGTAGCAGTAAAAAGAGCCCTTGTGCTTGACTTGGGACTCTGCTCTGTGTCAAGTTAACCCTTCTTCTTTCCTTTGGGAGCAGAGACCTAACTTCTGGGCTACTTTTCCACCAAGATAAAAAAAAAAAAAAATAATGATCATTTTGCCTAGAAACTAAGGCTGGATAGTTCACATACATTCTACATAATTAGTGGAGTAAAAAACTTTTCAAGCTAGTTGAGGATGTTCCCTGAGAGCATCTGAAGCTTACTTTAGTGAAGATTCTTAAAATGACATCAAGGAGACTATGAAGAAAAAAAAAATCCCTATTTACTCATTGCTTAAGAGGTAGAATTTAGCTGACAAACTCTGCTGCCATTCTCACCCCTGTTTGGGTATTTTGAGTGTGTCGGTTGAATTTTAGCTACTGAATTTTTAAAATAAGTAAAACTTTAAAGTAGTAAAATGAGTCTTAACCTGAAGACAGGATCTCCTATTATCAAAGTCCAAAATGAAATTGTCTCTTAGGTTAAAAAAATTATAACTAAGCAAAGCCAGGGAAAAAAGTGACTAGTTTATCTTTTGGTAAATAAGCAAGGGAAATGAAACACAGACAGCAAGGAAACCACATTTTTGGTAAAGTTAGAAACCTCAGCTTCAGAGTTTTCTTTTTTTAAAATAAACCATTTTAGATTTAACAATATAAAGTATAATTCGTTTTGGTACTTAGGAACATTTTATTGATAAACAGTATCCTTTTAGGCTACTGAAAATACACAGTTGTACCCACATGACAGCATATAAAGGTTTTATGAAGAAATTAAATACTATATAAAGTTTGGGGAACCAATTTCATTTTCATCATTTTTCTGTCTCAAAACTATTTGCTTCTGTCATTTGGAGGAAAGCTTGTCTCCTAGTTGAATTGTCTTTCTTACAAAATGAATTTTTCAAAGCTACCCAACTGAGGAAGGGTGAATGACCATTAGGAAAAATTAAACATTTATAGCTGATGTGATGTTGGTGGAAAGGAAAGAGAAAGCTGTGTACCCCAATTTCCATTAGGAAAGAGCAGAAGCTGGAAACAGAACATTACGTTCAGAGAGGAGGAGGGGAAGGTGGAATGTTTTGTCACAGCGCTGCTCCCTACAAGGGACTAGTGAAGGGAGGGGTGCAGAGAGCCCTCCTGCGGCATGCAAATGGAAGGGACTTTGATCCAGATCCCTGCTTTTGGTCAAAGCATCTCAAGACTAACAGCCAGGACCCAATCACTTCCCTCTGTGGTGGAGACAAGTGGATGAGGCACTGTCCTCAATTTCAGGAGTGTGTGAGGTTCCTGTAAAGAAATTGTAGGCTTACGAGCCTGACAGAAGGGAGCGGGTACTTTGAGCACATTTTCCAAAAGTGACGCTATTTAAGACCCTGATATGCTTTGGCTGGGACCCCACCCAAATCTTGAATTTTACCGTAATTCCCACTGTCATGAGACGGACCTGGTGGGAGGTGATTGAATCATGAGGGCAGGTTTTTCCTATGCTGTTCTTGTAATAGTGAATTAGTCTTATGAGATCTGATGGTTTTATAAAGGGGAGTTCCCCTGCACATGCTCTCTCTTGCCTGCCACCATGCAAGATGTGACTTTACTCCTCCTTTGCTTTCTGCCATGATTGTGAGGCCTCTCCAGCCATGGGGAACTGTAAGTCCAATAAACCTCCTTCCTTTATAAATTACCCAGTCTCAGGTATGTCTTTATAAGCAGTGTGAGAACAGATTAATACAGACCCCTTACCTAAATTAATCTCTTTTTTATAATGTTTTATTTCTAGCACTATTGTATAGATATTAAAGTTAGTACAAGTAACATGATTTTTGGGAATGAGTCTTCAACTAGTAGATTTTTAAATAATTTTTCATGATAAAATGACCTAAAATACATAAAGTATGGAAGTAATGTGTTTTGAATTGAACAAAATCTTGAAACAAATCAGTGTTTTCCTCAGTAGACGTGTGTGCTGTGTGCTGTTGAATATTATTCTAGATTTATTCTCCAACAAAGTGTATTTCCTGGAACTGTTTCCTATAGGAAAATATACAGTTTCTTAGCTTTCACTCAGTAGACTTTCACATTGCTGAAGAATGCCAGGTCTATTGAGGATGAAAGGGAGATATGGAATGATGATATGATATGGAATGAGATATGGAATAATGCCTGATAACTTGTGCTTTAACAAATTATATTAATAGTATCTTCTGTCCCATAGGGAGGAAAGAATAATTCAAAATACTTGTCAGGCTTACATAGTTTATTATATTTTCAGATGAATGAGAAAAGAGGGAAAGGGTGCTCAACTAAAAAGTTAGGAAATCTACATTGTATTTCTGGTTCTGACACTCATAATTTTGTGTCTTAGGGATAATACTTAAGCAAGGGGATAGAGACCTTTTGACTCTAAAATTTTCTAACCTATGAGACCCAGAATAATGATGTTTGTATTATACTAGCACCACTTAATGGCAATAGTAAAAACAGGTGGTCATTAACATGGAAAACCCAATCTAATTACTCGGTTATTTCATGGAATCATGGAATTATGGAACTGAAAGTCCTGTCTAAAATCAAGCTCTGTTTTCATTTTTTTTATACAATTGCACATGAAACAACTATGGTCCATAGAGGAAAAATTACTTTTCCGATATTGTCTAGTTAATTAATGACAGAATCTTTAGAAGCCCCAACTTTCTAATATTCTTTTTACAGTACCAATATTTTATAGCAAATGGTAAAATTTTGTTGTTTTTTTGGGAAAAAAAGATAATGAGTAATATAGTGAGAAAATGCAAATGTTGATAAAAGGCAACTCTGACTAAATGGATTTTTTAAGTCTTACGCAAGTTTCTATAAAAAGGTGTTGCATAAATGTAGGTATTTTATGATGGGAAGGGATTGGAAGTCAAACCATGATGAGATGATACTACTCTGTTTGTTTACATGTTTAATATTTGACAGACCTTAATTGCACTGATGTTTTAGGCAGTTGGATGTTTTTAGCTAAAAGGAATTAATTGCCAAGAAACTATCAAAAACTGCATTAATGAACAGAAAAATGATATAATTTCTAGGAATTTATCCCAAGAAAAAAGTCCTTGGCCTTCTCTTCATCTGAAAAAATGATTTAATTTTTAATATGAATCACACTCTTGAACTAACTGGATCTAATTACTGCCTATTTTGGTCCTTTCCTCTTCTAGGAATACTTCTGTAAACAGAGAAGTTTATCAGTAAATAATTGCTTTTATCATCAACTAATGATATACTTTTGTGATGGTTAATTTCATGTGTCAAATTGACGAGGCCATGAAGTGCCCAGATAATTTAGTCAAACATTATTCTCAGTGTGCCTTCGAGGGTGTTTGCAGATCAGATTAATATTTAAATCAGTAGACTGAGTAAAGCAGATTGCCCCCTCTAACGTGGGTGGGCCTCATTCAATCAGTTGAAGGCCTGAATAGCATAAAAAAGCTCACCACCCCCCCTTAAATAAGAGGGAAGTACTCCTTCCTAACTGGATAAACTGGGACATCAACCTTTTTCTGGCCAGGCATGGTGGCTCATGCCTGTAATCCTAGTGCTTTGGGAGGCCGAGGCTGGTGGATCACTTGAGGTCAGGAGTTCGAGATCAGCCTCTCTACCCCATCTCTACTAAAATTACAAAAACTAGCCAGGTATGGTGGTGCCCACCTGTAATTCCAGCTTCTCAAGAGGCTGAGGCATGAGAATCGCTTGAACCCAGGAGGCAGAGGCTGCAGTGAGCAGAGATCACGGTCACTGCACCCCAGCCTGGGTGACAAAGTGAGACTCTGAAAAAAAAAAAAAATTTCTTGCCTTCAGACTCAAGCTGGAAAAGCAATTCTTCTTAGGTCTCAAGCCATGGCCATTCAGAATGAAACTTATGCCATCAGCTCTATGCGCTCTCAGGACTTCAAACTCTGATTGAGATGACACCATTGGTTCTCCTGGGTCTTGAGCTTTCTGACTATAGATCTTGGAACTTCTCAGCCTCCATAATCCTGTGAGCCAATATATAGATGTATTATAAGACAATAAATGCATTTATAGCTATATATATATATGAATAGGATATATATATATATATCTCCAATTCATGCTATTTCTCTGGAGAACTCTAACACAACTTTATTTGCTTTTTCCCGCCTGAGAAAACTTACTGCAGACTTTTTACAAAATCTTAACCTATTCTTTTTCCATATTTTTGTCAGTAATGATTATATGCTAATCTACACACCTTAGAATATTCTCCTTCCTTTTAAACTATGCTTATAGTGTCTATATCCTGAATTTTAACCAATACTGATCTCATTCATATTTAGGTGGCTTTGCAGTTAGATGGAAATAAAGCTGGTTTTCATTTTTTGAATTTCCCAATTCTATTTTTAAGAAATTGCATAGTAATTAATTTTAACAGTACCAAATTGTACAATTTTGGGGCCCATGATTCTTGTGTTAGTCTATATGAAAATTGTCTTTTGGAATTTTGCAATGCAGAGCTTTATGTAGAAGATACTGCTGGCTGCCTATCCAAGAAGTACAACCAGCTTTTTCCTTTGTGACTGACTCTCTAATTTATTTGTTGAACCAACTCTCCTCCTAAAGGCCATATAACTCACTAAACCAGAAGTAATATACCATTGTTTTTGCTGGTAATTGGACTTAGGATGGACATGTGACATAGTTCTGTCATAGGGGAAGGCTTCTGGCAACCTTACTGATAAATAAAAAGAGATGTCTCTTTTATTCTGCCAGGCATTGCCATACATAGATACAGTTCCTGGAATTATGACAGCGTTTGTGACTATGAAGGGAGACGTGGAACTGGGCATAGGTCAATGCAATTAGGTATCTGAAGAACAGGATGAAAACGATTTTTAAAACATAAAAAGAAACTCTGGGACCTATAGCACAATGCTGTCCCAAAAGAGAGAAGGCAGAGCATGTAGCACACACACAAAAGAGAGTAAATAGTGGCCCAAATTTCTCCAAGTAGGTGAAAGATACAAATTTATAGATTTAGAGAAGTTCAGTGACTCCCAGCTTACAAGATAACTGCCCCATATGTCTTAAAGAAATTGAATTTGTTAAAGAATATTTTATCACGAAAGAAAACAGGCCTAGGTGGTGTACCTGATGAATCCTAAGAAACACTGATGAAGAAATAACCTAATACTATACAAAATATTTCATTAAAAGAAGGCAACTTGGGCTGAGGCAGGAGAATGGCGTGAACCCAGGAGGAGGAGCTTGCAGTGAGCCAAGATCGCGCCACTGCCCTCCACACTGGGCTATAGACCGCGACTCCATGTGGGGGAAAAAAAAAAAAAAGAAACAAAACCAACAACAACAAAAAAAGCCTTGTTATGAGACTAAGAGTAGGTTTAACAAAGACATTGCAAAAAAAAAAAAAAAAAAAAAAAATTAAACACAAATAGCCCTCATAAATATAGACACAAAATAACAAATAAAATATTACCATATGGAATCAAGCAATGTAAAAGCATTTTAAATCTTGAAAAAGTTGAGTTTATTCCAAGAATGTCCATTTGTTTTTAACATTTAGAATAAATCTATATAAATCACCATATTATTAGAGTAAATAGGAAAAGCCAATTTCAAGAAATGTGGAGAAAATATTTGGGAAAATTCGGCCCCCATTTATAATAAAATTTGTCAGTCAGTTAAAATATAAAGGGATTTTCTGAACCCCATAATGGACATATATAAAAATTTACAGGTAACATTTTATAGTGGTAAAATACTTAATATTTCCCCCAGATATTGGGAATAATGCAAAGATGCAGACAGTCACCACCATTTGTATTCAACATTGTATTGAAGGTCCTAAATATTGAAATAATAAATTTTAATTTTCTTTTTTCTTAATTGATCTAACAGATCATAGTTTGTTCAAAATAATAATAGTATTGTATTCAGCTACATCAATAATCATCTTAAACATCAAGGTCTAAATAAACAAATTTAAAGAAATAGATTTTCAGAGTAGATAAAAAAATAAGACCCAACTATATGTTGCCTGAAGAAACTCACTTTATATATAAAGACACATAAAGATTAATAGCAAAGGGATGGAGAAAGATATGTCATACTAAAATTATTTTTTAAAAAGCAGGAGTAGGCCAGGTGCGATGGCTCACGTCGGTAATCCCAATACTTTGGGAGGCCGAGGTGGCTGGATCACCTGAGGCCGGGGGTTAGAGACCAGCCTGGCCAACATGGTGAAACCCCGTCTCTACTTAAAAAAATACAAAAATTAGCCGGGCTGGTGGCACGCACCTGTAATCCCAGCTACTCGGGAAGCTGAGGCAGGAGAATTGCTTGAACCCGGGAGGTGGAGGTTGCAGTGAGCTGAGATCGCTCCATTGCACCCCCGCCTGGGTGAGAGAGAGAGAGAGAGAGAGAGAGAGAGAGAGAGAGAGAGAAGAAAGAAAAAAACTGGAGCAGCTATTTTAACTTCAGACAGAGAAGACTTCAGAACAAGGAAAGTTATCAGCGATAAAAACAGACATTATGTAATGATAAAGATATCAGTTCTCCAAGGTGACATAACAATCCTTAATGTATATGCACCTAACACCAGAACATCAAAATACTTGAGGCAAAAACTCATATACTTTTAAGGAAAAATAGATTAATTCATAATTATTGTTGGGGACTTTCACACCCCTCTGTCAGAAATGGACAGATTTAGGAGACAGAAAATCATTAAGTACATAGTTGAACTCAACAACACCATCAGTCAATTGGGATGTAATGCACATCTGTAGACTACTTCATCCAAACACAACAAAATACAAAATCTTCTCAATCTCTCAGGGAGCATTCACCAATATTGACCATATTCTGGGCCTTAAATTACATGTCCACAAATCTAAAGTAAAAATTGTACAATGTCTGCTTTCAGAATACAGTGGAATTAAATGAGAAGTTAATAACAGAAAGATAGCTGGAAAATTCCAAAATACTTAGAGATTAAACAGCAGACTTCTAAATAACACATTCAAAAAAGAAATCTCAAGAGAATTCAAAAAGTATTTTGAACTAACAAAAAGTGAAAACAAAACGTATCAAAATTTGTAGAATGCTGTAAAACTAGTGCACAGAGAAACACTTATGACACTGAATTGCATATATTTAAAAAAGAAAGAGCTAAAATAAAGTTTCTAAGTGTCAACCTTAGAAAATCATAGTTTTAATAAGTGCAAATGAAATCCAAAGTAAGCAAAAAAAAAAAAAAAAAAAGAAATAATAAGAATTAGAGCATAACTCAATGAAATTGAAAGCTGTAAATTAATAGAGAAAAGTCAATGAAACCAATAGCTAGTTCTATTAAAAGATCAATAGAACTGATAAAACTCTGGCAGGCTAAGAAAAGAGAGAGAAAATATAAGTGATTAGTATAAGAATGGAAGAACATCACTATAGATCCCATGCATATCAAAAGGGTAATAAAAATATTATGAAAACTTTCTCCTCACAAATTTGACAACCTGGGTAAAATGGACCAATTTCTTGCAAGACACCACCTGACAATCCTCATGCAAGAAGAAACAGATGATTGGAATTAAGCCTATGTCTATTAAGGAAATTGAACAGATAAATAACAGCCTTCCAAAATAGAGAGCTCAGATGGGTTCTTTGATGAAGTCTACCACAACACTTAAGCAATAAATTATACCAATTCTCTACAATCTCTTACATAATATAGAAGCACAGGAAGTTCTTCCTAGTTCATTATATGAGGTCAGCATTACCCAACCCAAACCAGATAAAGCCATTACAATGGCTGGACACGGTGACTCATAACGGTAATCCCAACACTTTGGGAGGCCGAGGCGGGTAGATAACATGAAGTCAAGAGTTCGAGACCAGCCTGGTCAACATAGTGAAACCCCCATCTCCGCTAACCTGGGAGGCAGAAGTTGCAGTAAGCTGAGATCATGCCACTGCAAGCCTGGGCAACAGAGCAAGACTCCATTTCAAAAAAAAAAAAAAAAAAAAAGGCAATTCAAAAAAGCAAAGTACAGACCCATATCACTCAGGAACATAGAAACAAAAATCCTCAAAAAATTTTCAATTAAAAAAATTGAATCCAACACAATAACCAAGTGGGATTCATCTCAGGTATTCAAGGCTGACTGACATGCTAAACCAATGTAATCCATCACGTCAACAGGCTCAAGAATAAAAATCACAAGATCATATCAAATTCAACACCTATTTATTAAAAACAACTATCAGGAAATTAGAAATAGAAACTTTTTCAACTTGTTAAAGAACACACACACATACAAAAGTCCACAGTAACATAATAATTATGAGAAACTTGAAGTTTTCCCACTAAGATTAGATACTACTGCTTTTAAACATCATATTGAAAGTCCTAACTAATGCATAAAGACAAGAAAAGGAAATAAAATATATAAAACTGTCTTTGTAGATAACATGATCATTTATGTAGACAGTATGAGTGAAATAAACAAAAATACTCCTAAAACTAGTGAGCAATTATAGCAAGCTTGAAGGACACAAAGTTAATATACAAAAGTCAATCACTTTTTAATATACCAGCAATGAACAAGTAGAATTTGAAATTAAAACACAATTTTATTTACATTAGCACCGCAAAAATGAAATACCTAGATATAAATTTAACAAAATATGTATAAGATCTGTATGAGAAAAACTATACAACGCTAATGAAAAATAACAGATAAGAAATAAATTGAGAAAGAGTTCATGTTCATAGGTAGGAATACTCAATATTGGCAAGTTGGCAGTTATTTCTAACTTGATCTATATACTCAAGGCAATCCCAATAAAAATCTTAGGCAGTTAATTTGTGGATGTTCACAAACTGATTACCACGTTTATATGGAGAAGCAAAAGACCAAGAACAGCCAACAAAGTATTAAAGGAGAAGAATATCAGATGACTGATATTACCAAAATTCAATACTTACTATAAAGTTACAGTAATTAAGATAGTTTGGTGTTGGTGAAACAATAGACAAATACGTAAATGAAACAGAATAGTGAGTACAGAAACAAACCCATAAAAATATAGTCAACTGTACTTTGACAGAGGAGTAAAGGCAGTACAGTGGAGAAAAGATAGTCTTTCACTTGCTGGTGAGAATGGGAAATGATACAGTCAATTTGGAAGACAGTTTGGCAGTTTTTTATAAAACTAAACATACCATTAGCATTCAACCCAGCAATCATGCTCATTGGTATTTACCCAAATGAATTGCAAAGTTGTGCCTCCGCATGAAAGTTTATAGCAACTTTATTCATCATTGCCAAAACTTGGAAGCGACCAAGATATACTTCAGTTGATGAATGGATAAATAAACTATGCTACAGTCAGATGAAGAAATATTATTCAGGGCTAAAAAGAAATGAGCTATCAAGCCATGAAAAAACATGGAGGAAATTTAAAAGGACATTACTAATTAAGTGAAAACAATCTGAAAGAGCTACAGTTACTATATTATACCAACTATATGACGTTCCAGAGAAGGCAAAACTGGAAACAGTAAAAAAATTAGTGGTTGCTGAGAGTTCAAGAGAAGGAAATGATGAATAGGCAGAGGAGGGAGGATTTTTAGGACAATGAAACTATCCTATACAATAGTACAATGCACCTGTAATCCTAGCACTTTGAGAGGTCAAGGCGGGTGGATCATGAGGTCAGGAGATCCAGACCATCTTGGCTAACATGGTGAAACCCTGTCTCTACCAAAAATACAAAAAATTAGCCGGGCTGGGTGGCGCATGCCTGTAGTACAGTTATTCGGGAGGCTGAGGCAGGAGAATCGCTTGAAACCCGGGAGGTGGAGCTTGCAGTGAGCTGAGATTGTGCCACTGCACTCCAGCCTGGGCAACAGAGCAAGACTCTGTCTCCAAAAAAAAAGAGAAAAAAAAAAGTACAACAGTGGTTACATGTCAATATACATTCATCCAAATCTATAGAATGTACAAGTCCAAGAGTGAGCCACTATGTAAACTATGAACTTAAGTGATAAGGATGTGTCAATATACATTCTTGCATTGTAACAAATGTACTACTATGGTAGAGTGGCGGTGGTAGTTGTGTTGAGGGGCGGTGGACAGTGTGTGTGGGAACTCTCTGTACTTTCTGCTTAATTTTTCCATGAACCTAAAACTCTTCCAATAGATAAATTGTATTAATTAAAAATTCCCAGCACTTTGGGAGGCCGAGACGGGTGGATCACGAGGTCAGGAGATCGAGACCATCCTGGTCTACACGGTGAAACCCCGTCTCTACTAAAAATACAAAAAACTAGCTGGGCGAGATGGCGGGCGCCTGTAGTCCCAGCTACTTGGGAGGCTGAGGCAGGAAAATGGCGTGAACCCGGGAGGCGGGGCTTGTAGTGAGCTGAGATCGCGCCACTGCACTCCAGCCTGGGCAACAGAGCGAGACTCCGTCTCAAAAAAAAAAAAAAAAAAAAAAAAAAAAATTCCCTGACACATACACAAAAATTAACTCAAAATGGACTATGACATAAATATAAAAGCTCAAATCATCAAACTTTTCGAAAAAACATAATTTTCATGATGTTCATGTAAGCAAAGTTTTCTTAAGTTTCAGAAACAATACCTATAACAATTGAGAAATTATACTTTATCAAAAATTAAAATATGCTTATCAAAATACACAGTTAAGAAAATGAATAGGCAAGCCGCAGGTGGGAAGAAAATTGTATACATACCGCTGGCAAAGAGGAGGTACATGGGATATACAATGATACCCTATAATTCAATAAGCAAAAGACAAATAACCCAATTAAAATGCACAAAAAATTGTACAGACATTTTACAACACAAGATATATAAAAGGACAGTAAGCATGTAAAAAAGTGTTCAGCATTATCTGGCATCAGGAAAATGTGAATTAAACCTGATGTGTGCAATATTTAGAAATGCATATAAAGTGAAGTGGCTGGATTGCTAAATGGGATGATGATGACATAGAGATATATGCAATAAAGCAAGCACAGTAAAATGTATATGATCAAATATAGGTGATGAGTATTAGGATGTTTATTACAAAATTTGTTCCACTAAGTCGTATGTTAAACTTTTTCCATAAGCAGATCTTGGACAATATAAAGACAAGTGAATACAATAATAATTAAACAATAATAAAAATGATTTACAATGATGAATATCTAAACTGATCTAGAATGTGGAAATTATGCATTTTATTTAAAAGCAATAAGTACTGCATAATAATAACACAGAGAAAACTAGATGGATTTGGGAGGTGCCTGCAATTTTAAATAGGGTTGTTACAGAGTCTTCACTCTGAAAATTATGCCCAAGTTCAGAATTAAAGGAGGTGAGGCAATTAAGTAAGCAGCAATTTGGATGAAGGCTGTTATAGTTAAGGGTGACAAGTGCAAAGACCCTGAAGTGGACCATTATCTAGCACATTTAAGAGAGAACACAGAGGTCAGTTAGCTGGAACAGAATGAGCAAGGTGTAGAGTAACAGGAGATCAGGTCAAAGATCTGGTAAAGAGCTGCAGGTGGACCTGTGGGTTCATGTGTGTAAAGACTTTGTTTTTTACTCTGACAGAAGCACAGAACTATTGAGACTTTTTAGGAAAATAGTGGCATCATTGGTCTTAGGGTGAAAAGAATTACTCTGATGGCTGAGTTGAGAGTATATTGTAAAAGAACAAAGGTAGAAGCAGAGACCATTTTGACAACTAGAGCTGTAATCCAGGAAAATGAGATAGCTGGACTAAAGGTTATAACATTAAAAGGGGTGAAATATGATTGTATCCTGGTTACATCTTAGAGTATAATCAACCTGATTTGCTGATATGTTGTATGTTCAACATGAGAGAAAGAATAATCGAGGACAGAACCAAGATTTTTTGTCTTGAGAAAGTGGAAATATTGAGTTTGTGTAAGAGACAGAAGAAAAGGGGAGAAGTGCTGGAGTGAAATGCCTTTGAGTCGGCAAGAGATAATGAAATATGGTGTATAGATGAAGGGATTAGATTTAGGGGAATAAACAGTTGATTTTACCATGGATGAGATAACATGGTATATGATATAGATGATATACATATACATACACATATACAAATTTGTCAAGTGGCAAATTTGTCTCAGGTAGCTTGTGAGAGTCTTCCCTTTTGATTGCTTCTTATGTTCTCAGTGAAATAAAAATCTTGATCATCAACTGAATTTTATTTTTACCTTTTACATTAAAAAATATACATACTTGACCCCGATGTTCCACTTCTGGGAATCTATCCTTTGGAAATAAAACACTGGCATACAAGGACATAGGTACAAAATTTATTAGTGTATCAATGTTTATAGTGACATAGAAAAAGCCTCATATTTAATAGTCATCATTCACAGAGAAATAATTTTATACATTTTGGGTCATCCCTATTATTAAAATTTTTTCTCTTATTTGAAAATCCAGTAAATGTATGTGTATTTATATGGAAGGATGGTCATGTAATATTGTTAAGTGGGCGAGGGAAAGTAAAAAGTATTGTGTGTAATGTTACTGTTTTAAATGAACAAAAATAAATCTTATATACATTTCACATGTATGTATAAATATGGGTAAAGATGTTAAGAACAAACAACTAACAATTTAAAATTGGTTAGTTGAGGAAATAGAAATGGAGGATTCGTGCTTTAGATTTAGATTATTTTTCTTTATCTGTACTTGCATTGCTTCAGTTATATTAGGAAACACATATTGCTTTTGAATAAACACTTATCGGAGAAAATTCATTTTTTAATAAAGACGTATTCAATTTTTTTGTAAAAAATTTACCTATATACCTGATAATTTGTGTTGGGAGTATCATTCGATATCGTTATGTTCATATTTAGATTTTGTTTAACCATTAACAGGTACAGCTGAGTTTAACTCCCACTCTATAACTCATCTGTCAAATGCTTTCTGAATGCCTCAAAGATTTTACATCACATTTTAAAAGCTTTGTTATTTCAAATGTCGAATCATATTTATGCCATATTTTCATTAATAATACATTTTATCATAATGCAATTACCATTCCAGTATACCTTATATATTTTCTCATAATTTACCTTTCAATCTGATTCATGTTATTATGTCTTATGGTGATGCATGAATTTACACTCTGTTCAGCCATTATAAAATTATGTTACTAGGTCAACTTATCATCATCCCAGATCATTTTTATTACATTTCCTATTTGTATTTTTATTATATCTCTTGGTTTATGGGTTTATTTTGCTTGTGATTGAGAAGTAAACTGATTTCCAATTTTTGTTGTAGTTGACTTAAATATTCTCTTATAACCGTTTTAGTAAAATACTATTTTCCTATAAAAGAATACTTAATCATATGATTATGTAAAATGTATTTTTAATGGAACAGAGTTTATATACTGCTATGGTCTGAATATTGGTGTCCCTCAAAATTCATATATTGGAGCTTAATACCCAATGTGATAGTAGTAAGAAGGTGAGCCTTTAGGAAGTGATTAAGGCCTGAGAGCTTCATCCCCATGAATGGGTTAGTACCCCAACTAAAAAGAGGTTTCAAGGGAACTCCCTGTGCCTCTGCTATGTAAGGACTCAGCAACAAGGCACCATCTATTAAGTAATGAGTGAGCTCTCACTAAACACCAGATTTATTGGCATCTTGATTTTGGACTTCGCAGCCTCCAGAAATGTGAGTAATACATTTCTGCTGTTTATAAGTTGCTCAGCCTAAAGTATTTCGTTTTAGCAGCCCAAAAGGAGTGAGACACATATGCAAATTAAAATCACTTCTAACACCACTACAGTTACCAATCTTCTTTCCAGCTTCCCTCTGATACCTTTTACTATTTCGTGGAGCTCTGACCCTAAGTTTGCTGCCTTTTTGCTTCCAGCAACCTGTACCTATGACTGCTCAAAAGAGGACCTCCACACAGGGTAACTCTTAATTAATGAAGGTCTAGTGCAATGCAAAAATATGAAAGCCAGCTCTCTTGCACTGGGGCAGAATAACTCTGTCATACATCCTAGACTGCAGAGAACCCTGGTGGAATCGAGTTGCAGCTATCCTCTAGGGCAGGAGGCTTTGCCTGAAATTGCATTCTTGTTTGGGTTGTTCCCCTCCCTTTCCTGCTTGTCTCACTCCCTTACCCTGGGAACTCTTTCTTCAGAAATCACTTGCACATGGATTCTTGGGTCTGAATTTGTTTCAGGGGCACCCAGTCTAAGTTACACTCAAACTATATGGCTATTAAATTCCTGTCTAATCAAACCTTCACCTTTAGGCCTCTGCTTTTTTGTTTGTTTGTTTGTTTTCCTAGATTATAAGCAATTAAATTGTTTCAAGAGGAAATTGCTGAATGAGTGAATCCTTTTAGGGTTCTAATATTTTTTACAAATCTTCTGGCAATAATGTCTTATTCTACACAAATTACTTTATTGGTCAAAATTGAAAACTCTATTTGAAAATTGAGTCAATAAAGAATATGTTTAGGAAGAGCCAAGATCTATCAGCTTTTTTCAACTCAAGTTATGTTTGTTACCACTTATTTCACATTCCTAAAAATCTGGGTAGAATTAATTTCTACCCTAGCTATTTTTTAGAAACCAGTTTTCTCACTGTCTGCCCTGTTCTATGGCTTATTAGATATATACTGGCTTTTTTTTTTTTTTTTTTTTTTTTTTTTTACCTTATATCCTACCTAGAACAATGATTGCCCAAGTCATTTGATCCTGGTTATTGCCCAGTTCTGACCCGTTGTTTCTTGATGTTGACTTCCCTGGATTATTGGTTGTCTTGGCTTTGACTTTCAGGTTTCTTTGGTTTGACAGCACATTTGGACACATTTCTGCAAGTTGACCCTTGGCATCTCTTCTTGGAACAAAATTTTGTTTTTGGACTCTGGCACCACGCACCACAGATGCAAGCAAGAAGCACTTCTACCTTCTGAGGTGGCCCCTCAAACTCAAGCCAGCTAGGCTAGGCCTGTCCAGCTTTCCTTCAGAAAGAAGGACTGGAGAGTTGCTGCTTACTTTCTCAAATGTCATTACTTAGCCAGTCTTCTGGAGACTGAGATTCATGAACATTGGACTCTTGCCTGTAATTACAATTCTGTAGTATATTAACCTTATTTTCAGCTGTATTTTTAGTTGCTTTATGACTTCATCTTGAAAATACCTATACTCTTCCTGCATTTATTCTAGTCTTACTTCTGATCTTAATTTTAAAAGATCCTTATCAATGAAATCATATATAAAAACCTCCAATAACTATTTTTGAACTTTAAGATGTATTCTTAAATTTTTAGTGAAATAGGATTTAGAATCAACTTTGTGAAGGTTACTAACAGAATAACAAATAGCTCCTACCATAAGGCAGTTTATAGTTAATGTAAAGAATATTACACTTGTTTATACATCAAAAAGCCATTTTCTTTCTGTAAACCTCAGAGAACTATCTATAGTCAATGAATGAATGAATGAATGTTTGATGAATGAATTCCTGTCAGTCTTTACTGAAGTCTTATCTCTTATCTGGAATTCTTTCTTTAGCCCCTATGGCTTCATAAATTCCAACCAGTATCCCGGCTTAATTCAGATTCCTTACAAGGATCTGAGAAGGGTTGGAGCTGTGGTATGGGTATGACTGGTAGATAGTTTTGAGCAACACTATCACCAGAAACTCTCTATTTTTCTCCCAGTGACTTTTTGTTGAGGGTTGAAGAGTTTCCTTGAAGGTAAAAAAAAACAAAAACAAAAACAAAAACAAACTGTACTTATCCAAAATGTTACAGATGTAACTTATGGTTCAACAGAAGCCTTTGCAAGCCAGAATACAGAAAGAACCTTGAAACCTTGCAGAAGTTTGCAGATTCAGCAACTTGTGAATCTGAGACTGAGGTAGGAATGAAATGGTAATTCTGGGTATGGTGTGGTGCCAAGTCCTGAAACCGATCCCAATATACCTACCCTAGAAGCATGTGGAGATCCTGAGGACATGAAGGGCTCTGCGTGTGATCTGGAAAAGATGTTCCACTATATTCTGAAATATGTATGGGCTGTGGCAGGCAGAGCCAATTATCCAGCAAAAATTCATGAATTGTTACTGAAAAGTGACTTCTCAGATAAGTATTACCTTTCTCAGCTCTCCTTGTCATTAGGCATTACCATGGTGACTCAGCTCTATCCAGTGGAATATTGTAAGAAGTGAGGTTACTATTCAAGATCTGGCTCATGAAAGTGCTCCTCTGTGATCTTTTCTCTTTTTTTCTGCTGCCTATAATAAAATCTTCTCCCAGGGAACTTTGGAAGCCTCATGCTGAAACAGCAGAAACTTCACCAATCAGGGTCTCTGTGTGACTGAAAGTATAAGAGATGGCAGATCCATCTACCTGTTCTCTCACCTCTTACTGTCACATAATCAAGAAATACACTTCCATTGTTGTGAGCCATATATGCTTTTGAGTCTACTTGTACTGTGAGTCTACTCTACTTCAGATGCGCAAGCTCTCCTGCTGTGGAACCCTACCCATTGAGCTTAATATAGTGGGATGAAACATTGCAAAGAGTCTTGACATACTGTTTGAGCACTGACAACATTAATGTTGCAAATAAAAAGGTAGGAATATGGACCTTAATGAAATAAGAGGCCTGTCCTGAGGCAAGGGTTGATGGTGAAGATAGAGCTTGGAGTAGCAGAGGATGGTGGGAATTTACAGTTCAAACTGATATTGAAGTGCATATAAGATCCTTTCTGTTGTTGAAGGGGTCAGAAGTGTCAAGACATTTGAGTTCCTGAATGAGAAAATGAGAAGTTGGAAATAGCAATATTCAAGTATTACTAATAATGTGACCTTAGATGTATCAGATTGGTGAGGCATGTATGCATTGTATTATGCTATTCTACAATGGGGCACAATGACAAATGCTTAAATCAAAGATGAATGAGAACTGTGCTGATGACAACTGAAAGCATTTATTGAAAGACTGCTGAAATAGATCAGCACTTTGCCATATAACCTATCCTCTTAGCCAAATTTAGGCATCCAGATCACTCAATTATTTATATATGTATTAAAATGTCAAAATCAAAGTACTGGTTCAATCACTTGGGCATTCAGAAATATTCATTAGGCATCTGTTATGTCTGTGGGATGGTACTAGGCAATGGTGATGAAATGGTGGATTAGGATGGACAAGATCTCCGTTTCTTCCTGGGGATTATTTGCTGGTAGAGAATATACAGCATAAAATGAATAAATAAGTTGATAAACCTTGAAACTGGTAGTGTGAGGAAAATAAAAAGTGTTTTTTAATAGAGAATATTAAGAAACATGAAAATGAGAAGAAGCCAGACATGTGAGGAGTGTTCTAGACAATGAGCACAGTAAACACAAAAACACTGGCAGGAAAGAGAAAGTTCAAGGCACTTGGAAAAGACCAGTGTGGCTGGAACATGGTATGTAAACAGTGAAGCTGCTAGATATAAGATTGCAGATGTTGATAGAGGTTAAGTCAATCATGACCTAATAGGTCATGGTGAGGATATTGAGTTTTTAACCTAAAGGTAATGGGAAAAAAGGAAGAGTTTTTGTTTTTTTGTTTTGGGGTTTTATTTATTTACTTTTAGAGGCAACAAGGTTTCATTATGTTACCCAGGCTGGTCTCAAATTCCTGAGCTCAAGTGATCCTCTTGCCTCAGCCTCCCAATGTGCTGGGCTTACAGATGTGAGCACCACACCTGGCAAAAGGAAGGTTTTAAGCAGAGCGGCGAAATGAATTGAAAGAGAAGTAACCAGTTAGGAGGCTATTATCATAAACCAAGCAAGGAATAATAGTGACCTGGGAAGGCAATGGTAGAGATGCAGAGTAGTAAATGAATTTGCGGAATATTCTGCAGATAGACTCAACAGGATTTACTGTGCTGATTACTCTGAATTTCTATCTTTTTTTCTTTTTTTAAAGACACAGGATTTCACTGTGTTGTCCAGGTTGGGGTGCAGTGGCTAATCACAGGCACAGTCATTGTGCACTATAGCCTAGAATTTCTAGGCTCAAGTGATATTCCTCCTCAGCATCTTGAGGGCTCTGTATTTCTTGCATTGCAAATGGGTGAATACAGGATACTGGAGATTAATCAGGTTTAAGATTTAAAGTCAAGAGGTCGTCAGTATACATATTTTTTGAAGTACCTTTATTATATCACAGCTATTAAGTAGGCACCAGAACACAATGATAGTATCATCCACCTTGTGTTAGCCTTTCCAGAGAAGATTTAGTTTTTTGACAGTCTGCATTGTGTATCAGCTTCATTCATGTTTGCATTAACTCAAGAGAAAAGATAGATGGATGTCTCAGCTCTTAGTTTCTAGTCCTCTGTCATGACTGCTTTTTATTTCTATGTGACAACTATCCCCTTATTGAGTGGCTTAAAACAACAACCATCTTTTTGTATTGCCCTAATTCTGTGGCTGAGGAATTTAGGTAGAACTCGAATCTGTTTCTTATGGTATCAAATGAGGGCACTCATAATATTCAATTAATAGGCTGGTCTGTAGAGTCTAAGATAACTTTATTCACTTGTTTGTTACCTTGGCAAGAATGACTGGGATGGCTGGACTCAGCTGGGACTGCCTACTTCAATGCCTTCAGGTAGCCAATCTAGCATGGCAATTTCAGAATAGTTATACTTCTTATATGGAGGTTAGCCGCCCCCAGAGTGATCATCTCAAGAAAACTTGGCAGAGACCGCAAGACCTTTTGTAGCCTAGTCTTGGAAGTCATATACCATCACTTCTTCCTCCTCTACTGGTTGAAACAGCACAAGGATTCTCAGAGTCAGAAAAAGGGACATAGACTCTACCTCTAGATGCAAGGAGACACAAAGAAATCATGACCATTTTTAACAACTGCCACACTATTATAAACATATTTCTTAGATGATTCTGTGGTGCTGTAACAGAATACATGAAACTGGCTAATTCCTAAAGAACACAGATTTGCTTCTTACAGTTCTAGAGGCTGAGAAGTCCAAGGTTGAGGGACTACATCTGGCTAGGGTCTTCTTGCTACATCATTCAATGGCAGAAGGTAGAAGAGCAAGTGATCATGGTCAAGAGAGAGTGCAAGAGATCAAACATGTAGTCTCAATCCCTTTTATAATAAACATTAATCTATTTATCTAGACACCTCCCATTAGGACCCATCTCCCAAAACTGTTGCATTGGGGATTAAGTTTCCAACACATGCTTTCTGGGACACCTTCAAATTATAGCACTTCCAAATCTTGTATGTTCTAGTAGAATAGTTATTTAAGTTATTTTTAGTTTCTGAGCTTCTTAGAAAAAGGCAAGTTCATCACTTTGAAGTGTACATTAACTCAATAAGTAGAAAGATGATGAGGCAAAGAATAAAATCAAGTAAGTTTTCTAGTGCTAAGGATCTTAACTAGGGAGGATTCTCTTGATAACGTCACGTCTTCTAAAGGAAGAAAATTATAAAGGCAGAAACATAGGCCTGAAAATAAGAAAACCTGTGGTTTTTATTCAGGCCTTTAGTTTGGCTGGTTAGAACACATCAGTATCCAAAAGGTTTAATTTGTAAGTAAGACAATGCAATTCTGTTTAATAAAAAGCAAGTTGTTCCATTTTTCATTTGTGGGGTGGTTTGCATAGCATGCTGGTTAATTTTGTGTATTAACTTGGCATCCAAATATTTGGTCAATCACTAGTCTAAATGTTGCTGTGAAGATTTTTTCTAGATGAGATTAACATTTAAATCAGTAGACTTTGAGTAAAGCAGATTACTCTCCATAATGTGGTGAACCTCAACCACAATGAGCCGAAGACCTTAAGAGTAAAAAGGAGGAGGTCTGGAATTCTGCCTCCATACTATCTTTAGACTAAAGCTGAAATGTCAACTTTTCCTTGGGTTTCTAGCCTGCTGGCCTACCTTGCAGATTTTGCACTTGCCAGCCTTTACAATCATATAAGCCAAATCATTAAAATAACTCCCTCCCCTTATCTACAAACACACGTGCACACACACATACACCATACCTCTCTTTCTACACACACATTCACACACACATGCAGACACATGTATACATCCTCTAGGTTCTGTTTTTCTGCATAACTCTAATACACATAGTTACAGTTGTTCTGTATGTCTGACTGTATCCCTAACCTCAACTAACTATCCAATGAATAAATGTATGACCAAAGACAGTGTAGGGAAACTTCCCAGTAGCATTTGAAAAACAATCAGTGAATTGGCTTTATTGTAAATATGAAAGTCAGCAGCCTCTTTCTGTCCTATAGGGATTAATATCTAAGCAGAAAAATATAAATTCACGTAATTCAGTAAAATCTGTTTGTTTTTCTTTTAGAACAATGGTTCTCAACTTTGGTATTAGTATCAGCTAGGGAACTTGTTAAAAGATTCCAATGCTTTGAGCCCCACCCCAGACCATTTGCCCCCCATTTCGGGAGGAAAGTGGTGGGCATGTATAGTTGTGCTTCGTTTCCATTGCTGCCATGACTCTAATGTGCAGCTCATCTTGAGAACCACTGATCTAGGCTAAATGTTGCAACATGGCAGCTGTTGGGCTGAAGCTATCTCATTAGTCTATCTTGCTGGGCTAGCTTTGTGTTTTTTGTTTGTTTCTTTCTATGTTTGCTTTTTCAATAATTTGAATTTGAACACTCTGGGGTAGGTACCTACTTTGCCATTCCTGGCTGTTTTACAAAACAACATTGCCTTCCATGTCTCTAGTGGCTTTCAAGGGCATGATTGTTGAATTTTAGACTGCAAAGTATTATCATCAAATATATATTATGACTTTAGGTAGAGGGACTGAGAATAAGGACTTGAAAGTTGGGAAATGCATTTGGCAGGTCATAAGGAGCACATTCAAATCCAGACAGGGTGGATTTCAGGAAAAATTGATTCTGATTCTGATCATTCCAAAAGGCAAGACTTCAAGAAGAATCTGAATGATGAATATAAATTTTGTGTCTTCAGGCATTAGAAGAGCAGACAGATGATACCGTAATTGTTTAGGTGTCTCAAACTGTCTATCTAGTTGTTTTTTCTTGTTAATACTTCAGTATCTTATTAATAATTTCTTATTTTTTATTTGATGCTTCTAAGTTATCATAAGGATCTGTAATCCAGCTTCCTTCCCCCAAAGTATCTCTGCGTTCACTTTTTTTTTTTTTTTTTTTTTTTTTTGAGACGGAGTCTCGCTCTGTCGCCCAGGCTGGAGTGCAGTGGCCCGATCTCAGCTCACTGCAAGCTCCGCCTCCCGGGTTTATGCCATTCTCCTGCCTCAGCCTCCCGAGTAGCTGGGACTATAGGCGCCCGCCATCTCGCCCGGCTAGTTTTTTGTATTTTTTTTAGTAGAGACGGGGTTTCACCGGGTTAGCCAGGATGGTCTAGATCTCCTGACCTCGTGATCCGCCCATCTCGGCCTCCCAAAGTGCTGGGATTACAGGCTTGAGCCACCGCGCCCAGCCTGCGTTCACTGTTTTTAAAATTTGGGATAAAGAACATTTTTAGCTTTAGAGTCACATTTTTTTTTTTTTTTTTTTTTTTAACTTAAATACTCTAGTTACAATGTCCAGAGAACTTTGGTAATTGTTGATTTGGGCAATGATGTCATTGACATTTTATAGCTGAAGTTCTTTTTTTTAAATAATAGCTAACTCCAGACTTTAAGTATTATTTTTGTTGGGGTAATAGAGCTATAAAAGAGGCAAAATCCATCTCTAATTTCAGTCCACTAATGTTAACAGAAGAACTGCCAGAATAAGGATTTTAAAAATCAAACATTTTAGGAGTAGTCCAGACTGTATTGGACAATTGTCACAGATGTTTTCTAGGATTAAATTGGTCCAAGCAATAAAATTTAGCTGGTAAGCGACCTATTTTTGAGTTTTTCCTTCCATCTCATAAGCAAGCTATTGTCATTCATTATTGTTTCCATATAAGAATGCTTTCTAGGAGGTAGTATAGCATTCACAAGTAATTATCTTGGGTGAAATTAACTGAAGTATAAGAGACTGCAATACAGTTTAAAGTAACTTTTTAGTGTACATAAATCAGTGCCATAAAGGCTTAGGTTTTCTGATGATGAAGGTGTCGAATATCCCAAAACAGGATTGTGTCAACTATTAATTTATTCCCCATTCATTATGTAAGTTAAGTCTAATGCAATTGTATTGCAATAATGAACATGTCAATTGTGTTGTCTAAAAGAAAATACATTTTCCATAGGCATATGTGGTTACAAATCCTTCTTAATGTGTAATGGAACTCAAGGAATATTGATAAAATGGCCTAATGAAAAAAGATGTAAAATCTCGGGTAGTTATGACTCTCACAGTTTCTTCATTTGATCACTTATTGCCATTTTGGCAGTAAAATCTATCCAAAAACCTTCTGACGCTCAAAATAACTGAATTAGTGATAGCTTTTAGCTGAACATTGTTCACAGAAGTCTTAGGCATATAGAATTTACCTGAGTCACATCAATACTTGTAGTTAATAGCATTTACCCTTAGCACTGCCTTATTCTATTGCTTATGCTCCAATTTAATCCATGGGGAAAAGCCAAATAAAATACTCTTTGTTTGGAAAAACTTAAAATAATCCTGGAATTCAGTGAGCTCAGGGCAGCCAAGCACAATCAATGGCAGTCAGAACTTTGGTTTGGTTTGCTAGTAGTATCAAATAAATATCATGGCTACAGTTCTTGATATCAGCCCCTTTCCTAGATCTAATGTTGGCAAAAATCCTATCTGCTGTATTTCATTACAAACTAAAAGCACATGGGAATTCTTGGAGGGTTTACTTTATGTTGTTCAATAATCCATATGGACAGAGTCTTAGAAATACTGAAGTGTTTTGCTTTCACTCTTCCTTTATTTAAGTTACTCAGTTTTGTAACTAGCACCTCTTTTCCACGTTTGAATATCTTATAAACACTGTCATCAGGTTCTGGAGCTTTACTATTCTCTTGCCTCTGACAGCTATAATAACCTCTTCAAAACAAAAGAAATAAATAATTCATAACCTGGAAAATGGACCTCTGAGTAATTGAGTTATTCATGTATATTTGAATAGATATTAGGAATTATTAGACCACATTCTATTTTAAGGTATCATTATGATATATAGAAATTAATGTATATTATATGACTCAGAGACCAAGTAACAGTCACTTAAACTTAGGAGTACAACCTTTCCATGAAAGGCTATTTCCCCCCAACTGAGAGTTTTATGAAAGTTTGGCTACAAAACTACTTGGGAATTTATCTGTTTAATCATGATGCATAATGATTAGAAAATTTTCTGAATTTTATTAATATTATAATATATAATTGAAGCATCATGATATGGTATCTTCTTTCTAGCATTATTTAAAATGTATACAATATGGGATTAAGACAAAGTTTCTAAAGTGCACTTATATATTCTATTTTCCTTAAGGAGCAAGTTATTTTAAAAGTGTATGAATAAAAACTGATTATTAAAATTCAAATGAATACATCTTGTCATTGCATTGCAGATTAATACTAATAATTAACTCAAATAACTTCATTTACATAATGTGACTGTACTTTGGGTTTGCCCTTTTCAACATGAAGAATTAATAGGCAAAAAACAACAAAGGAAGAAAAAAAGCATTTGAATAGTGAAGGACTCTAATGTCACTCATATAGAGCATAGTTTAAAGAGTACCCCAGGTGACTCTTTTTTAACATTGCCATTCCACTGCTCCTCACTAGAGACCAAGACTTTCCAAGAAGGAGGTGTTCCCAATTACAAAATAATTTGCCAAGATCCAAAGATGTAAGACTAATATACACCTCTTTCTCATTTTTGGATATTTAAAGTCTTCTTTATGATCTATGCAGGCACATTTTAAGAAGTATTTTCAGCCTGTAATAAAGCAATAACAATATTACTAGCTTAATTAATTATTTCTCAATTAGGATGCAATGGGAAGAATCTCACAGCTGAGCATCAGAATGTCTTATAAAGTTTATTTTAAAATATAATGCTTGATTTCCACCCCTAACATTTCCGATCACTTTTCTGGATGTAAGGAGGGACATCTGTGTTTTTAAAACACTGAAGAGCCAAGGTTGACAGCCACTAGGTTAGATTATGTAGGATACGTATAAGTAAAGAGGTAAGAGATGCATTGAGTTACACATTTTTGTAAAAAGAATAATTGTATTAGCACTGAAAAATATTTTAAAATTAATTATATATATTCATTTTACATCCATATTCATTACAAGAGAAAATACTTTGTGAGACAGATTAAAGGCAAAATGAATTATGTAAAGTTTGCAAATTGAGGGTGGCTCACCATCCCTGGATTCCAGGAGGTAGCAAGGAGGGAAAGGAACAGGGGTTTCTAGCATATTTGCAACATGATCTCATAAGAAAGTTGTGTTGCTGAAGCAAGAAAGCCCAGTGGAAATAGTCTCCTATCTTCAACCATTATGCAAGATGACTCAGGAAGGTGAATTTGGCAGTGTGGAAGAAGGAAATTTTAACAATTTTATATAATAACCACAAATTAATGTTACTAAACATAGTTTATGTTCATTATAATTATTAATATAATTCTGGTCTAAGAAAATTGGAGAGAGATTGTATATAAAGAAAGAACATTAACTAGCTTAGTATACTATATATTCCAGGCTATAACCTATTTAATCTGAATCTTAATCTGAGTCTATTCAAGCAATAGATGGTAGGGAGTTCTAATAAAACTGGTAAATAGACAACATAATATAAAACATGTTATTCTGTGTTGAACAGATCTGTATTTTAAAAGCCAATTTGTAGGGTCATTCTCCATTATCCATTGAAGTAGTTTAATTAAAAACAGCTGAGACAATGACATCACAATAGGCTTATTAGAATAAAATGGAAATATTGAGGCATCCAAGAACACAGTTAAGCAGAGTTCAACTATGACAATCAATGTTCAAGATTGAATTATAAAGAAGCAGGGAGGGGGAAGAAAAATAAACAATCAAATAAACATGCAGGGGACACATCACTTTTCAAGGAAACGTTTGAGGCTAAGCTCATCCAGAAGGGTTGACGCTTCTTTTAAAGCCTCAAAAAAGGGCTTATCCAGCCCAAGGCCAGGTTTCTAACTAGAGGGGTGACTATTAGGACAAAAGAGGTCCAGTCTGAAACTCTCACTGGAAAAGGTCCAACTATAAAAAATGGTGCCACTTCTGCTGCTGCTGATAGATAAAATTTTCTATGCGCCAATCACTATTCCAAGCACTTTACCCATATTAACTGACTTAATCTTCATAACAACGCCATTGGATAGGTACATTATTGTATTTCAGATAAAGAAATGGAGGCATTGGGATTTCATTCATTTACTCATTTAAACATAGTGATGAGAACAGAAAAACGTAT
This sequence comes from Piliocolobus tephrosceles, assembly GCF_002776525.5. Classification (NCBI taxonomy): domain Eukaryota; kingdom Metazoa; phylum Chordata; class Mammalia; order Primates; family Cercopithecidae; genus Piliocolobus; species Piliocolobus tephrosceles. Next base: position 43,580,345 of record NC_045437.1, read on the forward strand.
AAGAAGTTAACTAACAAAGATAGAAAATATGCTGACACTCCTATTTATGCTTCTTTCATTTGTCCTAACATTTTCTTCAATCAATAATTGAGTACCTATTATTTACCAGAATCCACGTTAAACTCCAGACACACAAAAGATAGATGTTTCATATATGGTTCCTAGTACTCCTGAAGTTTATGGTATTATTAGGGAGACACGTCATCTCACAAATAAATAATATCTCTTTCACTTTCTCTAATAGTTAAATTGAGAACTGAAGGATCAGTAAAAGGTCAGCTCAGGAGGATTGTTAAGTACCTACTTCTCTGTGTCAGTGAATAAAATAATTCCTGCTTGATGTTTTGGCACTGTGAATCGATGTGTTATTTTACTTTTAATGTAATAATTCTTTTGAGACTACACTGTAAAACTCAAAGTAGAAGGCCATGTTTGCTACCAGCAGCAGCATCTCATCCCTGATGACCTCCAAGTAGAGAATAACAAAGTTTTAGGGTTTATCCCAAAACACACCCACATAAACACATGATGGAACAGGTCATAACATCCCTGAGTCTAGCAAGATTTTATAAACCAAATTGTGTTTTTAAAGAAAGTTTTATCCCTTTCGATTCTTTTTAAGTTTTGCTTTGTTTTTTAAACACATATATGTGATTTCCTTACATGTATCAAAATAGTCTTGGAAGAAATTTCTTTCTTTCCCTATTATATGTAAATATTGATGGCACTTTTGTCCAAAGATTTTTTCTTTTTTCTTTTCTAAGTATACACTTGCCAGATAAAATATGGAATGCTCAGTTAAATTTGAACTTTGGGTAAGCAATGATTTTATTTTTACTATAAGTTCCTTTTTATTTGATAAATCTGGTAAAATTAAAGTAGCTTTCATGAACTATCCCCCTCCCTGTTCTATCTACCACCACTTGTCAATTTGTTCAACTTTTAATTTATTTATTCAAGTAATATTTATCAAGTGTCAATTATATGTCAAATATTACTCTAAGCACATGACAGTGTATCAGTGAACAAAACATATACTTCGCTGTAATAGGCATATATTCTGATACAGGAAAGACAAAGGAGAGAAGTCATAATCTCAAACATTTTGAGAAATTAGGGGACAAGAAAAAGCTCTAAAACATTCCTCTCTTTCCCACAGTGAAACAAAGTATCTTCTGACTATAAAACTTACTTGGAATATATAATATAGTTTATTGCCCAGTTAAGATTTTTTTATTACTTTATCTGTAACAAACTGCAATGATCTGTTTTATCATTCAGTCTATTAATCTATCTTTTATTCTTCATATGATCAATGCCTTAAAAAGGGAATAATTTCTCCAATGAACCAACTGAGTTTTGTGCAAAGGAAATTTCTCTTCCCTTTTTCACTCAGTTATTATTGTTAAAGACATTTAAAATTGGATGATGTCTATTGAGATATTTGAGTATAGACTCACTGACCTCTTGGTAGAAAAATGAAAGAGGGGATTGGATTTTAATTATTATGTTCATTTACTGAAACCTAGAATACATTTATTCCAGATGAAAACTTGAGACACGTGGAGCAAAATTAGCAAATATATTCTCAGCTTTATATAATCTATACCCATAAAACTTTACATTTCATTAGCCTGAGAGCGGTGGCTCACGCCTATAATCCCAGCACTTTGGGAGGCCGAGGTGGGTGGATTACCTGAGGTCAGGAGTTCAAGACTAACCTGGCCAACATGGAGAAACCCCATCTCTACTAAAAATACAAAAATTAGCCAGGCATGGTGGCGCATGCCTGTAATCCCAGCTACTCGGGAGGCTGAGGCAGGAGAATCACCTGAACCTGGGAGGCGGAGGTTGCAGTGAGCCAAGATAGCACCATTGCACACCACCCTGGGCAACAAAAGTGAAACTGCATCTCAAAAAACTAAATAACTAAATAAAACATAATGCTCTGTGATCATGTATACATACAAATAAACCCATATCTATAACAGGATACAAAAAGTCACCAGAGAAGCCCTAGGGATTTCATATACAGGACTCAACGACTTTATTCTACATGGCTTGCCCTACTCACTTTTTCTCACATACTTCCCTCTGCCTCACCTGTACATTTGCTTCATGTTGTTACTTGGAAATACATCCCAACTGATTCTGGAAAGTACTTTCTTTTTGTTAACAAGAGGACTTTCTAGAAAAGAGCCCTAGAGTGGGAATCTGATAAACTGGGTTCTAGGCCAGGATCTGCCACTAATTTGTTCTCTCTGTGTTTAAGGTCAAGTTATTTTGTATTTCTAGGCCTCAGTTCCTCATCTGTAAAATGAATAAGATAGAGTTCAAGTCACAGATGAACCAGCTAGCCTAGTCCTCCTAACATTCGATGATTCAAACTCATGTTTATCATCCCTAACAATGAGGTCTCTAAGTCCTGCTTAAAGTACCTTTAGAGATATTCCATTAGACTTACTCCGTATGGGAAAAGTTTTCCATTATTTGAGCCTAAATCCTCCTCCATGTGGTTTCCAATTTTGGTATAATTTTGTCCTCTTGAGTGTCCTAACTCAAAGTTATTCATTGCCTTATTTTTGAAGATAGCTATCCTAATTCTTGTCCCTTCCACTCTTCTCCATCTCAGTTCCAGCCTACCAACTTGAGATAGCTTAACGTTCCTTATGAAATGATTTCAAGTGTTTTGCTCTCTTGGTCACTTCTCCCTGGATTGGGCTGCTTATTACTGGTGCTTAAAGGGCAATACCTACAATAATTAGTAATCACTAATAATTATAGTAGCAATAACAATAACTAACACCTAGCACTTGTTATGTGCTAACCACTGCTTTAAGTGTTTTACATATATAATTGTATGTAATCGTTCCAGCTGCTTTATGAAGTAGTACTGTTATTATTCACATGGAAACTGTAAGCAAGAGAGGTTAAACAACTTGCCAAAGTGTTAATACATGACAGCACAAGCATTTGAATCCAGGGTACTCTGGACTGGAATGTAGAGACTATGCTCTTAATGACTGAGCTATCCTGCATTTTCTAAAATGTATGCTTTTGACATAGTTTGTGTACCACTCAGTTGGCTGGGACTGACATCCTCCTTTCTCTGGACACTATATTTTGATGAATGCAATCAAAGACTTAATTATGTTCCTTCCATGTATGCATATGCTCTATGTGTGTAAACTCCAATTTTTATACTTAACATTTTGATTTTAAGTATCATATACTTTGCTGAAGATAAAGATTATAATGATAAAAATAAGCTGTTCCTTATCAAGTCAGAAAACACATATGTGAATGAGAAACCAAAATATATTGTTGTAAGTACAGTGGCTGAAGTTCACTCACTTCAGAAGATTAATGGGAACATGCAGAAAGTAACTAATTTTTTTAAGATAATAATTAATTACTTTACCAACAAAGTTACATTTGGATATGTTCTTTAAAGATGAACAGGATCATTGGTTAAAGAAAAAAATATTGGCAAAATATTTTGTTTGTATTACTTATCTTTTAAAAACATCTTAAATGTCTTAAAACGTCTTAAAAATGTCTTAAATCTAATCAGGAATTAATTCACATCATGTTCATTAAACATTGCTTCTAATGAACATGATACTAAATGGAAATGTTCATTAGAACATGGAAACTACTATTAAATAAAATGATTGGTCATTTAGGGTCTTCTACAACTTTTAGGTTCATCATGATTTTACAAAGATTCTATCAGTGATCTCTAATTAGTAGGAAATACAGTCTACTTAAATAGAAACATTTGAATCCACTTAGAGAAATTCTATGCTATAATAAAATATTTCTGTCTCTAATAAAATGGTTTTTAAAAGCAATTTTAGGTGACTTACTAAACCTTAATATATTTTAAGATTTATCAATTTACTAATATTATTATTTCAGGCTTAGGTCGCTTTTTTCGTCTTCCTTAGTTATTTCCTTTTATTTAACTTTCTGTGCATATTATTATTTTATTTAATTGATGGGTGTGGGTATATGGAAATTCCCTTCAGGTTTATTTGAGCTTATAAAGTCACTTCTGAAAACTATGACTTATGTCATTGGTTTTGGATTTGAGCCATCTTCTTTGCAGTCCTTGATCCAATAAATCTTAACAGTCTTTCTGCAGCCTCCAAAATTTGCTTTCTTGAAACCCATGTTACATGTCTGACTTCCTGCCATGTTTTCTTTACTCAATTGTGGGTATTCTATGGCCTTTTTACTCAAAGTGTAGTCCATGGACCAGTAGGATGAAATCTCCTGGGTTCTTATTATAAATGTAGTATCTCAGGCCCCCACGCTAGTCCAGTTGAGTCAGAAGGAGCACATTTAAAGGAGCACATTGAGTTAGAAGGAACACATTTAAAAGAACTTCAGATGCTTTGTTAGCACATCGAATCAGAGAAGCACCATTTTAAGATGGCACAGCAGAATCACTTTCTCAAGAGGTCCTCTCATTTCCACCCCTCCAACAAAGTCTTCCTTGACTGTCAGTTTGATGGACTTCTAGGGGAAAGCAATTTACTTCAAGGCAAATGAAGAATCTATCAGGCTTTCAGAGGCTGAGGCAGGAGGACCACCTGATCCCAGGAGTTTGAGACCAGCTTGGGCAACATGGTGAAAACTCATTTCTACAAAAATACAAAAAAAAATTAGCTGTGCAGTGGTAGTGTGCACCCATAGTCCCAGCTACCCAGGAGGCAGAGATGGGAGAATTACCTGAGCCTGGGAGGTCAAGGTTGCAGTGAGCCATGATAGCACCACTATACTTCAGCCTGGGCGACAGAGTGAGAAAAAAAAAAAAGGATGTATCAGATAATTTACTTTTAGAATACTACTAATAAGAGTAGACTAACATTTATATAGGGATTTCTATGTGCAAAGTACACTCTTTGAATTGGCCATCTTATTAAACTCATACTTAATCTTCCTGATATTATCGCAATTGCTATTAGAATTCCCATTTTACAGATGAGGAATTTGAGGTCAACGTAGAGATTATTTTTTTGCTCAACATCACAGATCCTTCCAGAGCCAGGTTCATATTAAGCCTATTTTATTCTAAAATCTGTGCTTGACATGATTATATCAAACTGCCTTTTCCCATGAGAGAATTTAACAGATTACAAGGAAGCTAAAAATTTCCAACACCATGATATTTGTCTTTCTTTTTGGGTCTGTGATCTCTGATTCCTTTACGCTGCTGTAACTGTCACCTGTTAAGATTTGTACCCCATCTCTCATGCACTAAACATCCCCTAGGAAAGTAATCCAAACACTCTCTTGCTGTCAATTGCTTTAATCATGAATTGCTTGCCACAAACTTTTCCACAACATACTAGCTCACCCTTAATCCTTCTGGCTTTGACCACTCCTATTTTCTGTCATGTCTTGATCTTTAAATCTGTCATTCAGTGCTGTTTACCTTTCAACTAAGATCCAGATTCCCTCTCCAACTAGAAGGACTTTACCTTCTTAGGTAGATGCTCTTCTAATAATACCTAGCCTTGGACCCCTATGTTGGGACATTTCTTGACACAGTTTCAGAGTCCAAGCTCATTCTCATTCTAAGAGCAAAAGCAAGACCTTCTTTCAGAAGCTCAGTTATAGAACATTCTTTCTACCATTTCACTTAATTCTCTCTTCTTTTATCTTCATGGAGGTATTTTCTTTCATGATAGCAAAAGCAAAATTGAAGACTTCCACTAAAGCTTATATCTTCATGACATGTGGGTTCCATCTACCTCTTCTTCCAAGTCTTTATTTAAACAAACTACATATTTCATTGTTATGATTATGTATTTCCAATGGCAAATCTTAGTGTTTTACTATATTGAATTATACTCCAAATGTTGCTGATATGCTGAGTTTTGTGTACATAATGGTAATTTGACCTTATTTTTAGTGATTTTTATTAAGAATTTTTTAAAAAATCTGTATCACTTACATAACTTGTTCTATTGTAATGGTTGATGCCCTTCATTGTATCCAGTTTTACAGTTTTAACTGACAATGTTTCCCTCTTCGGAGATTTTGATTTTATAGTATAAATTTGGCAGGCTTCCAAATGATTCTGTGCAATATACTCCAGGTGCTCGTCAGTCTAGCAGAATAATCTCTGGTTCAGCAACCAGATCCTGTTCTGTATTTATTTTAACTAGCTATTATTTTACTAATCTTCTATCTACAAAATCTCCTATCCTAAAATAGAAACATAGATAAGACCACACTACCAGCAAATATTTTAGTTTCCTGCTTAGGGCTTCATAATTTCTTCATAATTCCTAGAAGAAATTCAGATTTCTTCTGTTTATATCATTTATTCCCATTCAACATGATTAGTAAGTGGTGATGAGCCAGATAATTCATAATTTATTTGCTCATCTTCAAACTACCTTTGTTGACTGACTACTTTGTTCCGGGTACAGTAATAGGCCAGTAAATTGATAAGTCCCAGACAACTCTCCATCAAGATTAAGCTATTCATTTCAGTAAGAGAGAACCACTACTGATTGTTCCTGTAAGCACTACAAATGACTATCTCCACTCTATTTCGTTTTTGTAGGTCCCATAACTAAGTTCTTCACATTTCTTAACTCTAGAAGACTCTTCCATATTTTCAAAGAAATAGGGCATACTGCTTCCTTTCCAGAAACTATAGTTCTCTTCCCAAAGGTCCCTCCAATGGATCAAACTTTCTTTCCATTTTTGTTTGTGTAATATTCTGCCATTTGTTGTACTTGATTTGAAATGATTTCCCTCTGCCTTCTCAAAACCTCTTCCCTTTCAATTTCTTGCTGAGGTTGCTTTTCTGTGTTATGCAAGAACCCATTTTCTCCTTCAATGTGGCAAAGAACAAAAATCCATTAATTCTGGTCTTTCAATTTCTCTGAAGGGTTTATCACCTTGCAGTTCCCAAGATAATTTGTGATTACTTCTGCAAAGAAGAGTAACACAGTTTTTATACCAATTATTCCCCTCTCCTGCAGGAAAGCTGTATGAGCAAGCTAGAAGGATAAGGAGCTCTTGTTAGGTTGTCCTACCTAGTGCCTTCTCACCTCTAGACTCTCCATGTGAATTTGGTCATTTTTCATCCCTAGTATGATAGTTTTTAGATGATCAAATACTAGAGTTAGATATCAGATGCAACTGGAAAGTAGAGTAAGGTACCTAACCTTAAAAAAAAAAAAAAAAGGCCGGGCGCGGTGGCTCAAGCCTGTAATCCCAGCACTTTGGGAGGCCGAGAAGGGCGGATCACGAGGTCAGGAGATCTAGACCATCCTGGCTAACACGGTGAAACTCCGTCTCTACTAAAAAATACAAAAAACGAGCCGGGGGAGGTGGTGGGCGCCTGTAGTCCCAGCTACTCCGGAGGCTGTGGCCGGAGAATGGCGTAAAACGAGGGCGGAGGCGGGGGGGGGGGGGCTTGCAGTGAGCTGAGATCCGGCCACTGCACTCCAGCCTGGGCCACAGAGCGAGACTCCGTCTCAAAACAACAACAACAAAAAAAAAACCACAATATTTTCCTCTTTCTTTATTCCTCCTACTTTTCTAGTACCTGTTGCATAAACTTTCAGCCAACCATTAAAAATTCCTTTCAACTCTCAAATGCTATTTTCTAGTGTATGGTGCCTGTTAAACCACTTAAACAACTATGTGATTGAAAATTACACATTCCCAACTGAGAACTGATACCTTAAAAGGAAATTTCACATAGTATAGTAGGTGCTATGGGACATGTCAAAATTATTAAATGTTTAAATACTGAGACACCAGTTTACTGCAATATTTTGTTTTAAAAGTAGAAAATAACCCCTATAAAATCTGAAATAAGATTAACAATATGTGCAACTAAAATTTTTATATGCAAGTCTAGTGGAAATTTGATTCTTCTTTTTGTTTTATGTGGCCTTTTAAACAGAAAAGCTATGAATTCCTTTAGCTTATGTGCTATGCACCCAACTTATAGGTCCAGAGTGTCCACAGCACATCGGGTACTCCTTGGGCTGTTCACAAAGGGCATGCATGATATACAAACCAGCTTCCACAGGATATAGGTAATTCATGAAGCTTTATGTCCATGATCCCCTGAGACAGCTCATTTTTTTTTTAAATGAAAGGAAACGGAAATTACAAAACATCTACATTTGAATAAAATTAAGAATGTAACACAAACTGAGGCCAGCAAAGCTATTTTTTTCATCAGTTGCAGTGTCAAAGAATAACTGGACTGAACTTAGAGTTCTCTGGACCTTTTGTGTCTTAATTTAAAACATTTTCTTTATTTCAAATGAAATAGATTTCCTATGACGTGAAAGGAATAGTTGGGGATGGAAAATTCTAAAGTGTAAGCACTATGGGTTTTACAAAATAGGAAGTGTTTTAAAATTGGCCTAATGGGGACCTACATGTTTGATTGCTACAATTGGAATTGTATTTTATTTAATCAGAAAGGCAACCTAAAATGAGGGCAAATGTTTAATGGTTCAAAATATGTTTCGTGCTTTTAAAAAAGTAGTACCAAATTTTACCCTTAGTTATTAGTGTAGAAATAAGTCCAGGATCAAAGTGTCCCTCCTACCTCCTGTTCAAAGAATCTCCCCACTTGTCGTAGTGTTTTAGTAATATTTGGTTAGAGTTCTCTAGAGTAAATAATGTTTCTTCCCACATGAGAAGATTGAGTCCTGTGTAGGCTAATTGACTTGTCCATGATTACATAAAAAGGGTATTGAAGAAGACTGCACGTCTGTGAGTGTGTGTGTGTCTGTCTGTCTGTCTTGATGTCAGCTAAATTCCCAAAGTTATGGGTAATAGCTATGAGGAACCTCCATATTTTACAGAGTTTCAAGGAGATACCAAACATCATCACCAGAGCTTAAGAAGAGATGGCCAACCTGATTCTTCAACTCTCAATCCTTATAATGACTCCTAGGCTATACAAACAGAAGAGTAGAGCTTAACGAAGAGTGCATTTATATATTTCATGATCTTTAACTTAGAAATAAGTATATTAGCATTTCATCCTCTTTCCTTTCTAGTGAAAGGAGAAGTGCCTGCTCCTCTGCTCAGACAAGAAAGGAATAAGGAATTCCTCAAAGAAACTGAAGGTTTCCTCAGCCATTAAACACTAGCATTTCATTCCTCAGTCTGACATTTACTGAACATAAGAAACTTCTTGGCCTACCTTCTGGTGCATCAGAGTAGATGATGATAAGGAAGCTCTTGGGAGAAATCTCAAGTTAAAGAGCAGATAGAACATACATCCTAGTTTCTGTTTATTCTGGAAAATGTTAACTATGCAAATCAGGTTAAAGCAGCTCCCAATAACAAGATGAGAAGACATGGCATCAGAAGAACAGGATGCCTTCCTATTATCGAACATGAAAATCATACATGACTCTAGGGCCATGGACACTGTGATCAGATATTGGCGATAAGTAGATGTAGTATAATGTAGTCATATGTGAGTCATCTTAAAAAGATTCCACCCAGGAGCATGGCTTGCCAGTATGAATGTCTCTCAATTAAAAGTAGAGGGTATGAAGTATATTTCCAGGAGTAGAAGCTAAAGACAGATAGAGCCAGAGTGCAAGGGATCATGGTGAAATATTGTTTTATTTGTTAAAAATATTTGTTTCCCTACCTGTGATAACACTATACTTTCTGCCATATTGACTTCAGCCTTTTCTGTGTGGCTTGCTTTGCCAATGGGATATAAGCAGAAGTGGCATATAACACTCTCAATTAAAATTTTCTTAAAGTTGTAACCATCTTGTGGTTTCTTCTGTAATGACAGCAGCAGGTCTCAGATAAAGGCTGGTTTCTTCTTTCAAACCCTAGAATAAAGAAGTAGGAGATTGGGAGGCCGAGGTGGGCAGAACATGAGGTCAGGAGACCGAGACCACCTTGGCTAACACAGTGAAACCCCGTCTCTACTAAAAATACAAAAAAATTAGCCAGGTGTGGTGGCGGGCGCCTGTAGTCCCAGCCTGTACTCGGGAGGCTGAGGTAGGAGAATGGCGTGAACCCAGGAGGCGGAGCTTGCAGTGAGCTGAGATCGGGCCACTGAACTCCGGCCTGGGCGACAGAATGAGACTTAGTCTCAAAAAAAAAAAAAAAAAGAAGAAGAAGTAGGAGAAAAGATAAGGTCAACCTGCAGAGGACATGTAATATAAATTAAATCTAAACTTTTGTTATTGTAAGCCACTAAGGCATGGATTTGTTTGTTGTCACTGCAGAATATAGGAAAATACGACTGATACCATCTAGAAAGGGCATTGGTGGGTGAATAATATGGACAATTTCTATGTAGGCCTCTAAATAATCCACAAGTGTATCTCATAAAATAACTTACGTTTGGGTGTCTGCCCATAAAAGTCACACATGGCTGCCTGTCAAGAAGGTAGACATGTAAGACTACTGGCCTTTTTCCTCTAACATTCTTTTCTTTCCTCAACATACAACTGAAAAAACAGATCTAGAGGCAGAAGAGTGAGTCAGAAACAAAGAAAGAAAGTTGTAGAAAGTCAGAAACAAAGAATGAAAGGTGCAAATGAGCACAAGATCACACCATTCTCTTCCTTCTTTAGCAGGGTGGTCCAGGCCTGAAGTTAGAAAGCAGAAAAATATTTTATTTGGATTTGAGATAAGAATTGACATTTGAATTGGATTGGACTAAGCTTTGTAAAAGAAAATCCAGTCTTGGTGACCAAAATGAAACTCTTCATATAATATAAAATCTAGACAACAAAGAGTTCTCTTCAAAATATGATTGATCAGTAGAGAATGGAGATCTGGGCAGAGGTTGGAAAAAGCATTAAAACAGTTTTTCAATTGTACCCTACAGGGTAAACCCATTAGAGTTAGATAGCTTGTTGGTGACAGAAGCTAGGAATCCTAACTCTAAGTACAATAGGATTTTGAACATTTATTTCTTAAAGGATATTTTCTATGGAAATTCTATTAATAACAAAAGGCAACTCAACTTTCAATGGTGAATTATTTGGTAGGCCACAGCATGAAGCACAATAGTGGACAAAACTGTAACACAATTTTCTTAGAACAGAAACCCTAAGTATAATATTTTGTGTGCATTACTACTCTAGGGAGCCAAAGCATACAATTATTGACAGAGAGCTCTACAGCAATGCCAAAAGCTTTTATTTAATAATGTGTTTATAATTTGTTTCTTGCCTAAGTCTAAAAAGGGGTTAATGTGTTTTCTTTAGCACACATACATCTTTTTAACCACACATCTATTTACTGAACGTAGACTGTGTGTGAAGTAGTCTTCCATGTTTCTGTACTCAACATAATACTGAAAGTAAAGAACTTCATATTTGATATGTAAAAACAATAGAGAATAGAAAATTCCAGCAACCTTTGACCTCACAGTAATGCCAGATCTTTGAATCCTGATACATAAAATTTTATTGATGTCTTCACATATTTGTATTCTACAATGACTGTTTTATAAAAGGGTAGTCAATGAAGTGGTTTGAGGCAATGCTCTGCTTTCTACATGGATGTTAATTGAAAGGAAAACACTACAGTTCAAACTACTCTAAGCAGTATTTTAAATACACATGAGTCAAACAAAGCATAGTTCTCAAACTCATACTCACTGTTTATTATGGTTACTATAATTTTAGATTAGTAAAATGTGCAATCTTGGACTTACATTTTTAGGTAAAATAAATAATTAATGATACACTGGTGTTCTTTGTGTATACTCTTTACATTTTTGTTACTGGATTTTCCTTCCAACAGAAGTAAATATACTAAGAAGGAAAGAACACTTCATAGAAGTTAGAAGACCTGAGTTCTAATCTTTCTTAATTCACCAGACAACTACGTGAATTTAGACAAGTTATTTAGCCTATTCAGACCTTAGTAATTTAATCTAAAAATGATTTTAACTAGATAACCTATGCTGTGCTTTCTGACTTGGAATTTTATGATCCCAACTGAACATTAAGTGGAATATTAAAATACAATACAATCAGTTGAGAGTCACAGTGCAAAAAATTCAGCAAGTGGAGTTCACAATTTCCTGAAATTATTATTGTATTTAAATTTCTTTTTAAGGAAATATTATCATGAACTATGACCAGAATTGTGTCTACTAACTGTCACACATATTTGCTAAAATAAATACTAAACAAATATTAAATGAAATACTGTATTGAATAATTTGTCTCTCCTCTTCCACTTGACAATATTGTCTTCTATAGCAGTGCATTTATAGCCAAGGACCTTGTGCAATTACTGAATTTCATTTTAAACTTTAGTGTTACCCACTGCTGTGAGGTGCAGTTTGGTATTAAGCTCTAAACCATAGGTCTGAATTGGAAAGACATTTGATAGGCTAAAATCATTATACTTTATTCCCTTGTCCAATGATTTCCTGCATTGAATGTTCAAAATTTGTGAATCCTGGCCAACAGGACTTTAAAATATGTTTATAACATGTTCTTTCTCCAGCGTGTAAATAAATATCAACTTTGAAGGAAACGTATCATCTGATTAACATCTGATTAAAGTAATAAGAAAAAATTTAGACTTTTAACTATAAAGTAGAACTATAAAAGAATGCATAGAATATCTAGGCACTCTGCTGAAAGAGAGAAAGGGTTTGTGAAGGAGTAAAGACAGGGTGGAAGAATGTCTGGCCTCATTTTTGTATTCAAAATATTTAACTTGCATTGGTGCCAGATGAACAAGTCAAAATCTCTTCCCTTAAAGAATTCAATATACGAGAAATTAGTGAGTGGTCAGGGGAAGTCAGTGAAATTTGGAAGTGTCCTTGTAAACATGACAAAAGAGTGGAGAAAGGATTCCAAGAGAACAGAGAAGATGAAAATCTAACTCTGCCTTGAAATAACTCACAGAAAATGAGATGCCATTGATGCACCATAATGAACAAGTTGAAATCACTCAGTCAATGATGGCACAAAAGCCATTTCAGATAGACGGTCACTAAATACACACACAAAAATAAGAGAAATGAAGTATGGTAGATTAAAAAGCAATAAAAAACAAAAGTAAAGAGGTAAATATGGCGAAGATCATATTAAGTCTTACATATTGTATTATGGCAAGACATTTGCGTTAGAAACCACAAATAACGGGTGCCATTGGAAAATTTAAAAATCTAGAGTGCAAAAATATTATATAATAATTATTGTGTTAGTTTGCTGAAGCTATCATGACAAAGTACTACAAACTGGGTGAATTAAACAACAGAAATTTGTTGTCTTACAGTTCTGGAGGCTAGAAATATGAGATCAATGTATTGGCAGGGTTGATTTATAAAGGGTGTGAGAAAAAAATATGTTTTATGCCTTTCCCCTAGTTTCCAGTGGTTATAAATCTTTGGTGTTCCTTGGCTGTAGATGTGTCACCCCCATCTCTGCCTTCATGCTCACATAGTGTTTTCCCTGTGTGCATGTATATGTCCATTTTCCCCATTTTGTAAGGATACCAGTCGTAATGAATTAGGGACTTGCCCATCTCCAATCTTAATTAATTAGATCTGCAGTGACCCTATTTCCAAATATGTTCACATTCTGAGGTACTAGGGGTTAGGACTTCAACATATGATTTTTGAAGGGACACAATTTAATTCAGAACAGTTGAATTGAAGTAAACATTTTCATTTTATCCTGGTAATATTATTGCAGGAAACAAAGCTGCTATTGGGGAGACCAGCAAGGAATTTCTTGTCATAACCTAAGAAAGAAAAACATGTTGGCTTGAACTACAATAGTAGCCATAGAGAGAACAAATTTTAGAGATATTTAAGATGTGGCAACTGACAGAATATATTGAGTAATTTTACATAGGATTTTATGGCAAAAAAGGAAGCTGAAATGACTGAGCTTCTGGAAAACTGAACAAGTTGTAGAATTATTAATAGAAAAAGGAATGTTGTAGAAGAAAGTTTGAACAAAGATCGTGTGCTTAGCTTTAATATACCTGTGAGACATCCCAGTCAACATGGTAAATGGACCATAAAACATGAATCAAAAACTCAGGTTAGAGATTGTACATTTGGATCTCAGGAAAATCAAGATGGTAAGTGACACTGTGAGCAACAAAAAGAAGTAAAGGAAAGAAGAATCATGGAAATAGTAATATTTAAGAATTGGTTTAAAATATAAAACCCATAATAACTCAGAATAAGTAAAGACAGAAATAACAGATAATGGGATTGTAGAAACCAAGTAAGGATAGTGTTAATAAAAAGAAGGAAAACGTGGTCAGTAGTGTCAACTGTAACAGAGTTCTAGTAACAAAATTATCTTTTGGAAATCATTGGTGACTTTAGCATGGGCAATTTGGTGAAGTATAGTAAAGATGCGTTATGTGTGCATCACACTTACTTGAATTCAGTTATTTGCTCTCTGACAAAACAATAATAGTAATAGTAACAACAATTTAAATAGTGTGGACAATTCTGTCTGACATTTCAATCAATGAGAATATGTATCTGTTTCCAGTAATTAATATCAGGAGAGACAAGGCTTTGCTGATCTCCCAATCAGTTTTGGTTTTATATTGGTTCTAAAAATTGAGAATCTTGCCATGCTATGTAATTCTTCTGTTATAAGATATTTTTATACTTTTGTACATAATGGCCCTTCACCTCCAAGAATACGTCACCTATATATCAGATGTTCAGCTAAAACAAGACAAAATCAGCTATCCTTTCAACTTTGTGGGAAAAACGATGAGACAGAGTTATAGAGAGACAGAAGAATCTTCTTCTTACAGATTTGTAGTAAATTTGACTCTGACATCTTTACCTTCTGTGTTGACTTTAGAACCTAATCTCTCTATATAACTCCATTTTATCTACAAATGGTGGTATTTATCAAATGGCGGCATCAGAGAAGACACAAACAAAATGAAAGAGAAAATGTGATAAAACAAGTAAAATGATTAGTTTGCATATATCAATTTGGTTGATTAATTTATTAAAACTACTGTGCTTTTGACTATGATTGACAATGTTACTTACATACATAAGTGAAGTGTTGTTATCAGCACGTGTTTTCATCTTTAGAAAACCTAGAAGACTTTATTGTGTTAGCATCATGGCTATACCGTCCAGTACTCTGATGTCAGTACCCCAACACCAGAAGTTGTATAATGATACAGAGTACTCCTCATTGCCACACCTATCCAGAGTCTTAGAACTAGAAAACCAAATAATAATTGAAAATAGATTTATTTCTTTCTCCGAAATTAAAAGCACGTGAGACTTAATCACTCTGGAATAGCTTAATTCCTAACTAAGAACATGGACCAATAATCTCAGAGGAGTCCTTTATGTCCTTGCTATTCTTCTGAGGTGTTAGAATTTTCTAAAAAGAATAAACAAAATGACTACTGAATGTTCATGAGTAGAATATATGATAATGTTGAAAGAGTGCTTTAAATTTATTTCCTTAGAAGAAGTGATGGTTGATGACAATGAGACAAGAAATAGAGGTCATATTATGTACTTGTTATGAAATAACGAGTAAAGAGTAGAATGAATAGCTAATTCTGAGTATGGAAAGATGTTCTAGTAGTGTGCCTATGGGGTTAATTGGGGTGAGATAAGCTAAATATATTAAAAACATGAGTTGCAAGGGGAAAGCATTTGTTGATGACAAACTAGCCTAACAGAGCAAAGGAAAAAAATACCCAAGGATTATAAAAAGTTATAAATGATCAACACAATAGCAGCCAATTTCAACACAGACAAGGGCCAGGGGAAAATAATCACAAAACTAAAATCTTATTTTTAAAAGTTTATATATGCCAATAGTTTTTTAATGTTCTGCAACCTTTCAGAACAAACATTTATACCTTTGTGTGGTCAATTCAATAAAAGCACCTAGTCTATTAAGAAGGCTAACAAAAGGACTGGATGAAATAATTTGTTTATAAAACAAGTGTGAAAGAAGTTATAGTAGGCTTTGGTGATATGCCAATAAAGTATTTATTGATTCCTACTTTAAGAAAAAATGTACAGAAAATATTTCACTGATTCACAGAATTTATAAATTTAATGATTGCTCCTATCACTCTTTTTCTTATTGCTGAGAAGACATCTACATCAAGAAAGGATCAGGGAAGAAATAGAGAATAACAGGTTAGCAATGAAGTTTCTCAGAGAAAGGTTTATACAAAGGAAGAAGAAGAAATTATGGAAAGGAGTATTATGTTTTCATTTTTCCTTGGTAATACTACCTTTTTTTAAGTTTGAGATGCACTGAAGGAGTGAATGCAAACACATGCTTACACATACAGCAACATTCTTACTCCCATTCTTCATGCTTGTGAAAAATGACTACTCTCTCTATATATATATCTACATATTAGCATAGAAATGTAACATGTTTTATATATTGAATTTAACATTGCATTCTCCCAGTAATGTCCTTAAAAATACTTTAATGTTTCTGTATGGTAACGTAAGTGTAGTCACATTAAAAGAGATAAGAAAGACCATAAATAGTTTTGTCATAGTTAACTTCAGCGCTTTCAAATTAATCATAGAAATAATTTTGTTTTCAGAGCTCTTTGGAGTCTGAAGTTGGGACTCTCAAGTTGTGATAGCTAAAACGTGTGTAGTTTTTATGGTGGGTCCTCTATATATGTTAATTTGTTTAATCTTCACAACAATCTTATGAAGTGGATGCTTATAATCATCCCCATTATACAGACTGAAAAATTAAGTAGAAGAGAAGTAAAATAGCTTAGCCAGAATCATCCAGGATGTATCCATGTTGGGATTTGATCACAACATGGATATGGCACCATAGTCTATGGTTACACTATATCAGTATAGCCAAAATGCTATATTATTTACCTTGATATAAACACACATGCACCTATATAATGAAAACCGTGAAATAGATCAGTGGAAGCTCCTTTTTCTATATTTCCTCTCAATAATTTCTGACCAACCTTCATGTGTAGTATGATTAATATTATATCCCCTAATAAAAATGAATTCTTAGTTGGTCAAGTATTTTTAAAGAACTACCAGTTTGGGTGATAAAATAAGACAGTATAGAAAGGAAGGAAAATAATGGGGACACAAAAAAGAAAGAAAGAGAAAGAAAGA
>NC_045437.1:43597494-43703298 GCF_002776525.5 Piliocolobus tephrosceles
GGAAGGAAGGAAGGAAGGAAGGAAGGAAGGAAGGAAGGAAGGAAGGAAAAAGAAAGCATAACTCATGCATAAGCTTAAAGTATGAAAGCATATACAGAAGTAAAATATATTTCTTCAACACGTATTTATAACAATGATTTAAAAATCAAAATTCCCAACTTGCATTTTAAATTGAGTAATATAAAGCAATAATCAGCTCAAGTAGAGCTCACAAAATTGACTTTTAGATGTGAGTTTTAACCCAAGGTGTAAAGGAGGCGATAAAAATAGAGTAGCAGAGAAAACGCTTGGAGAAAACCCTGGGAGTGGCAAAAAGGGAATTTTGGTGAGTAAAAAACATATATGTGTTATCAGACAGATTTGGCCCTAGTGTGCCTCCCTACCCACCCTCAACTTTCCCAGCCTCCGGTGGAACTGATAAAAAGTAAGAACATTATTATATACCAGGACAACAAATGTAGAGTCTATGAAACAAACAAACAAAAAATAATAATTATGCAGCCTGGGGAATCTGGGGTTAGTAAGAGAAGAAAATTGCTGAGATACTTAACTTAGTCCCTATCATGATGCTCCACAAATTTTGATGTTATAGAATAACAGAAAAAGGTAAAGGAATTCTAAGAAGGGGTAGACATCTCTATAGATGTTTTGATGTTATAGAATAACAGAAAAAGGTAAAGGAATTCTAAGAAGGGGTAGACATCTCTATAGAAAATGTCTGTTTCTTACCCTCAAGATTTCAAAACTTTACGAGAATTACGCAAACATGTCTCAATTGATCTAGAGAATGACTGAAAAAAGTCAGGAGACACATCAGAAGAAGTTATTTTCATGACATAAAGAATTTAGAGAAGTTAACTCTGGGATTAGAAGGCTCATTTTATTCACGGTTGGTATCTAAAGAACAATAAGGTTTGGTGATTGGCATTTTTAAGCACCGAAAGATGCTCACACGATTTCTCAATATTTCGCTTTTTAAATCACAAAACCAAACGACTATAACTTGAAGCCCGCTTAAGTTTTCAAATTAACATTTGCTACCAATTAGTTCATAATGAGTGTTTGTCTGAAATGTTTAATGACCATAAGAAAGCTTTTAAAATTGAAAAAACTTTTGTGTTCAGTACTTATGTTGTTACCCTGCCTGGCTTATTATTGCAACAAGTTTGATCACCCAAAGAGTTCATAAGATTTTAAACAGGAGGACTTGGCCCTCAAGCAGGATGACAGGACCCTTGCCTCTCTTTAACATCCTTCATAGGAAATCTTTTAAACAAAGGATAGATCCCAATTGCTTGTTTTGTACTCAAATCTCACACTAATCCCATTGCCATCAATAGAAAGTCTGTATGTGGATTGAGTATGGGCTGCCCATTCACAGAGCCACTGAGAAAAGGAAATGTCCTTTTATTTCATTGTTAAATCCAGTTTCCTTAACTTTATTTATTTCAGTCTAATTAGTACTACAAAGTATTTTTTTTTTCTAACTTTTTAGAAAGAATTTTTCCCAACTTTATTGGGAATACTTCTAAAGTTTCACCATTAAAAGCAATCTGTATTCTTAAGTTTTTTTGCTCTTGGTTAAAATAGTTTTAAATCATAAAAGGGGACTTTACTAAATTCATTAATATAAGAAACATGAATGGATTAAGATGGAAAAATAGTATGTAACAGTTTGCTATCTAGCATTTAATAAAATTTAACTATGACTTTATCTGTAGCTACATTCTTTCTCATTTGTAGTATTTATTTGCTCTTACCACTTTTTCCTTTAATGCAGCTTTCCAGAGATTTATTTTATGAGCTTTTCAAAAGTGAAGCACAAAAAACTCTAATGTTACTTTACACTCCATTGATTTCCATTCTCTTATTTTCTAGCTATCACTTTCATGATTTTACTGTTTTTCATCTAGCCTCTTGAATTTAATGTCGGCTCACTGCTTTTCTCTTTTACTCTAACATATTAATTTAAGGCTATATATTTCCTGTTAAACTATAATTTAGCTATATCTCATGAGTTTTAATTTGAATTTAACAATTTTTAAGATGATATAAGTAACTTTACCCTTTTTGTTCTCTTTTACATATTAATATGTGATCTGCATGATATTATCTCTAAACTTTGTTAATACCTTATTTTTATGCTGGCATTTCATCAAGTTTTTATAAATATTCAATTCTAGGAAAGAAGGCATATTCTTTATTTTTTAGGGTGCAAAAATATACTAATTTAGAATAATATTTGTGTTACTTAGAAAACCCACTTGGTTATGATTTTTATTAACATTTCTGAATTTGATATGACATTAATTTATTTAATTCTGCTTTGAATATCAGATTTGTATTAGTCTTAAAAGTAAATTGAATAGCCTTTTTTATTTTTTCTGTACAAAACTTTAAAATTATTAGCATGAAGTTGGTTGTAGTATTCCCATATATCCCACATATAACTATTAGATTGATAGAAGAATATGTTATTATTCTGTGTACTTATTTTTTACATATTCCTCTCTAACATTCTAAAAAAGCTTTACTGGATTTCTTTATTTTTCAAATTGTTCTTGTAATGCTATTAATTTTATTTGATGTTTTTCAATATCACATTTATGTTAATTGCATAAAAGTTCATGATTAGTGTATCTTCTTAGTAGTTTGGCCCATTTATAACTCTACTATGCCCTTCTTTAATACTCATTGATGCTTTTTACTCAAAATTCTATTTTCTACTATTTATACTAACCCATTTCATTTTGATTAAAAGATGCCTGCTTTATCTTTGTTAGCTGTTGGTTTGAATTTCCAGCACTGAATGGGGGAGATCATTGGGGAATAAGAATAAGAGGATGGGGCAGTTCTTTTTTAGCTGAGTGCCATTGCTTTCTTTGTGTCCGGCAGAGAGTTAAAGCTGACACAGTGTGGAATCTGAGTCTCTGGATTTCTTACTTGTAACTCTCATGCATCAGATAATGCATTCCTTTCCCCAGACTTACAAGTCCTCCCACAACCTCTCCTTCTCTAGTAGTCTGGACCATACAGCTCTTGCATTCTTTCTCCCTTAAGGCAGTTTTCTAGGGTAGGATTTTAAATGGCCATAGCTCTGCTCTCTGTCCACATGGTCCATATTCAGTACAAGAGGAATAATGATAAAATCTATACTTGTACAAACCCTGAGATGGCAGTCCAGTCCCAGGACAACTGCACACTCCTGGCTACACCATCACCACTACTCAGGCCAAATTGCAACTTTGAGAAGTCCCAGGCAGAAGTCATGTCTCAGTTCATGGGCAAAGAGACAGTCTTGGTGTCCTGCTGAAGCCAAATCTCTCAAGACTTAAAATAATGATGGTAAGAATTCCCCATATTACCTCTTCCTCCCATACACACACACTTTGGGAGGGAGAATTGGGATTTTTAGCTCTACTCTTCCAAGGGAATCCTCCTCAAGTTTACCTATTGATGCACAAGAGGCCCATTTTTATTTATTGTGCGTACTGATATCTTTGTGCTTATTTGAATTATTTTATTTTCATTTATTTATTGGCTCTTTTTTTCTCAGAATGTATTGCATTAATGGAGTTTTATTCACATCCTTTGTTTCCTCTTCAAAGTTATACATGCTATTTTCTTTGTTTTAACTGCTTTCCCTAAATATGTAAATATATATAAATGTGCACTTTTTTTATTTTTCATAAAGCCTAACATTGACCAATGTTTCTATTTTTCCCTTAACAGGTAAACTAGGATACTTTAATTTCCCCCAAACTTGTCATCTTTCATGTTACTGTTATTACACATTGTTTCTAAAAGTAAAATTTATTTTTACTTTTCAGTTAGTTATGAAATTCAATGCTTATTTTGTTAAGTTTAGCAAGTATTTATAGTATCTCATATAAGTCCTCTTCTTTGTTCTGGTGTCACACTGGCAAATAAGAAAATTCCCTGCCTTCATCTAACTTCTGTTTATCTTTTTTTTTTAATTATTATTATTTTTCTTTGCTCACTGCTGTTTCTTGCTATGCTTTCCTTGGGTTCTGTTTCTTTCTTGTTGGAGTACATCCTTTAGTAGTTTCATCAAGAGTCTTTAGCAGCAAAGCTTTAAAGTCTTTGTATATCTGATCATTACTTTCTTTTATCCCATTATTGAATTGGAAAAATATACATAGTCATGCACCATGTATTGAGGTTTAAATTAATGAAAGACCACATATATGACAGGGATCCCATGAGATTATAATACTACATTTTTACTGTACCTTTTCTCTGTTTAGATTTACAAATACTTACCATTGTATTATAATTGCCTACCATATTCAGCATAGTAACATGCTGTAAAAGTTCATAGCCTAGGAGGAATAGGCTAAACCTTATAGCCTAGGTATATAGTAGGCAGTCCCATCTAGGTTTGTGTAAATATTTTCTATGATGTTAATATAATGACAAAATCACCTAGTGATGTATTTCTCAGAACAAAGTCTTACCATCAAGCAACATGATTATGTAGTTGACCCTTGAACAACACTAGAGTTAGGGGTATATACATCCCACATAGGCAAAAATCCAAGCATAACTTTTTAAAATTCCCAGAATTTAACTACTAATAGCCTACTGTTGATGGGAGGCCTTACTAATAGTATAAACAGTTGACTAAAACATATTTCATATGTTATATGCATTATATACTGTGTTTTTACAATAAAGTAAGATAGAGAAAAGCAAATGTTTTTAAGACAATTATAAGGAAGAGAAAATATATTTATTATTCATTAAGTGAAAGTAGATCATCATAAAGGTCTTCACCCTCATCAACTTCATATTGTTTAGGTTGAGGAGGAAGAGGAAGAGTTAGTCTTGTTTTCTCAGTGGTGGTAGAGGCAGAATAAAATCTGTGTATAACTAGACTCAAATGGTTCAAACTTGTGTTGTTCAAGGATCAATTGTATATGTAGGTATGTATGCACACACACACCCCTACATATTAACTGAATTGTAAAAAACATTCAATATTTCAGTCAAAGGGTTAAATACATACTTTGCATAAGTAGTCAAAGATAAAATGGAGACTATCACTTAAAATAGAGTTTATGAAGGAAAATTTAAAACATATTCTGTATAAGACTAACTCCAGTGTATATTTAATAGGATTTGCAGGAGACTGAGAATGGCAAACGGATAATGGCAAAGTTATTTTCTAGGATTCAAGAAAATTATAAAACTTCATATGCCTATGAATAGGCATAGCCAGGCAGATTGCCACTGTGGAGAGAGGAGTACTTAGGTTTGGTCTAAATTCCTGAGTTGGTGGAAGAGTATTTCTGGTCTGTTAATGTGAGAGCCAAGGGAATGGGACAGCCACTCCCTGCTTCTCAGTGGTATTCAGATGACCAATTCCAAGTCTCCTGCCCTGCACAATGACTGTGGCCAAGATCTCTTTAAAGTTTTATTACTCATCCCAGCTCCTAAGCCTCAAGTATGGTACAATTACCAAGTTACTACATATTTGACATTCCTCTTCATTTCTAGCACCTAGAAATTGTCATTTTTTGTTTAAAAGTTCAACTTTATTAAAAATAATTTTGCTGCATTTTTGGCTTGCTCTTGTATGTACTTGGAGTAGTTGGCATACTTTGCATCTTCAGATTTCTATATTGATCTAAAGTCCCCCAATAACTTATCTCTCCATCACAATGGAAACCATTATTTATGTGTAATTGACCTTTGAAACTCCCTTGAATATGCCATTGTGCTTTCTTCTGTGCTTTTATCTATTTCATTTCTCAGAATGTCTTCTCTGTGCTTCCCACTTTTCCTCAAACTATCATTATTTAAGGTGAATCCAGATCTCCTCTCCCTTCCAACTTGAAGTAATCTCTCCTTCCATGAAATCCCCGTGTCATTAATTCTCTAAAGCTATTATTCTCCACTTATTTAATATTGCAAAGAGGTTTAAATTTTTTCCATGGAAGGTTCAATAATATGAGTCTTTAAAACAAACTGATAATAGACCAGGTTAACCGGAAAAGAAGGCATACAAACTTATTAACATAAGTACATGTGCATGGGGTCATACAAAATATGAAAACTCAAAGAAGGGGTCAGATAGTTTACACTTTTATATCACCTTGAGATTACAGGAAGCTTAGGGGCTTGGATCATGTTAAGACAGTTTATCTGAGGTAGAGAAAAGGCATGGCTAGCAAAAGCTGTCTTGTTATACAAATGAAGCCTCTAAGGTAGCAGCACTTAAAAAAGTAGATGGTAGCTTGTGGTAATTGTTTCTCTGTCAGAACTTCAAAGGTCATACTCTTGGTCTCTCTCTCTCCTCTGAGATAATCTTTCTAGATCTAGACAAGGAAGGTCTCAGAGAAATCTGGTGTCCTTATTTTGCTTATGTAGACTTCTCTACAGATAAAAATCTGCCTCAGAAAAAAAGCAGCTTTGCAGGGCTATTTCACTCAGCAGATCCTCTGAATAGCCATCTATAAAGACGTCAGAGTATATCTTGGATTGAGATATTTTTGTTTTCTTTTAGTCTTTCATTTAAAGCTCATTTTTAGAAAGTTTAACATATTAAAATAGGATTGGTATCTGTGAAGTGATTTGGGCTATAGATTGTCAGATAAGAGATTGCCAAAGGAAAGGAAAAAAAAAAAAAAAAAAAAAACACAGATTTAAACAAGGGGTCCATATTTTCTTGAATCAGTCATCTAGTCCTGAGAATAGGTCAGTTAGACAGCTGCGTCCCATTCCAGGAGGTGAAATTGCAGATAGGTTTTCAAAGCAAGGCCTCTGTATATAATACAGGCAAACAGATGTTTAATAAGAAGCATTTCTGTGGAAACAGAAGAAAAAATAAAGATTAATGTCTGGAGAAGTCTGTAAGTTAGTTTTTCTACAGTCTCTGAAGCATATTCAGTTGGAATGGGCAGGCAGTGGCAAAGTAACTGATTTTTCTGAATTATAGTTTGAATCAGATGTTTCAGTGTCTGAGTATCCATACACCCTCCAGGCATGAAAGTTGTTCATATACAAGTTGCTGTAGTGATTTCACCCAAAGTTTATATCAGGTTTTCCAGCTTTAGTTTGTAAAAAAAAGCATAGTTTTAACTTCTAGAGATTTTATTAAGTCAGAAGGGTAGGAGAAAAACTGGAAACATTAGTCTAGAGAGTTATAGTCAGATATTGGAGGAAACTAAAAGTTTAGAATTTAATCCTAATTGCAGATAATAAAATTTCAAAGTCAGAAGGGTAGGAAAAAACTGGAAACATTAGTCTGGAGAGTTATAGCCAGATATCAGAGAAAATTAAAAGTTTAGAATTATAGATAATAAAATTTCAAAGAAAAAAACAAAAAAATGAATGAACTAGAATCTAATAATGGGTGATCTATGTATTTTCTTCTGAAACAATTTTTCTTTCTACATTTACCCTCATTTTTACCAAAAATACTTAGTGTAAGACTAATTTATTTGCAAAATTAGTTTAATCTTTGGTCTGATTATTTACATAAGATTAGCAAGAATGGTGATTGGCCATTTGGGCTTTTTGGAAGTTGGCTTTGCTGGAAGTTTTTGTAAGAAATTTTGCATTTGACTTTTAAAAAGCCTCTCAAGGCTTAGAAGTCAACCCAAGGATTTGACTCGCCCTCATATAGTGTCTCTAATACTTTCACAAATTGGGTAAATACATCTCTTTCTGCGGTCCCCAAAATATCTTAAGGTTCTTGGGACTGTGAGAAAGTGACATTAAGGAAACCACATAGACAAGATACTGACTAGTCTTTTTCCAAGTCTACTTGCTTCATAAAATCAGTCTCTCAAAACAGTCTAGTCAAATCTGAAAAGGTGATGTTCCTGTCAAAGTCTTGATAACCAGTGCCTCTAAATGTGTCCTGTTACAAAACAGATTCTTATTGGATTTATATAAATACCTATATTGCTATAAAATAAGAATACTCATGACCTTTTCTGAATTTTTGAGAAACTAGATAAAAAGGTAAATGTTTCATTTTTCTTTCACAAAAGTATATGTTACTCAATTGCCGTCACCTGTAGATAGAAAGAAAAAAAGCTTTATTGACTAAGAAAACAAAACCTTAAAAAGTTAGCAATGTCTCAAACAACAAAAGTGATAAAACATAATTTTAGTCCTCCATCAGTTCAGTCCCATGTAATTAATTTTTGTTCAACTTGATGTTAAACTAGCAGTCTTATGGGTCTACTTTCTGTTTGTTTGTTTGTTTGTTTGTTTTTAGTTTTTGAAATTCTTATCCAGTGCAATTATATAATCTCAAAGTTGTCAGAAACCTGAGTACTTGGTGTAGTCTTTACCATGAACCTCCTTAAGAAACAGCACTTTAGAATTTGCAAAGAGATTTTAGAAAAAAGCATCTGAATAAAGAAATTTACTACTGACAATAAGACTTAAAATGGTCATGGCTAAGGATGCAATTAACAAAATAATCTGGTTATTTCCTCTGATATACAGCAATTTAGCATCTTAGATTTTTAGAAATCTCACACTATTTTGAAACAGGTATTAATAATGTACCTATATAAATACAACTTTTTTTTGAGACAAAATCTCACTCTGTCGCTCAGGTTGGAGTGCAGTGGTGCTGATCTTGGCTCACTGCAACCTCCACCTTCCAAGTTCAAGTGATTCTCCTGTGTCAGTTTCCTGAGTAGCTGGGATTACAGGTATGTGCCACCATGCCTGGCTAATTTTTGTATTTTTAGTAGAGAGAGGGTTTCACCATGTTGGCCAGGCTGGTCTCGAACTCCTGACCTCAAATGATCTGCCTGCCTCAGCCTCTCAAAGTGCTTGGATTAAAGATGTGAGCCACTGCACCCATTCACAAATATAACTTTTAAAGAAGATTAAACATATTCTATTTTACAATGCTACCCATATAATTTTGCATATCAAATAAGTTTAATATGTCTCCCACATACTTCCAAGGACCCTTCCAAAATGACTAAAAGTTAGAGGTCAAAAAGAATTAATTTATAATTTAAGATTTGATTTTTGGAAGCTTGACAATATGTCTAAGATTGAAAACACTTAATCAAAATAGGATCACAGCTTACTGTAAATTACAGTCATTCCTTTAGTGAAAGTCATAATTAAAAGATTTCAAAAAACAAAAATATTCACACTTTGATAAAGAGGAGACTGAGTTTTTCAAATAATCAAAAGACCTAATAAAGACAGCATGAGGCACACATTATCTATTTCTCCCTCCTCCCTTTTTTTGGAATTTACTCAAAAGGTGAAAAAAAATTTTACTAACTCTTGTTAAGACTACCTGAAAATTTGTTTAAAAGAGAAAACTGAATTTTAATTTTGTATTAGTGTATTTTTAATACTAAAACTAATTTTGATAAAATCTTATAAACAAACACATTCAAACTCAGTCAGCTTGGACCACATAAGATTTCCATAAACTTCTTATAACATTTTACATTTCTTTCATTTCTCTTTTTTTTTTAACTTTTCATATCTTTACTCTCATTTAGTCTTATCTATATTTGTTATTCTTCGAATTTAAAACAACTCTAAATGATCTCCAGACTTATACACTCTGTATACAGAATTATTACTCTTATATCTACTACTTTTATTTACACATATTAAGTATAGTTTTACCTTTAAGTAACCTTAATTTCTTGTGAAAACCTATGGGGTAAATAACTTTGAGCTGGTATGTGTCAAAACATTTTATGAACACATATTTTATAATTTCTAGAAACATGGGTTTTTATTTTATAGAACAATGTTTAAAGTGAAACAGGACATATTCACTGACAAACACAACTATCTTTTTTTCTCTGAAATAAGAAGCCAAAAGCATATAAGCTTACAGTTGTATTTAGTAATTAATATTTTAGCATTATATCTTACTTGAAGATGAGTTAGATATTTAATTAATATCTGTCATTTAATTTAACTTAATAAAACTTTCAGGGTATAGTTACAAAAGGCATTTGAAAACTTTTAATTAAACACGTTTTAAAAGAGTTATTATTAATAGTTTATTTGTAATCTTTATTTCAATTTTCATTTACCTAATTTATTCATTTTAAATAATTAGATTTGAGTTGCTTTGCAAACAAAAGTACTCAGTTTTTTTTTCTTTTAAAAAGGCAAAAACAGACTAATTCTACATCAGTCAATCTCATCTTAACCAAGACCTTTAAGATACTTGACATGGAACCCTCCACAATGTCTCCCCACAGTTGTCCTGGACCACAAATACCCATGTGGCTCCTAGGGAAGCTTTGAGGAGCAGGCCCCATCTGGGTCCTGGGTTTACACACCAAGTATAGAGCACAAACATGTCACAGTGAAAATGATGCCTGGAGGATTCAATCCCTTCCAATATGGCTGGAAGGCAGAGCTGGGTCAGAGGATGGGGTTATAATGGGCTTGATTCTGGCTTGAAGTTGGTGGCCCAGGCACCATGTTTCCAGGCCTCATAATGGCTACCTGTCCAGACACCAGAATCCAGAGGCTCAAATCAAAGATGTAAGCTCACAGACAAATCAATCAAGTACCAAAAATATCAGAGAAGAAACGGTTTCATGATTTTAACATATCTAACAGAGAAAGCATAATCCTGTTTCAACATACCCAGGCAAAAATGTCTAAATTAACTTTTGAAGAAGTTTTTATTTTATCTTACCAACAGTTTTAAAACCAGCTTTATTTATCAAAGACCACTAAAGTTATATAAACTTGAAAGCATTTTAGCTAGCCATTTAGTTTATGGGTACTCATTTATTTATAAGTCAGTTTAGTACCTGTAGACAATGTAAAAATACATGCATAGACACATACATACTTAGACATAACATATAGTGTGTGCGCGCGCACACACACACACACACACACATCCAAAGATTATTATTTAATGTTAGACCTGAGAGAAACCTGTCCACGACTCTTGGGGGCTCTGTGAGAAAGACAGGAAGTCCCAAAGATGGGGTCAGTAATACCGTGTGTGTGCGTGTGTGTGTGTGTGTGTGTATGTTCCTAAAGGGATCCCAGAGTCATTAGAAGTCCCCTCTCTCCCTTCATGTGGTATCAAAGATGACAAAAAGAAGGAGGAGCTAAAGTGGAAGGAAATGGAAAAACAAGTCTTAGAGCCAATTTAGGAGAGATTTTTAAGTTTCACACACACACAAATGAAGTTTTAGCTATCAGGAATTCGAGAAAAAAGATGTGATTGAATAAGTCCACATGAAAGATATAGGATTTAAAAGAGAACAGAGAAGAATATCAGTTTTTAATTAAGCTGACTTTTGACCATATAGTTCTTTAAAAAAAAAAAATATTTTAACTATACAAGCAGCAAACTTTTTGTCCCTTGACCAGCTGGACTTTCATGGAGCAGAGAGGACAGTGGTAGCAGCAGCAGTGGCCTTTCCCCACTGACTCTGCTGTCAGGGAGGAGCTTGCCTCATCTACTTATTGGTTTGGTTCTGAGCTGTCTCTCTAGCCCACTAAAAGAAGGAAGATACAATTTTAAAAAACTAATAGTTGCTATTACATTCTAAAAATAAACAAAAGTTTTGAATCAAAGCTATACCTAAGCAAATGATTGAATACCAAAACAAATAAACACACATGTGACTAAAACCAAGAACACATTTAAACAAAGTCTCCAAAGGAGGAGCAAAAGCTATAAGCCTTACAAAATTCAGACCATTCTCACTGACAACTTAAAGAAAGTTTTGCTTGCTGCAAATGGCATACAATGCATATTTCTGTCTGTTCATATTCTGCAGTGCTTAGACAAAGGAAAACAAAAGCTGTTTATAGGAGAAGAAAGAATTACAAAACAAATGGGCACCCCAAAGGTTAAGTTTTACACATATATATTTAAAACAAATAATTCAAACTAATTTTTATAATTTTTCTCCCCCTTAGCTAAAAGGTTGACATTTCCAAGAGACTTGTTCCTTGACCTGGAATCAAACATGAGCTGCAGATATAAAAGTATGAAATCGTATTCCTTAGGCTACAAGGTGGAGTGTCTTTTCTGGGAAAATCGCTCAGGGAATTCAAAGCAGGCAGTCTGAATATACGAAGAATTTCAATGTTTAAATTGGATTTCTGCTTTCTTAATCTTGCCAAGAGAGTTTTCTAAGGTTATGTTCCTTTTGCATCTTTTATAGATACCAACAATAAAGCAGTTTAAGACAAGTGTAAAGGTAAAATGAGGCTGGAGCCGAACCGGGAACGAAGACACAAGGCAAATGGCAGTGAGAATAGCCTTTATTAGGACTTGCAGGCGAGGTTCCTCCGTCCAAAGGTGCGGGCCAAGGAAGTCGCGCTGAGGGAGGAGGGTAGGGGCTTTTTTATAGCCCGAGAGGTAGGGAAGCTGGTTGTACAAACAGGGCCTGGGGGGTCTTGAAACTACTAGGGCAGGAGTCAAGTAAGGGTCATGAGGAAGGGGTCTTTGGAAACTGTCAACCGAAACTGCTGTTTATGAACTTGTGGAATGCAGGTGAGCTACAGGTCATGGGGGAGTGTGGTTGCCCAGCCAGAACCTCTGACATGTGTAAGTCTGCAGGTGTGTACAAGAGTGAAGGGAGTCTTTAACAAAAGGCCCTCTACATCAGGTAATGCCACCATGTTGGGTCTAGATTCCTGCCTAACATTCTGACCTCTTTCTAATAAGAAAATGGGGCAACATGTTCATCTGGCTGCTTCCTCCTGGTATGGGTCATCATAGGGTTCTTCGGAGGTCAGAACTCGTGTATAGGGGTGGAGCAGCATCTGATTGAAAGTGACCTGGGAGACTTCTTTCATGCGGTCCTGGGTGAAGCAGAGGACACAGGGAGCTATGAGTAGCAAGAAGCCAATGATTAGTAAGGGGCTTAGAAAGGGTAGGACTTAACCAGCCACAGACGACTGCCACCACCTAAGTGAGGGCCTTGATCCAAGGATTTTCTGGTGGAGTCTTTCCCGAATCTTTTCTAGAGTGAGGAGATTGGTTTCTACTAGTGCTGACTCATTGATGTCGTGTTCAGCTGGGAAGGGGAAAGGAGGGGTTTAGGTTAGAGGAGTTACAAGGGCTGGGTAAGGTTACCGCAACCAGTGGGGCCTTATTCAAGGCTGCACACAAGAAACAATGAGAGATGTTGTGTACCTCGGCCATGTGTACCACTTGAACCCCTTCCCTGACTAAGGTTAGCCAGGAAAAAGGGTTGCTGCTGTCCTGGGGCTTGCTGTCTGGGCTAGAGCTGAGATGGCTTCCTCCTGTTGTCTGATGTCAGAGGCCAGGCTGACGAGGCTGCTTACAACCTTGATGTAGGCCTTAAAGATCCTGAGTTGGGCCACGGGATAAGACTCACTGTGCCCACCAGTCCTACAAAGGACAGGATCTCTTCCACATCCTGAGGAGGCTGGAGAGTTTCAATAAGGCTTATTCTATCTTCTGTGAGGCTTTTTGTAGTGAATGTGAGGAGTATGCCTAGGTAGGTGACAGAAGGGCTGCAAAGTTGAGCCTTAGCCGGGGTAACCTGATAACCTCGGTCGCCTAGAAAATTTAAAAGTGTAGCAGTATCTGCAAGGGAGCACTCCTAGGAAGGACTACATAATAATAAGTCATCGACATATTGCAATAGTGTGCTGTGGGTCAGGGGACAGGGGACAACATCCTGTGCCAGTGCCTGTCCAAACAAATGGGGGCTATCATGGAACCTTTGACGCAAAACAGTCCAAGTCAGCTGGGAAGAAATATGAGTGTCTGGATCTTCCAATGTAAAAGCAAACAGAAAGTGACAGTCGGATGTAAGGGAATGGTGAAGAAGGCATCTTTTAGGTCAAGGACAATAAAGTGAGTAGTATCGGGGGGAATACGTGAGAGAAGTGTATATGGGTTAGGAACAACTGTCAAGGTGGGGACTACTGCCTCATTGATGAGGCGTAGGTCCTGCACAAGGCGATAGGCCCCAGAGCTTTTCCATACAGGCAGGATAGGAGTATTGAATGGTGAGTTGGTGGGGACTACAATGTGTTGCTGGGGCAGGTGCGTGATGATGGGTTTTAGTTCCTGTCAGTGTTCAAGGGAGATAGGGAACTGGGGCCTAGAGGGAAACTTAGAAGGGTCTTTTGACCAGATGCGGACCAGAGTGTGGTGCTGGGCAATGATCAGGGTGGAGGTGTCCCACACCTCAGGGTTAATGGGGACTGGAAATGGGAGTGGGGGGTCAGCCTGGTGGGGTTTGTCAGGTGAGAGAAGGGGGAAGAGGAACACGAGGTGTGGGGAGGGGTTGGGTTGGAAGTGAACTGAGGCCCCTAGCTTGGAGAGGAGATCTCGTCCTAACAAGTGGACTGGGCATGAA
This sequence comes from Piliocolobus tephrosceles, assembly GCF_002776525.5. Classification (NCBI taxonomy): domain Eukaryota; kingdom Metazoa; phylum Chordata; class Mammalia; order Primates; family Cercopithecidae; genus Piliocolobus; species Piliocolobus tephrosceles. Next base: position 43,611,846 of record NC_045437.1, read on the forward strand.
GAAATGATAAGAAATGAGTGAGAGAAGAGGGAGCCATCCAAGCGGCAAGACAGAGGAGGAGTCTGGCAGTAGGTGGAGGGAGTGCCATCAATTCCCATGACTGTGACAGTGGAGGGGTGGCTGGGGCCACTGAAGGAAGGCAAAACAGAGTAGGTAGCCTCCATGTCCATGAGGAAAGATATGGACTTACCTGCTACCTGGAGCATAACCCTGGGCTCGGCGAGAATAAGAGAGGTTCCCGAGTCTGGGCTCTTCAATCTTCATCAGTATTGAGGAGTTGGAAGGTGCCTCCAATACCTGGAGGAGGGTCGTCACATGGAGGCGCAGCGACCGTCCTTAGGTCGGGGCAGTGTGACTTCCAGTGTCCCATCTGCTGACAGTTCGGACAGGGGTGAGTTGGTTCCTTTGAGTTAGGGCACTGCCTGACCCAGTGGCCCCACTGCTGCACTTGAAGCAGGCACCAGGTGGCGCTGGGATAGTACCTCCTTTCTGGGAGCTCCTGGAGCCGGCCGGTCTCAGGGCTGCTACCAAGGCCTGGGTTTGGAATTGTACCTTCTGTTTGAGCCTAGCCTATCATTGGGCCTCAGCTGCTTCCTCCCTGGAGTTGTAGACCTTGAAGGCCAGTTTGACTAAGTCCTGGATGGGAGCTTGAGGGCTGTCCTCTGCCTTTTAAAACTTTTTTTGGATATCGGGGGCCGACTGAGAAATAAAGTATGAAGCTAAGATGGCTCCTCCTGCAGGGGAGGCAGGGTCAAGGCGGGTATACTGAATAAGTGCCTCAGTCAGCCGGTTAAGAAAAATGGCCAGATTTTCATCTGAGCCTTGGACTACCTCCTTTAATTTATTAAAGTTGACTGACTTATTAGAGGCTGCCTGCATGCCAGCAAGAAGGCACTGGACCATCATGTCCTGGCGGCGGCGGCCTGCCTGACCAACCTGGTAGTCCCAGTTGGGCTTGGCTGAGGGCACCGCCTCAGTGCTGACTGGCATGGTGTGGTCAGTTAAATGAACCTGGTCAGCGTGCTGCCTGGCTGCCACTAGGATACGCTCCCACTCCTCATGGGACAGGGTTGAGGTCATAACGACATGGGGATCATGCCAGGTGACGTCATACGCCTGGCACAGGTATCTGAACTCTTTGAAATACTGAGTGGGGTTGGCCGAGAAAGAGCTTACACGCTCTTCAGTCTTAGACAGGTCTGCCAGCGAAAACAGCACATGGACCCAGACTACTCCTTTGGCGCCTGCCACCTGTAGCAAAGGGACACAGGAGGTCGGTCCTGGACTGAGTATGGGCTGAGACAGGTGAGGAAGGGGAGGAGGTGGAGGTAGGGGAGATAGAATCTGTTGGGTTTGGCGAGGGCACAGGAGGGGTGGAAGGGAGGGGAGGCGCTGATGAGGACGGGGACAATGGCGGGTCAGGGTAAGGAGAAGGTTGGGTGGGAGACTGAAGGGGTGGCCGGGATAGGGTGTCAGGAGGCTCAGAAAAAGAGGAAGAATCATCCCTCTCCTTGTTCGAGGGAAGAGACTTTGTGAGTAGGACCTGAGTTAACAAGCATTGAGCGCAGAGATCTGGGTGAGAATACAAGTCCTAAAAGGCTTGAACGTAGGGTATCTCATACCATTTGCCTAGTCTCTTGCAGAAGTTGGTCAGATCTGAGGGTGTCAAAGTCTAGAGTGCCTTCTGCAGGCCACTGAAACTGATTATCCAATTTATACTGCAGCCATGCTACTGTGCAGAAGAAAATGAGCCACTTTTGGTTTAGGTCTTGGCTGAGACTTAAAGTCTGGAAATTAGCCAAGAGGCACCTCAGAGGGGATTTTCAGCTTGGTTTGGACTGGGTAGTTCCCATGGTCCTAAGGCGGGCAGTCCGGCGGCAATGGGAGTGTCCTCCCACTGCTACACAGAGTGCGGGGTATGGCAGCTTCCGGGGAGGTTGGACGTCTCCTAGTCCCCAGTGCTAAGGTCACAGTTGACCAGAGGGAGCTCCTGATGTGGCCACACGTTTCAGACAGGGACTTCCCGGAGGGAGCCTACAGGACGGGGGAAAACTTACCCAGCAGTGATCAAATTGAGTCTTGGATTTGGTGAAATGGCTCCCGGCTTGGAAAGGAAGTCCTGGCTTGGGGAGAGGAGAGCCTGCCCAACCCGGCAGGGGTCCGAGGAGGGGGTTCTTGTCCCAGGTTTCAGCACCAAATGTAAAGGTAAACTGAGGCTGGAGCTGAACCGGGAACGAAGACACAAGGCAAATGGCAGTGAGAATAGCCTTTATTAGGACTCGCAGGTGAGGTTCCTTGGTCCAAAGGTGCGGGCCGAGGAAGTCATGCTGAGGGAGGAGGTAGGGGCTTCTTTATAGCCCAAGAGGTAGGGAAACTGGTTGTACAAACAGGGCCTGGGGGTTCTTGACACTACTAGGGTAGGAGTCAAGTAAGGGTCATGAGGAAGGGGTCTTTGGAAACTGTCAACCAAAACTGCTGTTTACAGACTTGTGGAATGCAGGTGAGCTGCAGGTCATGGGGGAGTGTGGTTGCCCAGTCGGAACCTCTGACGTATGTAAGTCTGCAGGTGTGTACAAGGGTGAAGGGAGTCTTTAACAAAAGGCCTGCTACGCCAGGTAACGCCTCCATGTTGGGTCTAGATTCTTGCCTAACAACAAGGAGCTCTCTAAAAAGCACTTTTTTTTTAAATGTAACCAATTTATTTTTTTCAAATGTGATTCAAAGTCCCTTTTCCCCTTGCTAGTTCAAATTCAGAATGAGAAAAGAACAAAGAGAGACTCTTACCACCCTCATTTGACTGGACATTATAGGGAGGGACCTAGAAAATCTGACTTTGTTTAAAAAAAAAATTACTGTTCTTGGCTGGCTTTTTGTCAGTTGTTCCAGGATCCTATTCATTGTCTCCAAAGCAGTGATTTTATCCTGAACACAACACCAAAACTATATAGAAGTTAAAATTTTTCCACTGAGGTTACCATAACTTGAGTCTTTTTATAAAACAAATCTGATAATAGATTAACAGGAAAAGAAGGCATACAAATGTATTAACGTGAATATGCGTGCAAGAGAGTCATACAAAATATCAAAACTGAAAGAAAGGGCAAATGGTTGATGTTTTATGCCATCTTGAGGTTACAGAAAGCATAAGGTCTTGGAGCATGGCAAAATAGTTGTGTGAGGGAGAGAAGAGAAAAGGCATGGCTAGCAAAGGCTCTCTTGTTATGGAGATAAAACATCACAGACAGCAGCTCTCAGAAAGAATAGATAGTAGCCCGTGATGTGACAACAGTTTGTCAGATCTTCAATGTTGTCAGACTCAATCTCTCTCTCCCATGTATAAATCTTTCCCAAATATGGACAAGAAAGGCCTCAGAGAAAGCCTATCTTCTCATTTTGCTAATGTAAATTTTTCTCTACAAATGAAAATGTCCTTCATAAAAAGGCATCTTTGCAGGGATATTCCAGTCTACATGCCCTCTGAGTAGCCATCCCAAAATATGTCAAAGTATATTTTGGGATGAAATATCTTTGTTTTCCTTTAGTATCAAACATCTCTTTTCTTTACATGCATGCATATTTGAGCTCACCATTTACTTCATGATGAAGATGAGATGCAGGACATTCTACCTCCAAACATGGCACCTTGGAAATTGAGAAAGCAGCAGTAGCAGTGTTGTAGAAAAAAACAAAAACAAAAACAGCTTTTGTCACATGACGAGGAAAATTTAGGCAAAGGGACACATAGGATGAGTAGGGCAGGGTGTATCGGGTGAAAAGAACAAAAAAAGAGGAACTCTCAGCAAAGTGACAAAGAGTTCTGCTATCAGGTCTCCCATTTCACAGATTGAATTCCAGGCCCCCACACACTAACTGAATAGATGAGGCTCCTCCCTTTTGCAAATGGTGCAACCTTCCCCTGGCTCCACCCTCTTCCCCCAATGCACAGGTGGACATTATTCAGGGAGAATCAGTTGGGAAAGGGCAGGCTTCATCCAGGACCAGTAGTTCATTTTTTCAGCCTTCACACTGTTTTAGGCTTGAAGCTGTGGTTTCACTAAGGACCCTTGGCTGTCTCCTGTCTCTATCATTTCCTCTGTAAAGAAGTACATCTAACTGCCATTAGAATAAAGATAAGGATAAGGATGAAGACTGATCTTAGCTGCACCCTGCTGACAGGGGGCGCTGTTTTAGGAAAAAGGCAGTCAGAGCTCCCTCAGAGGCCTATGTAAGGGTTCCCAGCAAAAGGGACCATCATCTGAGCTCCAGTTGCGTGACCACTGGAAGTTTGATGGCCTGAAGAGACAAATTGGATTGTTAGAAAACATATATTAAAATAAAACAAGGGGTGGTTAAGGACAGCTCAAAAATCTCAAGGCCTTTTACCCATTTGCAGAGGCAGAGGGAGGCCAAAAGCTCAGCTGGCAAAAAACACTTTTTCCCTATGTCCGGCATGTCAGGCTTCTGAGTTCCGCTGCCTTGAATTCAATCCTAAACCAACCAATTGGAGGATGCATCTGAGGGAAATGACCCATAGTACAAAGATGCAATTACCTATCAGTGAAGAGAGGACACAGGAGGAGAAAGGGAAAATGAAGGCTTTTTTTTTTTTTTTCAAAGACATTCAAGGGATTCAGGATGCATTTGAAAGGGATACAGACTGAAGATGAATGGCTACTTATCTAGAAAGAGAGGGAAAGACATTCCTGGGTCCTTTCTCTTCCTAGCAAATACCCAGGGTACATGAGGGAAGGAAAGTGAGGCATTCCTCTTTTTTTCCTCCATCCTTGTATCCCTGAGTACCAGTGACTGCAACAGGGTACTGGCCATAGGTGTCAAAGTGGCTTTCCACCCATGTTAACAGGGGCCTCTGGGGTGGGGGTATCTGCTCTTACCCATGTATGCCCTATCTCCCCTGCTGTCAGTAGCCTTTAAGTTCCCTAGACCTCATTTATGCAATGGATACTAGCATAAACTTTATCCATCAAATGGGAAACTTGGCTTAATCAGCAAGAATCACTTATGCTCACCTGTGCTGTGCCTTTTAACCTCCATTATTTTCTGTCTCTTGATCCCTCAGATCCAATTTTCTTGCCTAAGGCTTTTACCTGAAGCTTGGAATTGAGTGTGCGACAAAAATGTGTCTTGTGGGAACATTGCATGTACTTTTTATTATAAGCTGAATGCTAAGGTGAAGCTGTGTAATTGAGTCCTCCACCAATAAGGGGAAGAAAAGGATGTCTTGTGACATGCCTAGATAAGTGGTAGCTACAGCTATGCTTGCTAAGATTTGGGTGCATGAAGCTTGGCTTTGGGTAGCTTCCTTGAACTTACTTTTGCAAAAAGGAAACCTCTGGGTGATGGGCACCCTCTTTATTCCCAGCACCTGGCAGGATTTGCAGGATAAATGCTCAAAACTAGAATATCAATCCAGATTTTTACATCACCTGTCTTTTTTGTTCTTTCTGAGCTGCAGGTGGAGGCGGCTGGTTGGTTCACAGGAGCAAGCAGGGTTAGTCTAAAATGTAGGCAAAAACTTGAAAACAACTAATGAGTCTAGAATTAAATGACAAATGTATGATAAGTTTTGAAACATTTTTTCTCTCTCTAGTCCTCATTTTTGTTAAAAAACAAATCATGATAAGACTGAGTTGTTTGCAAAGTAGACTTGAGTCTTATACTTGGCCTGATTATTTGCATAAAGTGCAAAAGAATAATCATCTCTACACAGGCCTTTTATATTAGCTTTGTTGGAACACTATTCCACAAGGAATCTCAGAGAAGACCTTTTAAAGCCAAACCTGGTCATGCGTTTGTATCCTCAAGTGTCTGTGAGTTGGGTAATCCTTTCCTCTGAAAGTCCCAAGATAAACTTGGAGCTCCTGGGCCTGTCAGAAAGTGACATACTTTACCTATCATAAGTCAGGAACTCTGTATAGATACTGCATAGGCAAGGGTAGGAGGCCAGTTTCCTAAAGGGTTTTTTTTTTAAATCAGCTCTTCAAGTCAGGCTTGACTACTTAAAGGGAAGCATACCCTGCTAGTCAAAGCCTTGGTAAAACAACCAGTTTCTCCAGTTGCATCCTGCTGCAAAAGAAAATGGATTCTTATGGCACTGATGCAAACAGCTATATTGCCATAAGTTAAGAATACTCACAACTGGTTTCCAAATTCTGTAGAAGCCAGGCAGAAAGAGAGAAACAAATATGCTTACAGAGAGAACAAAAAAAAATTTGTTCACAGGAGTATCACTTGCTCAATTACTAAAGGCCATAAGTAGTTCATAATAAGTCTCCTCGATTCTGAAAAACAAAACAAGGATCAGCAATATTCCAAGCAACAGTCAAAAAGATTGCTTCAGTTTTCTATGAGTTCAGTCCATTTAGTTAACTGTTTTGCTTGATATTAGTGAACCTTTCAGCTCTTCATGAATTCTGTATCTTTTTTCCTTTATTCCAATATCACAATCTCCACAGTTTTCAGAAACCTATATTTGAGAGCATCTGTCAGAGTTCTGTAACTGAGTATAAACCATCTTTTAAAAATGATGAAAAACAAGATAATAATTGTCTGTGAATAACAAAATGTCTAGAGTAGTTACAGTTAGAAATGCAATGGACAAAGAAGTTTGGTTAAATCTGTGGTTTATAATAATATAACAACCTTAATTATGATTCATAGCTTATACTTTAGACATTAGAATTTTTGAAATACCTTACACTTTTGGAACATACACTAGAATGATTCAGCAAAATGTAACCTAAAGAAGATTGAACACCATTTTGGCCATCCCATGTACTTACATGTCTAATATTCTTGTTTACTTCTCTTTTGGATACTACAGCGGCCCTCTGTAGCATCCAAAAGCCAGGCATCAGGAAAGACAATTTTGAAACTGAAGTTTGATTTTGAAAAGACTGTCAGATGTTAGAGGTTTAAAACACTTGACATTATGAAATAGAATTCCAGATTATCATAAGTTAGTTTGCTAAAATGATGACTCAGAAATTTAAAAAAAGAAAACCATTTTATAATCCTTTACAAATTTTCCTAAAGAGAAGATTAGTGCCTTAATAGTATCTTGTTGTACTTTTATTTCAATGCTCAATTTACAGAAAATACATATAATACCCTTTTAAATTTAGTTAATATGTTTGCACATGGAATTTTTGCAAGATTAATTACTATAAACCTTTCACTGTTTATTTAAACCTTCATATTTATCTAATTCAAAACGATTCTTTAATCCTGGGCAAAAATTTACATTTTGATGATGCCTGCATTCTACCAATAATCTTTAAGGCTGCTTTTATGCCTTAAAGATTAAAGTCCAATGAACTGAATGGTACCACAGCTTTCATCTTCCCTTTAAAAACTATCTGATCCAACTGCTTATTTTTCTTTAGGCCAATTAATTAGAGCTCTTTTTAATAGACATCACACGCAACACATATAAACTACACAGACAAGCAGAAGAAAACTCATCAGCCATATGATTCTTCATTTGTCAATCCCTAATTAGATTATTGGCCTCTCATGCATGTATTAAGAGTGGCAAAACAAAATGAAGAAAAAGAATTCAGTCCACTGAGAAAAAAAAAAAAAAAAAAAAAAAAAAACCTTTTATCGGCTAAACATGATCCCATAAAAGAAAAACATTAAGGCCTTTTAAATATACTTATAACTTGCCTATCCACTTTTAATTAAGCCGAGTACTCTTTAAGAAACTCCATATTAACTTAAACGGCACAATGTGGCCAATATTTCTGGCTTTCGAACCTTACTAAAAGTAACCTCACAGGTGAAACCAATAAGCCTCAATTAAGGTTATGATTTCACTGTGAGTGAAATACTCACATTTATGTGAAATACTCACATAAAGAAGGTATTTTTAAAGGGGGAAAGCAGTTCTTACAAAAGTTAGGACCTTTAAAGGTAACTCAGAGAAAGGAAGATTTAAAACAAAGGCTAGAATTTGTTCATGGAGGGGAAGAGAATCAGCAAATGGCAAAACTATACCGATATCAACCCGAAAGTACTCATTCCCTAAGCCAGGGTTGAACCTGGGCACCACTGTAAAAAGGCGGATGCTAGAACAAAACATTGCCACACGGTTACAGGTCATGCTCCCAAGGATGTAAAACAAGATGGAGGTCTTCAGCAAAATTTGCCACTGACCATACAGAAAGTCATGCAAAGTACATCTCACGGCTACAGCTTAAGAACAACCTCACAAATGCTTTTTCATAATTAAAAGTTTACAGAGAATAGAAACAGTGATCCTGGCTTAGTAAACTGTCTTCTGAAAGGAAAACGGGTAAAGAAAAGGAAAAGAAGTTAAAATGAAGGATTGGAAAGATATCTTGTGGAAGAAACTCTTATTCGTATGCAAATAGATTCGTTTTCCCTGGTTCAGACTAAGCAGGAGCCTGGCCAGCCAGCTACACAGGGCCTGGGCTTCAGAGGCCATCTTGGGGCCTAGGCAGTGGCACTGGCTCATCACCATCCTGTGTGGCTGTTGGACACAGCACACACATGCGGCAGACACTGCACCCCCACCAGGATGGAAGGAGCCACCACTTGCACAACAGTCTCGTGTGCTTGCCTTCAGTGGTTGGTTGGGGTGGGTGTGGACCACCTCCTCCTATACTGCAAAAAAAAAAAAAAAAAAAAAAGATGGATGCCATTACTGTCCCAAGGAAAGAATAAAAATGCCAGAGGACCAAAAAGCCCAGAAACAAAAGTGAGAGGTTTACGGTCCACATTTTGCTCACCCTTTCTCAGGTCCCATGTTCTGGGGTCCAAAAATGTTGTAGAAAAGAAACGAGTTTTTGTCACACAACCAGGAAAATTTAGGCACAGGGGCACATTGTAGGGTGAGTAGGGAAGGTTTATTCGGTAAAAAGAAAAAAGAGAAGAGGAAATCTCAGAAAAGCACCAGAGAGTCCTAATAGCAGGTTTTCCATCTCACAGATTGAATCCCAGGCGGCCATACAGGAACTGAAGAGGCCTGGCTCCTCCTCACTGCAAATGGGGCAAACTTCCCCTGGCTCGACCCATTTACCCCAATGCGCAGATGGGCATTATTCAGAGAGAATCAGCTGGGAAAGGTCCGGTTTTTCAGCCTTCAGGCTGTTTTAGGCTTGAAGGCAGGGTTTCACCGGGGACCCTTGACTGTCTTCTGTCTCTATCAGCAAAAATGTCAGTCTGATCTTTTTCTACGTTCCACATGAGAACTGCCTAGGAAAAAATTCTCCCATAAAACCTAGGTGCTTTTCCCTGTAACTGGAGGAGAAGAATGAAGACACAGAGATGCCAAGAAAAATCTCTGCAAACATGCCCTCCTAAATTTTCCCCAGATTATTAACACTGTATCATACCCAATTTTGTCTAATCATAAGTCTACATGACTGTCCTCTCTTTTTCCAAACCTAAGCTTTGGATCTTAATTTCTGAAGGTTCCCATGTTATGTAAAACTTTTATTAAATAAATTTGTTTTTTTCTCTTGCTAATGTATCTTTTGTTATGGGAATGTCAGCCATGAACCTTGCAATGAGTGAGAAAAACATATTACTTTTTCTCCGCTGCAGTGTTTTAGAGTGAGGCAATATGGATTTTAACTTTTAGCCTCAAGTTCCGTGAACATACAGTTTTATGTAATAGGTTCTTAAAAATATTAAATTGATTAATTGGATCTCTTACTGCATTTAAAGTCCACACCATATAGTAGGTTGCCATTAAACATTTAAAATGTAATCAGGTAAGTAGGCAAATTCTCTTTTCTACCATTTTGGGGCTGTAGAAAGAGTATGCCTTAGAGTTAAACATCTGAGTTAAAAACTTACTTCAGTTACCTACAGCTTAGTGATTCAGGGCAGAACATTTAACTTTAAAGAGTGCATTTCTTCATTATTAAATGTAAACAATACCACGTATTGTTTGTCATTGTTCTCGCATCTCATGTCATTGTTATGAGAACAAATGAGATTATCCAAACACTCTTTAAATAGTCACACAACAGACAATGTGAGTTGTAACTGAATGCTTGAAAAACTATGAGGTGATAAATATCTTAGAGGGATGTGGTCCTTTGGGTAATACTGGTGGAAGGGTTGAGGGGAGAAAAGATACAAAGGAAAGAAAGGCAAAAATTAAAATTAAAAAAGAGAAAAGTAATGAGTTTAAAAACTGTAGAGAAGAAGAAAATATTGATTCTTAGGACAAAATAACAGACTAGAATGAAAGGATTATAATAATAAAATGGATTATATAAAGAAAAATTCAGTATTTGTTGTATTTTGTTCTTATTTAATTCTTCAACATAATTTTGAAGATAAGGGTGTTATATAACCATAACTAGAGCCATCATAAATAAAATCCCTAAGGTGTCCTGATTCACATTTCCTATCATGATTTAACTTCAAAAATAATATTCAAATACAATTAAGTATTACTATTACGTTCATAGAAAATATAAAGTTTTTTTCTTATATGATTTTTTCTTGTATTTAATATATATTTGTAAATAATTAAATTGTCCCTGAAAATATTTTTTCTCTTTTAATTTTTTCTACTGCAAATTGGTGCCTCAGTAATTTAACTAATATTGGTTAAACCTAGCTCTATGACACACTAGAGGTAAAATGGAGTACCAGACTAGTCTATACAAATGTCAGTGACCACTGACTACATTTCAAAACAGTATGATAGGCAATGGTGCTGGAGAAATTCAGAGCAAGGAGGTTGCTTATTCTTGCATCCATTTTTAAAATGTATTAAATTTTACTTTAAACCACTTAATTCATAGACTGCTTTTTAGGGTCTGTGAGAGAGCAAACAACTACTAGATGAGTAATTGAGTTTTATAGACTGTGATGGTTGATTTGATGTGTCTCTGTGGCTGGGCTAAGGAGTGCCTAAAGAGCTAATAAAATATGATTTCTAGATGTGTGTGATGGTGTCTTCAGAAGAGGTTAACATCTGAATTGGTGAACTGATTAAAGAAGACCATACTCACCCAGGCAGGCAGGCATCATCAAACCCACTGAGGGCCTAAATAGAACAATAAAGTGGAGGAAGTACCAATTTGCTTAATATCTCTGAGCCATAGTTTTCTCATTTGTAAATTAGATAAATAATTTTACTTCATGAAACTATTAAATGAGATACTATATATGAAATGTTGTAGAATAGGTTGCTGGCTCAATAAATGTTAATCTAAAAAGTAAACATTAAGGTCTATACAGTTACTACATTAATCACCATATAATTGGGTTCGTGGTAATCTATTACCCCAATGAAAATCACTTGAAAGTGTTTGTCACAACTCAAAGATTCTAAATCCAGAGCTTCAAGAGTAACATTAGAAGCACTGGATTCAAAATCAGGAAATCTAACTTTTAGTTTCGATTTTTTTATTTGTTATAGTTTATGTGAATTTCAACAAGTCATTTACACTTTCAGGACCTTAGGGTTATGTATAAAGTGAAGTTGTGAGCATACACTTCCATTTAGGAGATGTGTTAGATGTGTCCTTAGTTTCCTGAGTTGGTGTTCAAAAGGCATTTGTACTGTGGACAGCATACATTATTAATACTACATGAGTGACATTGTAAATTAGGGGGCCTTTGTTAGCCTGAGAATTTGTACATTATTTCCTTGGAAATAGCTTAAAATTCCAAATGAAATTCTGGAACCTCGCCTTCCCACCTCAACCACATGGATTATATGATCCTGAAAATCATCATGGCAAAATAATTTGTAGTTGAAATACATAAGCCAATTATTAGAAAAATGGGTTTTAACAGACCTTTGTAAGTACAATTTTCTTTACACAAAAATTAAATAAGCAGTAAAACAAAGAAAATAAACTGTCATTGGCATTTCAAGTCCTAAAATAACAATAATTGGTGTTGCACCGGTAGTTCCAATTTACCATCTCTTGCTGACTGGAAACGATCCATAATCAGAGCTTTGTGTATGACTGAGCAGGCTGTATATCAAACAATGCCATTCACAACATAATCCATGATGCACAAGATTAATGGTTGACAAGGCAGCCTTGTTCAAAATATTTCTCCCTCATCTTTTAATAAAAATAATTAGTCTTCAGTTTGTCAGAGGTAACATGCATAAAGTTTTATCTGGAATTCCCTCTAAATGTTCAATGCCTTTGAATTTTATGACTCCCATGACTGTCCCAGGAGTAAAGCAATTTGAATGCTTAAAATTTTAAAATAGAAGTTTTGTTCTTTTTAAACACAGTTTTATTGAAGTATAATTGATACACCCAAACCGTACATATTGAATGTATACATTTTGATGAGTTATGCTTACACCTGTAAAACCATCACCACTATCAAGGTAATAAACACATTTATCTTCTCCAAAAGATCCTTGTACCACTTTGTTTGTTTACGGTAACAAACTTAATATGATTTCTACTCTTAAAAATTTAAAGTGCGAAATACCCTATTTTTTACTGTAGACACTATGTTGTACAAGTCTCTAGAATTTATTCATCTTGCAGAACCGAAACTTAATACCTAATGACCAACAACTCCTCATTTTCCCCTCTAAGCAGCTGGCAACTACCATTCTACTCTCTGCTTCTGTAAGTTTGACTATTTCAGATTCTGCCTATGAGTGGAATCATGCAGTATTTATTCTTCTGTGACGAGCTTATTTCACTTAGCACAATATCCTCCAGATTAATCCATTTAGTCATATATGGCAGGAGTGCCTTATTTTTTAAGGTAAAATAATATTCCATTGTATTTATATTTGTCATTCTTTAGGTACTAAGTCTTTATGCATGTATTTCCTCACGTCACTTTAATTATTCCATGAGAGCTTTATGCTAAAGCACATGGTTAAGCTAACTTAAGTGTCTTGATTCTGCTTACACAAGTCCTAGCTCATTTTTTCCCTCACAGATAGGCCCAGTAAACAGAACCCAAGTTTCCAACTTACTTTGCTTCAGATTACTTTCTCTCTTCCAGCTGCTGAATTGGAAAAAAACAAGCATAATCTGACCTCTGTTTCACCTCTCTGTTTTTAACTCCAGATCGGTTGTCAAATTATTCATCATAGAAGTGATATACATTTAGCAACTATTTGATTTTCTTTCTTTAATCGCAGGGTTAGAAATACTATGTATTATGTAGGAAACAGTTAATGATACCATAATCGTGAGGCTGACTTGCAGAATGTTAAGGCTGTACTTTGAAGAAAGATAGACTTGAAACCTAAGTTTAAATCCCACATATACTGTCCTACTTGCCAGCTATGTATCCTTGACCTTGTTTCTTAATTTGTGAAAGACTCAACAATCTAACCTGTAAAACGGGGATGATTATAATAGTTTTCACTGCAGTTAATCATTTTGAGAATTAAATTTTAAAATGCATGAAAAAACCTTAATACTATATTTTGTTCACATTAAAATTAAAATATTGCTTATTGTAAATTTGAGATACTTATAAAATCCAAGATTCTTGCTGAAGCATCCATCATTCTCCCTCATGATCTTTTTAAAACTTAGCTTTTTAATCTTATCCATAAAGGCTTTCCACTATCAATCAATCACCCGGATTGATTTACTAATCAACTTGGGCTTCTTTTTGTTTCCCAGGTACACATTATAATTAAATCTTTGTTTTTGCCCTTCACCTAACTCCATTGCTAAAAACAACTTTAAATATTTTGCAAATGTAGTCTTAAGAGGTTATTTTGTTGTTTGAAAGATATTATCTACAATTTTTAAAGAAAACTTTTCTGAAATTGACTGAGGTATTAGAGTCTACATACCCAAACATCCAACCATTCTAAATGTATTATTAGGTAATTTTTAACAAATTTATACAATTGCATCCTAGCACCTCATGTCAGTCTTAGAACACTACCTTCGCCCCCTAAAATTCCCATTGTCTATTTGCAGTTAATCCCTGCTCCCACTCTCAACTCTATGCAAATACAATTTGGTACATTATATTTGCTTATTCACATTTACATGCAGCTTGTTTACATTTATTTTATATTTCTGTGGCATTGAACCTTTTATCATGACGACATGTTGCTAGTAATGTTTCTTGTCTAATCTGTGTTTGATTTTAATATAGCCACTGCAGCTTTCTTATGGCTATTGTCATATGGGAGTGCTTTTCTCTGTTTTTTAACTTTGTTTATTGTGTCTCTAAGCATGTTTCTTATAGACAACATACAGCTACATGTTGTTTTTTATTTTTGTTTTTTAACTTTTATTTTGGCTTTAGGGGTACATGTGCAGGTTGGTTACATAGGTAAATTGCATGTTGCAGGGTTTGGTGCATAGATCACTTTGTCACACAGGTAATAAGCAAGGTACCTGATAGGTAGTTTTTTGATCCCAACCTTCACCCTCAAGTAGTCCCTGGTGTCTATTCTTCCCTTGTTTGTGTCCACATGTATTCAGTGTTTGGTACCCACTTACAAGAGAATATGCAGTATTTGGTTTTCTATTCCTTCATCAGTTTACTTAGGATAGTGTCCTCTAGCTCCATCCATGTTGATGTAAAGGACATGATGTAATTCTTTTTTATGGCTGCCTAGTGTTCTGTGGTGTATATGAACCACATTTTCTTTATCCAGTCTTACTGTTGCTGAGGATTTAGGTTGATTTTATGTCTTTGCTATTATGAGTAGTGCTGCAATGAACATGTGCATGCATGTGTCTTTTTGATAGAATAATTTATTTTTCTTTGGGTATATACCAAGGGATGGGATTACTGGGTCAAATGGTAGTTCTGTTTTAAATTATTTGAGAAATCTCCAAACTGCTTTCCACAGTAGCAGAACTAATGTACATCCGCACCAACAATTTATAAGTATTCTCTTTTCTCCACAGCTCATCAGCATCTGTTGTTTTTTGTTTTAATTTTTAATAATAGCCATTCTGACTGGTGTGAGATAGATGGTATCTCATTGTGTTTTTTATTTGCATTTCTCTGGTTATTAGTGATATTGAGCATTTTTTCATATGTTTGTTGGCTGCTTCTAATCTTCTTTTGAGAAGTGTCTGTTCGTATTCTTCGCCTACTTTTAAATGGTTTTTTTTTTTTTTTTTTTTTTTTTTTTTTTGAGACGGAGTCTTGCTCTGTCGCCCAGGTTGGAGTGCAGTGGCCGGATCTCAGCTCACTACAAGCTCCGCCTCCGGGGTTTACGCCATTCTCCTGCCTCAGCCTCCCGAGTAGCTGGGGCTACAGGCGCCTGCCACCTCGCCCAGCTAGTTTTTTTGTATTTTTTTAGTAGAGACGGGGTTTCACCGTGTTAGCCAGGATGTTCTCGATCTCCTGACCTCGTGATCCGCCTGTCTTGGCCTCCCAAAGTGCTGGGATTACAGGCTTGAGTCACCACGCCCGGCCGGGGTTGTTTTTTGCTTGTAGAATTGTTTAAATTCCTTATAGATTCTGGATATTAGATCTTTGTTAAATGCATAGCTCATGACTATTCTGTAGGTTGTCTCCTATTCTGTAGGTTGTCTGTTTACTTTGTTGATAGTTTCTATTGCTATGCAGAAGCTCTTTAGTTTAATTAGGCCCAATTTGTTAATTTTTGTATTTGTTGAAATTGCTTTTGGAGTCTTTGTCATAAAATCTTTGCTAAGGCCTATGTGCAGAATGTTATGTCCTAGGAGAAACGGAATAAGGAGTCTCTTCCTCATTGCTTGTTTTGTCAAAGATCAGATGGTTGTAGGTGTGTATCTTTATTTCTGGGCTCTATAACCTGTTTAGTTGTTCTATGTGTCTGTTTTTGTACCAATGCCATGCTGTTTTGGTTACTGTGGCTTTGTAGTATAGTTTGAAGTCCAGTAACGTGATGCCTCCAGCATTCTTTATGCTTAGAATTCATTTGGCTATTCGGGAATTTTTTTTTGGTTCTATATGAATTTTAGAATAGCTTTCTTTTTCTAATTTTGTGATAAATGTCATGAGTAGTTTGATAAGAATAGGATTGAATTTATACATTGCTTTGAGTACTGTGGTCATTGTAGCAACACTGATGCTTTCTATCCATGAGCATGGAGTGGTTTTCCATTTATTTCTGTGATTTTATTTCTTTTAGCAGTGTTTTATAATTTTCATTGTAGAGAAATTTTACCTCCTTGGTTAGTTCAATACCTAAAATTGTATTTTATTTTTCTGGCTATTGTGAATGGGTTTGTGTTCCTGAGTTCGCACTCAACCTGAGTATGTTGTTGGTGAATAGAAACATTATTTATTTTTGTATATTGATTTTGTACCCTGAAACTTTGTTGAAGTTGTATATTAGATCTAGGAGTTTTGGGGAAGAGACTATGTAGTTTTCTAGGTATAAAAGTATATTGGCTGGGCATGGGGGTCACGCCTACAATCCCAGCATTTTGGGAGGCTGAGGCAGGTGGATCACCTGAGGTCAGGAGTTCAAGAGCAGCCTGGCCAACATAGTGAAACCCTGTCGCTACTAAAATATACAAATGCTACTAAAAATATACAAAATTAGCCAGGTGTGGTGGCAGATGCCTGTAATCCCAGCTACTTGGGAGGTTGAGGCAGGAGAATCACTTGAACCCAGGAGGCGGAGATTGCAGCGAGCTGAGATTGTGCTACTGCACTCCAGCCTAGGCAACAGAGCAAGACTCAATCTCAAAAATAAATAAATAAGTAAATAAATAAATAAAATCATTATGTCTGCAGACAGAGATAGTTTGACTTCCTGTCTTTTTATCTGGATACCTTTTATTTCTTTCTCTTACCTGATTGCTCTGACTGGGACTTTCAAAACTATGTTTAATAGAGTGATGACAGTGAGTATCCTTGTTTTGTTCTGGTACTCAAGGTGAATGATTTCATCTTTTGCCCATTCATTATGTTGTTGAATGTATGTTTGTCACAAATGGCTTGTGTTATTTTGAGGTATGTTCCCTCAATGTGTACTTTGTTGAGAAATTTTAACATGAAGTGATGTTGAAATTTAGCAGAAGCCTTTTCTACATCTATTAAGATGATCGTGTGGTTTTTGTTTTTCAGTTCTGTTTATGTGATGAATACATTAACTGATTTGCATATGTTGAACCAACCTTGCATCACAGGGACAAAGCCTACTTGATCATGGTGGATTACGTTTCTGATGTGCTGCTGGATGTGGTTTGCTAGTATTATGTTGAGGATTTTCGCATCTACATTCATCAAGGATACTAGCCAATAGTTTTCTTTTTGTTGTTGTAACTATGCCAGGTTTTGGTATCATAACTATGCTAGCCTCATAGAATGAGTTAGGAAAGCATCCTGCCTCTTCATTTTTGGGAAATAGATTCAATAGGAATGATACTAGTTCTTAATTATACTTGTGATAGGATTTGGCTTTGAACCTGTCTTTTTCTGATTGGTAGACTTTTTGCTACTGAATCAATTTTGGAACTTGTTATTGATCTGTTCAGGGTTTCAATTTCTTCCTGGTTCAATCTTAGGAGGTTGTATATTTCTAGAGATTTATCTATTTCTTGTAGGTTTTCTAGTTGTGTGCATAGAGTTGTTTGTAGCAGTCTGTGAGAATCATTTTTATTTCTGTGAGATCAGAGGTATTGTCCCCTTTGTCAGTTCTGATTGTATTTATTTGGATCTCCTCTCTTTTTTTATTAGTCTAGATAGTAGTCTATCAATCTTACTTATTCTTTCAAAGAATAAACATCTGGTTTCATTTATCCTTTGTATGTTTTTTCACCTCTCAATTTCATTCAGTTCAACTCTGATTTGGGTTGTATCTTGTCTTCTGCTAGCTTTGGGGTTGATTTGCTTTTGTTTTACTAGTTCCGTGTGATGTCAGGTTGTTAATTTAAGATCTTTCTATTTGATGTGGGTGTTTAGTGTTTTAAACGTGCCTTTTAACATTGTTTTATCTGTGCCCCAGAGATTCCAATATATTGTGTCTTTGTACTCATTAGTTTCAAAAAACTTATTAATTTCTGTCTTAATTGTATTGTTTACCCCAAAGTCATTCAGAAGCAGGTTAAGTTTTATGTAATTATATGGTTTGGGGTAATCTGCTTAGTATTGATTTCTATTTTTACTGCCCTGTGGTCCAAGAGTGTGGCTGGTATGATTTCAGATATTTTGAATTTGCTAAAATTGTTTTATGGTCAATTATGTGGTTGATTTTAGAGTATGCGTCATGTGCAGATGACAAGAATTTATATTCTGTTGGTTTTGGGTGCAGCATTCTATAAATGTCTGTTAGGTCCATTTGATCAAGTGTCCAGTTCAGGTCCCAAATATCTTTGTTAGTTATCTGCCTTGAGGATCTAGTACTGTCAGTGAAGTAGTGAATTCTCCCACTATTATTGTGTGGATTATCTAAGTCTCTTTGTAGGTCTCTAAGAACTTGTTTTATGAAGATGGATGCTTCTATGTTGTGTGCATATTGAGGATAGTTAAGTCTTCATGTGGAAATGAAGTCTTTGCCATAATGTAATGCCCTTCCTCGTTTTTTTTTTTTTTTTTAATAATTTTGGTTTAAAGTCTGTTTTATCTGAAATTAGGATCATAACCCTGCTTTTTTTCTGTTTTCTATTTGCTTGGGAGATTTTTTTCCATTCCTTTACTTTGAGCCTATGGATGTCATTGCATGTGAGATGGGTTTCTTGAAGACAGTGCATAGTTGGGTCATGATTCTTTATCCCACTTGCCACTCTGTGCCTTTAAATTGAGGGATTTAGACTGTTTACATTTAAGGTTAGTGTTGATATGCGAAGATTCGATCCTGTCATCATGTTGTTAACTGGTTATTACGCAGAGTTGATTGTGTACGAACTTTATAGTGTCAATGATTTACATATTCAAGTGTGTTTTTATGGTGATCAGTGACAATCTTTGGTCTCCATATTTAGCACTCCCTTAAGGACCTCTGGTAAGGCAGGTATGGTGTTAACAAATTTCCTTGATACTTGCTTATCTGAGGATAATCTCATTTCTCATTCACTTATACGGCTTACTTTGGGTGGATATAAAATTATTGGTTGGAATTTCTTTTCTTTAAGAATACTGCATATAGGCACCCAATCTCTTCTGGCTTGCAGAGTTTCTGCAAGAAACGTCTGCTGTTAGCCTGATGGGGTACCATTTGTAGATAACCTGCCCCTACTCTTTAGCTGCCTTTCATGTTTTTTTCTTTCATGTTGACTTTGCAGAATCAGATGACTATGTATCTTGGGGATGATCGTCTTACATAGTATCTCACAAGGGTCCACTGAATTTCCTGAATTTGAATGTTGGCCTCTCTAGGGAGATTGGGGAAATTTTCATGGATAGTGTCCTGAAATATGTTTTCCAAGTTACTTGTTTTCTCTCCCTCTCTTTCAGGGATGTCAATGAGTTATAGATTTGGTCTCCTTGCATTATCTGGCATTTCCCAGCGGTTTTGTTCATTCTTTTTTATTATTTTCTCTTCATTTTTATTTGAATAAGTTAATCAAGAAAAACAGTCTTTAAGCTCTGAGATTTATTTCTTAGCTTGGTCTATTCTACTGTTAAAACTTGGAAATGGGCTGAGTGAGGTGGCTCATGCCTGTAATCCCAGCACTTTGGAAGGCTGAGGCAGGCGGATCACCTGAGGTCAGGAGTTTGAGACCATCCTGACCAACATGAAGAAACCCCATCACTACTAAAAATAAAACATGAGCCGGGCATGGTGGCACATGCCTATAATCCCAGTTAGTTGGGATGCTGAGGCAGGAGAATCGCTCGAACCTGGGAGGCAGAGATTGCAGTGAGCTGAGATCACGCCATTGCGCTGCAGCCTGGGCAACACGAGCAAAACTCCATCACACACACACACACACAAAAAAAAAAACACTTGGAAATGTATTGTGAAATTCTTTGTAGTGAGTTTTTCAGCTCTATTAGATCGGTTTGATTCTTTCTTTAAATAGCTGTTTCTTCTTTCAGCTCCTATATCATTTTGTTGGATTTCTTAGAGTCCTGGGATTGGCTTTTGACTTACTCCTGAATCTTGATGATTTTTGTTCCTATCCATATTTTAAATTCTATGCCTGTCATTTCAGTCATTTCAGCTTAAATTCCACTGCTGGGAAACTAATGTGGTCGTTTGGAGGTAAGTAGACCCTCTGGCTTTTTGAGTTGCCAGAGTTCTTGCACTGATTCTTTCTCATAAGTGTGAACCATTGAAGTTGCTGTCCTTTGGATGGGATATCTTTTGATATTCTTTTATGCCCTGATGGTTTTACTGTGGTATGGTTAAGTTCACTTAACTGGATTCACTTATGAATTTTTATATTTTTATATAAAAAATAAAATATATTTTATATTTTTAAAATATAGCACAGAATCCTGGGCTGTGTGCTCTATCCCTGAGGGCTGGTACCAGGCCTTCATTTTTCTTCTCTGGCCTCTCAAGGTTAGGAGTCTGCTGCATTGGAGGGGCTGAGATGTTCTCAGTCTGCTGGTAATAACACTGCTATGGGGAGTGCAGGCCAAAGTGCTTTCTCTCCTCAGTAGTAAAAGGATCCATACTCACTCATATGTGCCAGCAGCAGCAGCATCACAGCAGAGTGCATGCACATCAGCTGGGAAGGGGTGCTGGCTGGGCTGGGGCAGCAGCATCTATGTGTGTGCTATCATTGCTGGTGGCAGTGCCAAAGTGGACTGCCCACATGTTGGTGGGGACAGGGCACTGATGGGGGCAGGGTGACAGAGTCCATGCACACATTTGTAACAGCAGTGGCAGTGTGGAGGGGTGCACACACGCCCTCAGGCATGGTACAGAATGGTCTGTGTCTGCATGTATGCTCACACCAGTGGCAGTTTCACAGCTGCATGGGAGGGGAGTCAAGGTCCACCCACAGGTGCATGTCAGCAAAGCAGTTGGGGTGAGTTATGGGCAAGTGTGCCCTGGCAAAGTGCTAGGGGGAATTGTCCTGGGGGAGGCTGCGGGTGGGTGGGTGCACATCAGCTGAGGCCATCTGCTAGAATTGTCAGATGACTAGGTGCAGTCTGCCAGAAAAGAATCCATGATGATGGCTCTAGGAGGCACCTTGTTGGGTATCTGAGAATGTGCTGCAGGTGGACACAGTCACTTGGGTCCCCAGGAGAGGTTGTCAAACAGGGGAGTCCTCAGACCAAACTGGGCAGCCCAACAGACAATACTGCCCTACTCTGTCCAGGTCTAACAGTCAACAAAGAGGAAAGTCACCT
This sequence comes from Piliocolobus tephrosceles, assembly GCF_002776525.5. Classification (NCBI taxonomy): domain Eukaryota; kingdom Metazoa; phylum Chordata; class Mammalia; order Primates; family Cercopithecidae; genus Piliocolobus; species Piliocolobus tephrosceles. The sequence goes on from NC_045437.1 coordinate 43,633,068, forward strand.
AGAGGAGCACAGTGAGCGTTGGGTATGAGTGTCTTTTGGCATACTCCACTGCAGCCATTCCCACACCAAACCCTCTGGACTACACTCAGGTTGGAGCCCTGCCCCTGCCACCTCTCCATGCAGCAATCCTTGCCAGCTCAGATGTTCGTGGGATGGTCAAGGGGTTTTCCTGCATCTAGGACTCCAGCAGTCTCTTGCACGAGCAGGCCACTCCTCACCTGTTCAACTCATCTCTCCCACAGGAGCTACTAGGGGCAAGGTATGAGTCCTGGCACTTGGCAGCCTTGTGCAGGGTCTCCAGCTTCCTCTTCCTTCAGCCCAGGGTCTGCATCTTCCTTCTGTTTACTCTTAATGCTTACTCTCTAAAGATCTGCTTGGAGTATGCCAGTCTTCCCAACGTCCTAGTCTGTTTGTGGGAGACTTTCTTAATGGCTGTATATAGGCAGCAATCTTGGCTCCTTAATTCCTGCATCTTGCTTTTTATTTAGTATAGCAATACCTGCCTTTTTGCTGACTAGTGTAACATATTATATTATTAGTGTTACATCTGTTTTGCTACTTTGTTTCTGTATGTTTCATTTGTGTTAATTATTCTGTTTTTCCCATACTGCCTTTTTTTGGTGTTAAACAAATACGTTTTAGCATATTACTTTAATTATTCCTATTGATTTTCAGCTATATTTTAAAAGTATTTTATCATTGGCTGTTCTAGGTGTTTCAATATACAATTTTACTTATCAGAATTACCTTCTTAGTAATGTCAATTTAATTTGTTAAACTGTAGTAACTTTGTTTCAATGTAGCTTCATTTACTCCTCCTTATTTGTGCTATTATGAACAATATGTTACATATATTGTTGCATAAAACCCAGCAATGTAGTGCTGTAACTATTACATTAAATGAAATAATTTTTTTTTAAAAGAAAAGTGTGTGTGGCACATTCCTTTATATTGACAAACATATTTATAACTTCCAGGGTTATTTATCCTTACCTCTGCATTTCAGTGTTGCTGTCTGTACTTTCAGAATTTCATTAATTAGCATTCATTTTTAAAAAATAGCTTTTTGCTGGATATATAATTTTTGGTTTCCAGTTTTCGTCTATCAATTCCTTTCAATATTGCATTCCACTATCCCTTACATCTATTGTTTTTGATGTAAAATCAGCTATTAATTGTGCTATTGATTACTTCTTTATGAACTCTTTCTTCTCTTTCCATTTTCAGTATTTCATATTCCTGTTTGGCTTTTAAGTATTTGATTATGTGTCTAGGTGTATATCTTTGTGTTAATTCTAACTGGTGCTACTTGAACTTCTTAAATATGTAGGTTAATATTTTTCAATAAATTTGGAAAGATTTTGTCTTCCCAAAAGCTATATTTGTAGCTTCTTTTTCTCCTCCTTTATTTATAAGACTCACATTAAATGTATGTTGGTACATTTGGTAGTATTTTGTAGTTTCCAAGGCTCTTTTTATTTTTCTTCAGTTATTTTTGTTCTCTCTAGTCTATAGATTGGGTAATTCCAGTGATCTATCTTAAGGTTCATTTATTCTTTCTTCTGCTATCTCAAATATGTTCTCGATCCCATATAGTGAATTGCTTATTTTTATTATTATAGCTTTCACTTCTAAAAATTTCATATTTATAAATTCTTTTGTTGTACTTAGAAACCATATCTGTTGAATCGTTATCTCATTTTTCTTAAATTCTTCAAATATAGTTTTTTAAAATTATTTAAACATATTTATAATAAATTCATTGAATTCTTTTCCTGCTAAATTCAGTATCTGGGCCTACTAAGAGTTAATGTCTAATTACTGTTTTATTTCCCTAATTCATGCTTTTCTGTTCCTATACATGGTTTTTAATATTTTGGTTGAATACTGGACATTTTAGACAATGTGTTATAGTACCTATGATTTCTGATTTTGTTTCTGAATATTTGTTGTTTCATTAACTTTTCTGGATTTTTTAAAGTGCAGCATCTGTTTACCCTGTAGTATGTGGCTGTGAATGTGTCTTCTCAGTTTTTATTATTATTTTTAACTTACCTTCCAAGGGGTTACCCTTGGGTCTGCATATTCCAATGTTTTTGTTCAAGACTGTGTTCAAACACTCCAACTCCATAAGACTTCTCTCCCCTGTGATAGATCAGTGAGTTTGAAGAGCACATTCAATGTTCAGCAAATTCTGAAGTTTGATTTGTCTTTTACTTCTGCAAGACTACTATGCATCTTCCTGCATATGTGCATACCTTTCTGCTCTGCCAGGGCTTACTTCGTCTTTCTATGGCTTTCTCATTTACATGATCACTTGTTACATTTCTTGCTGGTATACTACTGACCACTAACTAGACTGAAACTTCTGACTAGCAGAGTATTGGACTTCCTTGTTTGTTATATGAAGATTGCCCCATCACCCTGTCATCCTAAAAGTAAGAAATTGAGGCAAAATTAATATAAGTTGAGATTTTAGGAGCTAAGCTTGAGGACTGCTACCCAGCAGCATAGATTCAAATTACTCTCTATATACCTTCTTATTAAAAGCAGTTACAAGTGAATTTTTAAAGAGAAAGAAGGGGCAGTTCCTGAGGTCTTTACCAAGAATTTACTTTAAAATTATATAAGCTATTCATTGGTAAGTTATAAGGTATAGGTTATATAAGCTATTCATTGTTAAGTTATAAGGTATAGGTTACAATATCAGGTGTGGCATTATTGGTTAATTAATAGCTACTTCTGGCAATTGCAAGCAGTTTACAAGAGATGAATACACAGCTCAAAGAGGGGAAACCAGGACAGAATTGTTCTCTCATTTTAACATCTCTCTGAACCTGGTAATTTAGAAGGACTCTCATTACTAAGATAAAAGTTCTTTTCTCATTTCTCCTCTTTTGATCAAAAATCTTTCTTCTTGAAAGCATTGATGAACAAAATCTGAGTGTCAAGGTATCCCTCATCAGTGGGAAGGCTCGATCCTGGATCGTCCTGCCAAAGTGGTTGATCTATAGTTGCTGTCACTGTTGGAGTCATCTCTACACGTTGTAGTAGCATGAATTTATTTTTCTCAGAAGCCAAACAGATGCATAGTAGAAATATTCTATACATAAGAATTTTGATAAAAAGCAAATTTGTATTTCAGAATTAAAAAAAAAAAAATCCCTTGGGGCAGTCAACTAAAATCATGAACAAAGTTAAAAAACTGGTCCTTTTTTAGAGATTTGTTGTAGCCAGGATACAATTCAAGTTTTAACCCCAATTGCTGGAAAATAATAAAAACTAAAAAGCCATGTACAATGTTAGAATCCAATAATTGATCTACTATAGCTTTCTTCTGAAAAATAATTTTTTCTCTCTCCAGCCCCCATTTTTACCAAAGATTAATTTCAGTAGGATCGATTTACCTGCATAATACATCTTATAAGCCTGCATGATACATCTTATAAGCCTGATTATTTACATAATTAAGTGGAACAAGGTAATGATAATGATTGATCATATCAGCTGTTTTTGTTTGTCTTTGCTGTAACTCTTATAAGAAATTGCAGACTTGGTGGCTGGGAGTGGTGGCTGCCGCCTATAATCCCAGCACTTTGGGAAGCTGAGGCAGGCAGATCACGAGGTCAGGAGATCGAGACCATCCTGGCTGACATGGTGAAACCCCGTCTCTACAAAAAATACAAAAAATTAGCCAGGCATGGTGGCGGGCACCTGTAGTCCCAGCTACTCCGGAGGCTGAGGCAGGCGAATGGCATGAACCCAGGAGGCGGAGCTTGCAGTGAGCTGAGGTCGCGGTCACTGCACTCCCGTCTGGGTTACAGAGCGAGACTCCGTCTCAAAAAAAAAAAAAAAAAAAAAAAAAATTGCAGATTTGACTTTTAAAAGTCTCAAGGATAGGAATCCAAACTGAAGATTCACCATTAGATTGTACCTGTAATACCTGGATAATTTGGTGAATTCCTTTCTTCTCAAGGGCCCTGTATCAGTCTGTTTTCACACTACTAATAAAGACATACCTGAGACTGGATAATTTATAAGGAAAAGAAATTTGATTGAGTCACAGTTCCACATGGCTGCGGAGACCTCAGAAAACTTAAATAATGGCAGAAAGCACCTCTTCACAGGGCATCAGGAGAGAGAATGAGCGTCCAGCGAAAGGGGAATTTCCTTATAAAACCATCAGGTATAATGAGAACTAACACACTATCATGAGAACAGTATGGGGGTAATTGCCCCCATGATTCGATTATCTTCACCTGGTCCTTCCTGCAACATATGGGGATTATGGCAACCACAATTCAAGATGAGATTTGGGTGGGGATCCAGCCAAACCATATCAGTTCATCAAATATCCTGGGCTCCCACACCTGTTGCAAAGTGATTTTTTTTTTTTTTTTTTTTTTTTACTTTCTACATAGGCAGAACCTTTGAAAGGCAATTGTGTAGACAAGGTACAAGGCCATTCTCTGCAGTATGCTTTTTATCAGCTCCATGAAGTCAGCCTCAATTCCTCAAAACTGTCTGGTCATATCTGAAAATATGCCATTCTGGTAAAGCCTTGGTAAATTAGCCAAAGTCTTCAATTGTGCCTTGTTACAGAAAGTAGCTTCTTTTTGAACTTATGCAAATAACTTCAAGATTGTGATAACGTAAGAATACTTGAGAATAGTTTGCAAATTTTGGAGAGATCAGGTAGAAAGAATGATAGATGTTTGAATTTCACTCACTAATATATACATTTCCCAATTGTTATAAGCTATGACTGTTATAGCTCAAAAGAAAAATGTTTTCTCGGCTCTGGAAAACAAAATATAAAAATAATCAGCAATGTTGCAAATAAAAAGTCATGAAAATCAATTTAGTACTCTATCAGTTGTATCCCATATAATAAACTCTTGTTCTGCTTGATGGTGGGATCATACTCGTTATGAACAAACCTATTTATTAGATCTCTGAAGGTTTTTACTTAGTCTGATAATATAATCTCCAAAGTTATCTGAAACCTATATTTAAGAGTATTTGTCAGGATTCTTTTCCTTATATTTCCTTGAAGAAAAGGCCAATTTTGGACTGTAGCTGATTGTAAAATGATTTTGAGAAGAATCTAAAGTAAAACAATTATTTTCTGCAGATGACAAAATACTTAGAATAGCCATGTTTAAAGATGTAATTGACAAGAAAAATTTGATTATTCCTGTTGCATACAATGGTTTCATTTTAACTCACAAAATAAACAAAAACATATCAGAATTTTAGGAATCTCATACAATTTTGGAACACATATCAATAAAATATCCATACAAGTATAAATCAAATAAAGTTAAACACCATTTCTTATTTAATAATGCTCTTCATATGATTTTAACATCCTAAATAAGCCAAAACAGCTGTGTTGGACTTGCAGGGATTTTTGGTTTGTTTTTGAAAAGGAAATTTTAGAATTAGAATTTGATTTTGGGAAATGTGTTAAATATTAAAGGTTTAAAACAGTTGATCAAAATAGGATCACAGGCCACTGTAAAAACAAACAAACAAACAAACAAACAAAAAATAGTCATTTATTTAGCCACCATGATAATTCAAAGATTTCAGACAGCAAAAAATGTTTACTTTTTGATAGAGAACATACTGTTTTCCAAATAGTCAGAAGATCTAATAAAGATAGCATGAGGCTGACAGAATCTTTTCTTTTTCGTTTTTACTCAAAAGGTGAATAATTGTTTTTTGTTATCCCTATTAATACTTCAAAAAGTTTTGTTCTAAAGAGAAAACCAAATTTTACATTTTCATCCATATATTATTAATGCTAAAGCTAATTTTAATAAAACTTTGTAAACATATATGTCCAATCTCAGTTTTGAGTGCACAAAATAATATTTTTATAAACCTTTTATAACCTTTGAAAATTTTCCATTAAAGAGCAAATTAAGAACACCCTGTTATTTTGACATAGGAGCACTGACTCTGGCCCTGCCTCAGTGTAATTTTTTTTTTTTTGTTGTTGTTGTTGTTGTTGTTGTTGTTGTTGTTGTTGAGACGGAGTCTCGCTCTATCACCCAAGCTGGAGTGCAGTGGCCGGATCTCAGCTCACTGCAAGCTCCGCCTCCCGGGTTCCCGCCATTCTCCTGCCTCAGCCTCCTGAGTAGCTGGGACTACAGGCGCCCGCCACCTCGCCTGGCTAGATTTTTGTATTTTTTTTTAGTAGAGACGGGGTTTCACCGTGTTAGCCAGGATGGTCTCGATCTCCTGACCTCGTGATCCGCCTGTCTCGGCCTCCCAAAGTGCTGGGATTACAGGCTTGAGCCACCGCGCCCGGCCCTCAGTGTAATTTTGATATTAATGTTTAACTTTTAGAAAAACTAAATAATCTCCTTTTAATTTTAGCCAAGTTGACCACTCACAAAATTTTTAGTAGATTAATTTCTCACAATTTTTATACAAGTTGCTTAATAATTGAGTTTTGTCCTGTACTTTCTTTTTCATATTGGCATTCTAGTTAAGAAAAAAATTATGTTTCTTCTCCCTTATCATTTTGACCACCACACACCATTCTCTTTCATTTAAAAAGAAAAAAATTCCTCTCTCAACTTTCACATTTTCTTTTTCCTTTCCTTTTTTTTTTTTTTTTTCAGAGGCAAAGTCTGGAGTGCAATAGTGTTATAACTCACTGTAACCTGAACTCCTGGGTTCAAGTGATCCTCCTGCCTCAGTCTACCAAGTATTCAGGACTGTAGATATGCACCATCATGTCCAACTCATTTTTACAATTTTTTCTGAAGATGTGGTCACACTATGTTGCCCAGGCTTGTCTCAAGTTCCTCGACTCAAGTGAGCCTCCTGCCTTGGTCTTCCAAAGCATAGGGATTATAAGCATGAGTCACCATGCCTAGCTCTCCATCTTGCTTTCTTTATATATTCATTATATAAAATTGTATCTTTTATATCTAGTAGTTTTAATTTTATATATATATTACAATGTTAACTCTTAGTTATCCTAATTTCCAGTGGAAACCCTAGAAAGTTAGAAATTTTAATTATGCATGAGATGCAGAGCCTAGGACAAAGGACAAAGTTTTGGAGACATTGCATGGAATATCTGACCCATCCCAGCCTGCCCAAGTGGCAGAGTTTGTCCAGGGAGAATGGAGCTCAGGCACTGCCTTGGGCCTCACCATGGCCACTTGCCTAGGCCTCAGAATTTAAAAGCTCAAATAAAAAGACATAAGCTCACAGATAAATGAAGCAAGTCTCTACAAATGTCAAAAAAGCAACAACTTTACAACCTTAAAACTTTTGACAGAGACTGTATAAACTTTACTTACCAATAGACCCAGGCAAAAATGTCTAAATGAAATTCTGAACACATTTCTATTTCACTTTACCAACAGTTTTAAAACTATATTTACCCAAAGTTATTAAAGTCATAAATTTGACTTAAAAGGTTTGAAAAACATTTGAGTAGGTTTTTAAATTTATGAGTGCTTATGTATTATAAATCAATGGTGCCATATAGCAATATATAAACAGATATTTACACATTCACTCATAATACAGACAAAAACACATAATGACTCTATAGCTTTGATTTTAAAATTTTAGCCATGAGACCAGCAACTCATTAATTTAAAAGGATAATTGTATTCACACTGTGCCTTTCTAAGTAGAAAGGCTTAAAGTTTACCTGTCACACATGGGCAAAGTCCTTACAGATGCTTAGGGAAAATCGGGTAGCAAATTTATACCTCAAAGCACTGACAGAATTTAAGTTTTTTCAAGAAGTTTATATGTGATAGGTAGAAGAAGATTAGAAAGAATGCCAGGCCCAGTGCAGTGGCTGATGTCTGTAATCCCAGCACTTTAGGAGGCCAGTACAGGAAGATCACCTGAGGTCAGGAGTTCGAAACCAGCCTGGCCAACATGGTGAAACCCCATCTCTATGAAAAATACAAAAATTAGCCTGGCAAGGTGGCACACACCTGTAATCCTAGCTGTGCAGGAGGCTGAGGCAAGAGAATTGCTTGAACCCAGGAGGCAGAGGTTGCAGTGAGCCAAGATCTCACCATTGTACTCTAGCCTGGGTGCCAGGAGCTAAACCATCTCAAAAAAGAAAAGAAAAACAAGGTAGTACAAAATCATAGGAATTTACAAAAGGATTTCATAAGAAGACCAATTTTATTGAGGTTAGTAGTTTTTAGTTTAGTCTATTTTGCAACTGGACCACTGAGCTCAGGGTAGAGCCCATTAAGGAAGGCCAGCAAAGAATTTGCACTTTTTAGAGCCTAGTAATTTATATATGTGCAGTCTTTAGGGCCTAGTAATTTAAATATGTGAAAAGCAGGCACCATTAGAAGGCAAAGCATCTAGATCTTTAAAAATCAAGGATTCCACTTTTACTCTGAAAAGAGAGTCCCCACAAAGAGTGAAATGCCATGGGACTGGGCCGTGCAATGCTGTCACAGTATGCTTCACTACAAAGACATTTATCTAAGTGTTTAACTATGCCTTTATCTAAACATGCAAACACACAAACAAACAAAACAAAACCCACAGAGTAACCTCCTGCATTAATAATCATTCATCGTAAACAACTACTATTAGCCACCTCCAAGACTGCAGCTCTCACCTATAGTTCACCAGCCATCACATACACAAAGGTCAAGTATTCTCTCACAGTACAACGTAATTTCTGCTACCTCAAAAGCCAAAGAGATCAGGCAATGGAATACAAAAAATATCAGGATTTTAGAGCTGAAAGGAACCTGTCCATGATTCTTGAGACTCCAAGGAAGAAAAAAGACCTTAAAAAAGTGGTCTGTAGTTCCTTTTTCTGTGTCCTGTAAGGAGTCTGAGTCATTAGAATTCTCCCGTAACTCTTTTCATGTGGCAGCAAAGATAGCAAAGACAAAAGAAGAGCTTGAATATCAGCTTTTAATTAAGGTGACTTTTGACCACAGCAGTCTTTGAAAAAAAAGAAAAGTTTTTGTTTCAAAACTCTTATCAGATTTTAGCCAGGACAAACAGCTGATATTCCTGGCTCTTGAACTTTTTTTTTTTTTTTTTTTTTTTTTTTTTTAATCAAAGATTCCCTTTCGAGCAACTGATCAAAACCAGTAAGACTTAACCAAGGTTATAACTTAACCCAGGATGCATGAGGCATCTTCAAATAAGCAAAAAGCAGTTCTCACAACATCCAAAACTACTCACAAAATATCTCAAGGAAAGGAAGCTTCACTAGCTGCAAATGGAGTCCAACCCACATTAATGTCCAGCCATGTTTTCTATAATCTCAGCTTCTCATCTGACCACCTGTGCATGAAGTCTCAAAAGCCCCATATGCCTCATAAATGGAAAAAAGACAGGAAATCAAGCTGCTCTTGGAAGGGAAGAGGATCAATAACAAATAGGTATCTCTAAAAGTGCATAATTATTCAAACAATTTCAAGCAAATGGTATTTATTCCCTTAGCAGTAATTGAACCCAGGCTGCAGTAGTAAAAGTGCTGAATCCCAATCACTAGATCACAAAGGAAAGGGTTGTTGTTGTTGTTGTTGTTTCATTTTGTTTTTTAAAAATAAATTATATAGGGGAACCAAAGTAGGCAGTTTCAGCATCTTAAGGATTTTAACTTGTTTCAGACCTGATCTCAGCTGGAATGCTGCTTAGCTAATTTTCTGGACATTAGCATTTCAATGACATTATATGATTTACATAGTATTGTCTGATATTGGGTCAATAAGTCAGTGTCATTCATTTGTCCTGCTTTAGAAAAAAAGGTATTGAATTGGCATTTATATAATCACAGTGTGAAAGGAAAATAAATCTTGGGTCCCCCAAATCACTAAGCTAAAGAGAAAAGTCAAGCTGGGAACTGCTTAGGGCAAACCTGCCTCTCCTATTCAAAGTCACCCCTCTGCTCACTGAAATAAATACATATCTGATTGCTTCCTTTGGAGAGGCTAATCAGAAACTCCAAAGAATGCAGCCATTTGCCTCTTATCTACCTATTACCTGGAAGCCCCCTCCCCACTTCAGGTTGTATTGGCCTTTGCTCCCAGTCATCCCACCTTTCCAGATCAAATAAATGTTCATGTTACATATGTTGATTGATGTCTCTTGTCCCCCTAAAATGTATAAAACCAAACTGTGCTCTGACCACCTTCGGCACATGTCGCTAGGACTTCCTGAGGCTGTGTCATGGGCATGCATCCTCAACCTTCGCAAAATAAACTTTCTAAATTAACTGAGACCTTTCTCAGATATTTGATGTTCATAACAGGAATATTATTCCTATTCTGACATTGTTCCACTTTTCTTCTATTCTAGATTTAAATTTATTTCCCTTTTCTGAAAAGAAGAAATATGTGCATTGTGAATTTCCTAAAACTTTCCCATGCCTAAGAGATGCATGGGAGCCAATGGAACAAGTAGAGAGGGATGAACTGAGCTCACACGGGTAGAAGGAAAAGGAGCAGTTGTAGGACAAAGGGAGAAAGCCTCTGAAGTCTTTTTTAATATTTCAAATATCCTTTACCTCTTGAATGGAGGCAATTTTTTTCATGATTTCTTTTAGAAGTTTTTAAAGCCAAGTGCTGGTCAGTGCCTCTGCTTCCCAAATAAAGAAAAAAAAAAAAAGTATTTCTTTAAAAAGACGTTTTTAGGTGCCATTGGAAGTCTCCAATTTGTCTGGTTCTAAAACCAGCTATTTACAATGGTGTACACAAACACATTATTTTAGGTATTTTAAAAATCACCATTTTTCATCATTGTTGCCTATGACTATCTTGGCCTATCTAATTTCCTAGATAACTACAAGAGGGTGCTTCATATGTATTATACATAAATCCAACTGGTGTTTCTAAAAAAAAAGTGTTCAGATTTTGAAGATGGGTTTTTTCCCATAATTTGGGAACTTTTCAGAAGTGACAAAAGCTGAGGATATGTTGTTGAGAGAGGAGAAAGGAAGAAACTGGTCAGACAGGCAGTTAGGGTGGGTCCTCAGTTAAATTATTTCAATTAAAAGAATAGCCTGCAGGAACAGATAAGGGAACTTGCACAGGGGGGTTTACTACCTAAGACATGCCCACAGCTGCAAATATAAGAAAGGCTACACAGATGACTTGCCCAGACATGCCTGCAATGGAAAACTCTGTCGCCTGACACATATGCAGTAAGGATAACAAAGCAATATGTAGTAACTCAAGTTAAGGGCCCACATGTGTGCTATAAGGATGGGGTGGAGCTACCAGAAATTCATACCTTATGCAAATAAGATACCCAATCCTCATCAGTTACTTATAAAAGCCTTTGCATTCACTGTAAAAATGGCGACCCTCTTCCAGGCCCCCTGTCTGTGGTGGAGAGCTTTCTTCTTTTGCTTATTATACTTCCACTCCAACCTCACTCACCCTTTGTGTCCATGCTCCTTAATTCTCTTGGTCATAAGACAAAGAACTCTGAGTGGTACCTCATAATGAGAGGCTGCTACATTATGGTACATTGGTGAGACTGTAACATTTTAAGGTTGAAGTTTAATGTATCTTGGACTATCCCTAACCACTAGGTGATAGCAGAGTGCTCAAGATACGGGGGACCCAGACTCTCATATTATACTTGTCTGGAAGAGCAAAAGGTGGTACACTTCAGTTAGAAACTAACAAAGATTGGTCACAAATAAAGTCAAAGTCTGAATTTTCAAGTAATAGAAAACAGTTGCAATCTTACAAGTATGCTGTGCAACTGTTATGGTAGTCTGTAACTGCCAAGCCTTTGATCCAAACTTCTGCTATGAGATAGAGGTGGAAAAACCTTGAGCAGACTTGACTAGAACCTGCACTGTGAAAGAAAGGCAGGAAAAAAAAGGCATTTCTCTGCAGAGCTTGTTGTGCCCTGAGTTCCGAGACCCCCCTCAAAGACGACCACCAGAAACCAAAGTCAAAGCCAAGCGGCCGGGATCACTTTATTGCAGGTTCGAACCCGGACCTCTCTCCGTACAGGCGTAGTCAGGAGGGCAAGAGAGAGGTCCCGAGCACAGCTCAAGCCTACTTTTTATAGTAAGGCACAAACAGGTTACAGAAGATTAGGGCATTTTTGCAGTTACAAGATTGGGATTGGTTGACATTTTGAAGTTTGAACATTCGGCAGTTTCTGATTGGCTCCCGCCCTTTTTTTAAACCACAAACGTCTAGGTTTTTTTTTTTTTTTTTTTTTAGACAAACTGCTTGCTTAACCATGGGTGGGAGGGAGGTGGTTTCGATTGAGCAAGCAGGGGGTACATGACTGGGGGCTGCAAGCACCGGTAATCAGAACAGAACAGAACAGGACAGGGACTTTCACAACGCTTGTCCATACAACGTCTGGAATCTATAGATAACATAACCTGTTGGGTCAGGGGTCGATCTTTAACCAGGCTCAGGGCGCCGCCTGGGCTGTCTGCCTGTGGATTTCATTTCTGTCTTTTAGTCTTTTCATTCCCCCCTGTCTCTGGAACCTTTAAGAGCCAATCTTGGGTCTTATACTGATTCTGTTGTCATGACTTGCTGGTATTGGGCTCTAAGGACCATTAGTTGGACTGTGTTGATTCTATCTTTAATAAAGTTTATAATTTTGGATATTATGCAGGACCCTATGGTAAGGAGGAGGAGTAGGCTAAGTAGTGGCCCCATGAGGGGCATTAGGAGGGAGTACATGGAGGATGCCCACCAACTATCAGCTGCAGAGGTAAATTTTTGTTGTTGTAATTCTATGCTGAGTTTGTGTAGCTGTTGGACCCATGTCTCTACTAACCCTGATTCATTTATGTAAAAACAACATTCTTCTTTGAGAAAGAGACAAGTTCCCCCTTTTTCAGCTGTTAGTAGTTCTAGGGTGCGTCGGTTTTGTAAGGTAACCTGGGCGAGGGAAGTTAGTTGTCTTTGTAAGGAGGCTAGGGATTCGGCAGAGGCTTCCATAGCTATGGAGAATTGTTGGGAGAGTTTAGCAGTTGTGAGTAGAGAATGGCCTAGGGCCCCTCCCGCCAGTCCTGCTGCAACTACGGATGTGGCGAGTGAGACGCTGGCCACCAGGGAAAGAAATATAGCCCGTTTTGTTCTGGGGGATGGTATGCTGTCCCATATGTTGTCCCATCCCAGATATTCTGCAGGGCTTTGTAAGGTTAATTGGGGAACCAGTGTGACAGGGAGGCATAAGAGGGTCTTAGTGGCCTGGGTGGAAAGATTTTTATGTAGGGTTCCATTGCACCAGAAGAAAGAACCATGAGGGGCGAACAGGGTTGTGTTAGGAGAAGAGGTCGTATTGCAGAGGGAGGTGCTAGCATTTGAGTAGCAGAATGAGACCTGTGTTTGCCCAGGGCTCAAGAATAGGGGGACACCAGAGGGGAGGAAGGGTCCTGAGCTGTGTGTAGGAGAATTATTGAAGGGGCTCGTTAGTGGGATGGCCGTCAGGGGTGGTCGCCCTAGGGCAGCACAGAAGAAGCACATGGAGAGATTGCCTAGACTGGTGGCATTTGCAAGCAGTAATCCCTCTCTTAGTAGAGATAACCAAGAGAAGGGGCGGGGGGAAGTTAAGGCTGAGAGTTGTATGTTTAGTTCTTTTTCCTGTTTCTGGATTGTAGCGTGGAGGGTGGTTTGGATCTGAACAAGAGAGTGCCAAAGGTAAAGGCGGCTGCTGGGCCATGTTGTTTTTGGGGTCATGTACATGGCCCCTTTCTGTCAGGTGGTCCAGCGGGAGTCCCACGGATCCCAGACAACCCATGTATATCCTAACTTGCTTCTGAAAAAATTATGAGAGTTATAGCATTGTCCGGAGAGGGTCTTGGAAGCTGTGAGAGTTTTGGCAGTGTGGATTTTGCAGGACCCATAAAGGACAACCGACATTCTGTTCGACCCAAGAATCTTTACAATAGGTGATTTGTTGGTCAAAGAGAAAACAGATAGCGGGGGTGACCTTTCCCGGTTGTGCGGCAAAATCAGAGAAATTTAGATAGATGGCCGTTTGACACCCTGCAGGGTGGCAGTCAGCCGTTGCCAAGACCTGGCTCTCTTTTTGTGTCTGGGCATGGTCGGTCCAATTCTCAGTTAAGTAAAAACGCCAAGCCAATGGGGATGAGGCCCCCTGTGATTGGGTCTCCCAGATAAAGGCCTGTACAAGCAAAAGCGTTGTGAGGGAAAGGGATATCATATTTACAGTTTAGGTTGTTGATGGTGCAAGGTGAGTTTTAAAGGATTGTCTTTAGTTTGGTCGATCGTCCAAGCTGCTGGCGGTCCGACGAGTTCCAAGACTGGATCCACTGGTTTGGCGTGTGTGTAATGGATCCAGGCGGCGATTCCTTCCACCTTGAGTGCGGTTGGTGTTGTCAAGATTATCTGGATCGGTCCTTTCCACCTCGGCTCTAAGGTCTCTTGCCGATGGCGTTTGATGAGAACCCAATCTCCTGGCTGGAACTGATGTGGTTCAGGTGGAGGTCCTGTTTTGTACAGCTCTCTTAGGTTAGGCCAGACCTCCTCATGAACTTTCTGTAGAGTTTGTAGGGAGAATAAGAGTTTAAGACTATCATCGGCTTCGGTTTTAATGAGATTGTCTTTCAGGTCAGGGATGATAGGGGGAGGCCGGCCATACATAATTTCATAAGGGGTAAGTCCTAATTTGTAAGGGGAGTTATGCACTCTGAACAAAGAGTAGGGGAGAAGGAATACCCAGTTAGCGCCAGTCTCCATGGTCAATTTAGTTAGGGTCTCTTTTAATGTTCTATTCATTCTTTCTACCTGCCCTGAGCTCTGGGGGTGGTATGCACAATGTAATTTCCAATCAGCCCTGAGAATGGAAGCCAGTCCCTGACTTACCTTAGCGATGAAGGCAGGCCCATTGTCTGATCCTATCATAACTGGGAATCCATACCTGGGCAAGATTTCTTCTAGGATTTTTTTCACCACAACCTGAGCAGTCTCTCTCTTTGTGGGGAAAGCTTCTGTCCATCCTGAAAAGGTATCTACAAAGACTAGCAAGTATTTATATTCATATTTTCCTGGTTTTATTTCTTGAAGTCAACTTCCCAATAGGCCCCAGGTCAGTCTCCTCTCTGCCTTTTTCCACTGATTTGGGGTTGGTTACCTGCCTTATTGAGTTGGCAAACTGCACAGTTTTTGACTACTTGATCAGCCTTTCTGGAGGCGTCTTTAATTTTTAGTTTAGAGCGTCTTATTAAGTCCAGTATTCGCCGCGAGCCTAAATGGGTGCTCCAATGGATTTGTTCTAACACTTGTTGTCCTAATTTTTCTGGGAGTATGATGTTATTTTCAGAGTCTTTCCACCAATTGTTAAGGATTTGGGCCATGGGAAGTTTGTCTATCCACTGAAGGTCACTCTCTGAGTATTCTGGATTTGGGGGTAACTCTTTGGGCCCCAGGTCAGGTAGTTGTAGGGCTAGTAGTTGTGTGAGAGTTTTAGCCACATTTTTAGCAGTCTGATTGGCCAAGTTATATCCTTGGGAGACTGAGTCAGTAGCCTTTTGGTGTCCTGGGCAGTGGACTATTGCTAGCTTTCTGAGTCCCCAAAGAGCTGCTAGTAAGGCTAGGATTTCTTCCTTATTTTTGATATTTTTCCCTTCTGCCGTGAGGAGCCCCCTTTCTCTGTATATTGCCCCATGTATGTGGGCGGTAGCAAAAGCATACCGACTGTCAGTATATATTGTCAGTTTGTGGTCTCTTCCCATTTTTAGGGCTTGGGTTAAAGCCACTAATTCAGCTTTTTGAGCTGATGTCCCCGGGGGCAAAGGCTCTGCCCCAAACTATTTCGGTTTCTGAAGTTACCGCCGCCCCTGCGTACCTTTGTCCTTGGTAGATGAAACTGCTCCCATCGGTGAACCAGATGAGGTCGGCGTCGGGCAGTGGGCGGTCTTACAGGTCTTCCCTGACTCCGTGCACCTCAGCCAATATCTCGGAGCAGTCATGGAACGGGGTTTCTAAGTCCAGATTTGGCAGTAGTGACGCAGAGTTCAGAGTCATTGGGGGCAGGAAGGTTATCCTGAGGGGGTTTAGCAGTAGCCCCTGGTAGTGGGTGAGCCGGGCATCGCTGATCCATCGATCAGGCGGCTGTCTGAGAACGCCTTCGATGGCATGTGGAGTAGTGACCCGTAGTTCCTGGCCCATGATCAGTTTATCAGCATCTTGCACCATCAAAGCGGTTGCTGCGATTATTCGGAGGCAGGGAGGCCATCCTGCGGCTACTGGGTCCAATTTTTTTGACAGATAGGCAACTGGCCTCTGCCAGGGGCCTAAATACTGAGTTAATACAGCTTTGGCAACGCCCCTGCTTTCGTCCACGTATAAGTGGAAGGGCTTGGAGACATCAGGGAGTCCCAGCACGGGGGCTGATAACAGAGCAGTTTTGATCTGTTGGAAGGCCAACTCAGCCTCTTCCGTCCAATTGAAGGGCTGCTGTTCCTTTGTTGCCTGGTATAGGGGCTTGGCTAACTCTGCAAACCCGGGTATCCATAACCTACAGAACCCCGCCAACCCCAGGAATTCTCTTACTTGTCGCGTTGATTGGGGTCTAGGGATACGTAGGACTGTCTCTTTCCGGGCACTGGTTAACCAACGTTGCCCCCCTTTTAACAGGTATCCCAGATAGGTTACCTCTGATTTGCAGATTTGAGCCTTTTTTGCTGAGGCCCGGTAGCCTAGCTTCCCCGAAGTCTTTAGGAGGTCTTCGGTTCCTTGAACACAGGCTTCCGGGGATTTGGCCGCTACTAAAAGATCATCAACATACTGCAAAAGAGTTATTTCAGGGTGTTGCCGTCGGTACTCACCCAGATCTTCGTGGAGGGCTTCGTCGAACAGGGTTGGTGAGTTCTTGAATCCCTGTGGCAATCTGGTCCATGTTAGCTGGCCGTTTATACCCCTCTTGGGGTCTGTCCATTCAAATGCAAAAAGCTCTTGACTTTTGGGAGCCAAGGGTAGGCTGAAAAAAGCATCTTTTAAATCAAGGACAGTATACCACTGTTTTTCAGGGTTCAAAGTACTTAAGAGGGTATATGGGTTGGGTACGGTGGGGTGTATGTCCATGACTCTTTTGTTGACTTCTCTCAAATCTTGCACCAGCCTATAGTCTTTACTATTAGGTTTATGAACAGGTAACAACAGAGTGTTCCACGGCGAGTGGCAGGCGTGTAGAACTCCTTGGTCTAGAAGCCGGTGGATGTGGGGCGTAATCCCCTCTTTGGCCTCTAGGGGCATTGGGTACTGCCGAACCCGAACCGGGTCTGTCCCAGGCTTAACTTCAACAAATATGGCGGGGCGGTGTTTTGCCAGCCCTAAGCCCCCGGTTTCTGCCCATGCTTCCGGGAAACGCTGGAGCCAGGAGTTGATATCTTGATCAGGAGGCACTTGCTCCTGATGGAGTCTATATTCATCCTCCAAGGTGATAGTGAGGATGGATATTGGCTTGTTTTGAGAGTCAGTTACTTTGGGACCTCCTGATTGGAAGTGAATTTGGGCCCCTATTTTTGTTAACAGATCTCTCCCAAACAAGGGGCAAGGGCTCTCGGGAGTAACTAGGAAGGAGTGGGACACCTTTCCTGTTCCCAAGTCTACGGTCCTCTGAGTTGTCCAAGGATATTTTTTAATTCCTGTGGCTCCTTGTACCCAAGATGAATTATCAGACAATTTTCCATAAGGCTTGACCAAGACTGAATGTTGCGCCCCAGTATCGACTAGGAACTGAACTGGGGACCCCTCCACTTGCAGAGTTACCCTAGGTTCGGGGAGGGGGTCCGAACCCCGTCCCCCCAATCCATATCTTGGGTCACAAGTATAGGTGTGGGTTTAGGCTGCCACTGCCCTTGTCCTGACTGGCGCTGTTTCTTTTTGGGGCAATCTTTTATCCAGTGGCCTGTCTCTTTGCAGTATGCGCATTGATCTTTTCCCAGGTTGAGTCTAGGGGTGCGCTTGGACTGGGTTTCTCCTGATTGTAACTGCTCTTTTTGAACAACTGCAGCCAGGACTTTGGTCATTTTCTTGGTGGCCTTAATTTGCCTCTCCTCTGGAGCATCTCTGTTATTATAAACTTTCTGTGCTATCCGAAGAAGGTTTTGGACTTGTTTCCCTTCTAAATCTTCTAATTTTTGGAGTTTTTTCTTAATGTCTGGGGCGGCCTGATTTACAAAGGACATAACGACAGCCACCTGGTTTTCAGGAGCTTCTGGGTCCATAGGGGTAAACTGCCTAAAGGCTTCCATTAACCTTTCTAAATAGACAGCTGGGCTTTCTGTTTTTCCCTGCAATACAGAGTATACCTTGGCCAAATTAGTGGGCTTGCAAGCGGCAGCCCGGAGACCCGCCATTAGAGTCTGGCGATAAACGAGTAGCCTTCCCCTACTTTCTGCTGTGTTGTAATCTCATCTAGGTCTGGTCAGAGGGAAAGCTGTATTGATGAGGTCAGGATTGGCGGTCGGTTGGCCGTCATCTCCGGGAACCAGTTTTTCTGGCTTCAACCTGTATTCTTTCTCGCTCCTTTGTCGTGAACAGAACCCAGAGGAGCTGCTGACAGTCATCCCAGGTGGGTTGGTGGGTGAACATAACACTGTCTAGAAGGGCCATTAGGTCTTTGGGGTTATCTGAGAACCAGGCATTCTGGGTTTTCCAGTTGTATAAGTCACTGGTGGAAAATGGCCAATACTGGAGCCTAGGGTTGCCCATATCATCAGGGGGTCCTATTTCCCTCAGGGGGAGTGCCACTGTGGAATCGGGGGGCTGCGAGATCATCTCACATTGGGCGCATCCATGCGTTCGTCCCGCTGGCCCCCCAGAATTACTTTCGTTCTCGATTGCCACTGGCGCGGCTGCTGCCTCTCGTTCCTCCTGCCCTCCCAGGAGAGCAGCCAGCGGGGCCTGAAGTTGAGGATCGGGGTGAGGGAGATAAGGTGGGGGTTCCAAAGACAGAGGGTC
This sequence comes from Piliocolobus tephrosceles, assembly GCF_002776525.5. NCBI lineage: Eukaryota > Metazoa > Chordata > Mammalia > Primates > Cercopithecidae > Piliocolobus > Piliocolobus tephrosceles. The sequence goes on from NC_045437.1 coordinate 43,652,009, forward strand.
CTGACTGTCGGGCAACACAGGGACGGTGGGGGTGGATGGAGTTTTTGGTTTGTGAGAGTTTTCCACTGGTCGTGCGACCAGTGCTTTACATGGCTCCGGGGCCAGTACGAAAGGAGTTAGCCAGGGTGGCGAGTTTTCCACAAGGTCTTGCCATACCAAGATGTAGGGGATCTGATCAGGATGCCCCGAACGTCCTGGTAGGAAAATTTTAGTTTTTACCTTAGTGATAATAGGGAGGCAAAATGTTCCCTCGGGAGGCCACCCTACGCCGAAAGTGGGCCACTCTGAGTGGCAGAAGGTTATCAATTTTCCTTTCTTTAGCTCTACACTAAGGTCATAACCCCTAGCTTTGACATCTTTAAAGTTATTTACAAAGAGAGAGAGTGGCGTACTCTGGGCACCGCCCATTTCAGGAACCCCTGGAGGTAGAGAAAGGGATACAGAGAAATATCAGTAACAGGATTTGAAGTAACTTTTGTCTCGTCCAGCGTTCCTGAAAAGTGAAAGTGAGTTCTAAACAAGTAACAGTCTACAACAGTAACAACAGACAACAGTTCCACAAGCGCGTTTCGGGTTTAGTTCCCGATCAGAGTCAGACGGGCCAACAGAATACAGAGGCCCCAGATGGGCACCGGAGGACGTCTCCTACCGGTCCCTGGTGGCTGTCTTATAGCGTGTCCACCAAGACTACGCCAACCTCAGTACAGATCCCGCGGGATTCCTCAGAGAGACAAAGACGAACAGAGACAAAGCCGGCTTACTTACTGATTAGTGATGACCCCTTGACCTGGATTCTGGTGGGCTCGGGGGGAATCCTGGGAGAGCCCCCAAATGTTGTGCCCTGAGTTCCGAGACCCCCCTCAAAGACGACCACCAGAAACCAAAGTCAAAACCAAGCCGTGGGGATCACTTTATTGCAGGTTCGAACCCGGACCTCTCTCCGTACAGGCATAGTCAGAAGGGCAAGAGAGAGGTCCCGAGCACAGCTCAAGCCTACTTTTTATAGTAAGGCACAAACAGGTTACAGAAGATTAGGGCATTTTTGCAGTTACAAGATTGGGATTGGTTGATATTTTGAAGTTTGAACATTCGGCAGTTTCTGATTGGCTCCCGCCTTTTTTTAAACCACAAACGTCTAGGGTTTTTTTTTTTTTTTTTTTTTTTTTTTTAGACAAACTGCTTGCTTAACCATGGGTGGGAGGGGGATGGTTTCGACTGAGCAAGCAGGGGGTACGTGACTGGGGGCTGCAAGCACTGATAATCAGAACAGAACAGAACAGGACAGGGACTTTCACAACGCTTGTCCATACAACGTCTGGAATCTATAGATAACATAATCGGTTAGGTCAGGGGTCGATCTTTAACCGGGCCCAGGGCGCCACCTGGGCTGTCTGCCTGTGGAATTCATTTCTGCCTTTTAATCTTTTCAAGTTCTTTCCCTGAATATCATATCCAGAGAAAGAAATCAAAGTCTTCACTCTTAAAGGAAAGATAGATTTTGAAAACAGTCCAAATAAAAAGTCTAGAGTCAGAGTTCCAAATTCAGGAGAACTCACCTCTAACACCCAATGGGACTTTTGAAGACAGTTTATGAGTTTACGGAGTAATACTTTCAGAGGCAAACACCAGGGGGCTAAAGGGAGTCCTGTCAACGTATGCCAGATGTGTTGACCCGAACAAAAGAAGCTGAGGCAGAATCAATATGAGTAGAAAGTTTTTGTGCCAGTGTTGAGGATTGCAATGCAGGAAAACAGATTCAAGTTTCTCTGAATATAGGCTCTGATTAGCAGCAGTTACATGTGGTATTTTAAAGAGAAAGAAGAGGTAGTTCCTGAGTTGTTTATTAAGAATTTACATTAAAATTACATACACTATTGATTGGCTATACATTGTTAAGCCATAGGGTGTGGGTTGTAGTATCAGGTATGGCATTATTGGTTAATTTATGGCTACTTCTGGCAATAGTAAGCAGTTTCAAGAGATGAATACATAGCTGAAAAGACTGAAAGCAGGACATGATTGCTTTCTCATTTTAATGTCTCTCTGAGCCTGATAATTGAAAAGGACTTGGCATTCCTCAGATAAAACTTATTTTCTTTTCTCAACTTCCACCTAACCCCTGAGTCTGTCTATCTGGTAGCTTTCTATGTTCATGGTCAGACCCACTATGGTAAAATTACCAGTTTTGCAAGACTGAACGTGGCTGGGAAGTGGCAGCAACAGAGGCAAGGATTCAGATTTCTGCTCTTATTAACCAAAGATTCAAAAGACTTTGCAGACAGAATTTGCTGATCTCTTCAGGAAGGCTTTCCTTAAACTTTACAAAAGCTGGAATACGTTAATAATAACAAAAATGTTAAAAATAAAAATCAGAAAGGCTGAGAAAGTTATCTATTTTTCTACACTAGAGTAGATCCTGAATCCTGCCTTATAACTAGATCTTAAACCTTAAGAACTTTTTCTTCAAAGTTTTTCAGTATTTAAAAAAAATACTGGCTGGGTGCGGTGGCTCACGCCTGTAATCCCAGCACTTTGAGAGGCTGAGGTGGGCAGATCACAAGGTCCGGAGATCAAAACCATCCTGGCCAACATGGTAAAACCCCATCTCCACTAAAATACAAAAAAATTAAATTAGCCAGGTGTGGTAGCATGCACCTGTAGTCTCAGCTAACTTGGGAGGCTGAGGCAGGGGAATTGCTTGAACCCGGGTAACGGAGGTTGCAGTGAGCCAAGATTGTGCCACTACACTCCAGCCTGGCAACAGAGCAAGACTCTGTCTAAAAAAGCAATTTTTAAAAAATGCCAGAAATGGTGTATTGTTTCCTGATTTGCTCTGTGACTTTGGAATAGCCAACTATTGTTGCTGTATCTTTTTTTTTTTTTTTTTTTCTTCTGCAAAGGGAAAACAATAACATCCACTCTTAGAGAACACTATAGGAGTTCATTATTTTTTGTTAGAGAGTTCTGAATAAACAGTGCTGGGATTTAGTCTTAAATAAATCAGTAGCCCTAAATTATTCTTAAAATGATGACAAAAGAGTACAACTAATTTGGGGCATTGGAGACGCTTGTGAAGGAATGGCAAACATCAGAAATTGCGTGTAACGGTTGTCAGAGATTCCTGAGAACCATCAGGTTTTTTGAAGGACTTTTAAACTTGGAGATTTAAGTGACCTAAATTAAATCTTAATTGTTCTTCCTCTGGAGAAAAATAGTGACACCCAGGTCGGTGGTTGCTCTTTATGATGAGAAAATAAGGTAAGCCAGTCACTCCTTTGAGAAAAACATCCTGTTTTGGTTTTTAGTAGCCCCAGGCGGTAGGCAGAACTCAAATGGGTAAATTTGTCTCTAAAGGGCATTTAATTTGAAATTTCATTGTATTTTGCATTTGAAAACACACACATATTTACTGGGCATGGGGGTGTGTGTGGGAGGTAGTGGGGAGGGGGACAGAAGAAAAAAGAAAACACATATACCCACATTTTTTTTTTTTTACTTTCTTTAAGCACGCAGTAAGGAGGGAAAGGAGTGAGCTAACAGATGGTATAAATCTAGTCACTTCAGACTGATAGGTCTTATCTATTGGCAGTTTTCATCTGTGAGAAGGAGAAATAGCTGGTTTTCACCTAGGCAAGGGTGAGCAGGTAGAAATACCCCAAGTGACTTTCTGATGAAAGAGGAATGTCTGTTGGGTAGTTGCACCATCAGAAAAATTTGTTCTTCAATAAAATATTGCTAACTTTAGGAAAGCAACATCTGGCTTAATGAAGTCTGAGGAGTCTTCATAACGCCCTCCAGATTTTTTTTTTTTAATTTTATTTTCACATTCATAGTGTAGGGTCTATTAGCTAACTATTATCAATCATAGATTATACCTGCTTCAGGGAATAGATAAAATTGTATATTTGCTTGTAATTAGTGTGTTTATGGTTTCTAAACTAACTGGTTCTTTAGAGATATTTGGAGAGTCTTTTAATGCTGTATATGATGTTAACTTAATTTGCATTACAAAAAATAAGAGGTCATATATAACCTGGGATGAATGGCTTTTCAGAACATTTTAGAGTTGCCAGGAATCTTTCAGGACATGTGGCCCTATCTCCTTTCCTATGCGATTTCTGTCAGATAGTGGTCCACTTTCTGGGAATGCAGCCCAGCAAGTCCCAGCCTTGTTTTTCCTAGCTCTCACTCAAGATGGAGTCACTCTGGTTCAAATGCCTCTGACACAGGTATCACATCAAGTTTCCTGTGAAAGGGAGGTTCACCACACATAGAGGCCATCAGTTCCACTCTTAACACCACTGTACAGTTGGTGGTATGTCATTGGCATTCTATAAATAATTAGGATAAATTGTATCAAATATGGAGCAACTGCCCTGTTGTATCCCCAGTCACACCTGTCAAATACCTATCTGGGTGGTTTGTGTGTTCTACCTACATAAAGCTCAGGTTGATTTTGAGAGACAGGACTAGCTGGATTTCCTAGGCCGACTAAGAATCCCTAAGCCTAGCTGAGAAGGTGACCGCATCCACCTTTAAACATGGGGCTTGCAACTTAGCTCACACCCAACCAATCAGGTAGTAAAGAGAGTTCACTAGAAAGCTAATTAGGCAAAAAATGGGAGGTAAAGAAATAGCCAGTCATCTATCACCTGAGAGCACAAGGGGAGGGACAATGATCAGGATATAAACCCAGGCATTGCAGCTGCAAAGGCTACCCACTTTGGGTCCCCTCCCTTTGTGTGGGAACTCTGTTTTCACTCTATTAAATCTTGCAACTGGACACTCTTCTGGTCCGTGTTTGTTACCTCTCAAGCTGAGCTTTGGCTCACAGTCTACTGCTGCTGTTTGCCGCCCTTGCAGACCTGCCACTGACTTCCATCCCTCTGGATCTAGTAAGGTGTCTGCTGTGCTCCTGATCCAGGGAGGCACCCATTGCCACTCCCGATCCGGCTAAAGACTTGCCATTGTTCCTGCATGGCTAAGTGCCTGGGTTCATCCTAATTGAGCTGAACACTAGTCGCTGAGTTCCACGGTTCTCTTCCGTGACCCAGGGCTTCTAATAGAACCATAACACTCACCGCATGGCCCAAGATTCCATTCCTTGGAATCTGTGAGGCCAAGAACCCCAGGTCAGAGAACAAGAGGCTTGCCGCCATCTTGGAAGTGACAGGCCACCATCATGGAAGCCCTGGAAGAAAGGACCCTGGTAACAATTTTCCTGTTATCTCTAGTTTCAGGGAGGCTGAATTACGTAATGGTTACGAGCAAAGAATCCAGAATTACTGCTTTTGTTAGCTTTGTGACAATCTTCTGACTTTTTGTCTCAAAATTTCAATTTGAGGTTAAAGATTAAATAATAATAATATCAACAACATTTACTGCTTATTATGTTTCAGATTCTTTTAAGCTGTTTGTTTCACCCCTTAAACTTTAAAATATTATAACCACTTTATTTAAAACTACAGTTTTCTTATCAGTTGGGTATTGTAATTTTCCCTTTGTAGAGATAAAAAAAAAAAAGTCAAGTGAAGAGAAGTCCTCTCACTTGCCAAGATCATACAGCCAGGAAAAGTCAGATTCAGGACATGGAATTAGGTCACCTCGTTGCTTAGGTCTTTCCTCCTGGATTTACATTTTCAAAAGCTTCAGGAATCATCTGCACTTTTTGGGGGGAGTAGGTTATTTTGTTCTTATGGTCTTTTTGTTGTTGTTGTTGTTTTTTAAAAACAAACCCTTTTTTTCTTTCATGATTTTAATTTTTAATAAATGATGTTCTTTTAGATGTTCATCTAATTACAATATTGATTTATAAAATTATGAGGTCAGAAATTTTTTCTTCATAATTTTCTCTCTTCCTGTTTGCCCTACTTTTCAGCTTTCTTTCTTTCCTCCTCTTCTTCCTCACCTTCCATAATATTTTTTTCATATTCTACTTACGTGCCTTAATTTTTTTCATAAAACTATATGTCAAAATGAAATCACATTTTCATCCCTTTAGCACAATTTCCATTAATTTATAATTTTTGGAAGTTAAGCATCTCACTAATGAGCTATTTCTATTATTTTTTAAAGTAATAAATCATTTCATATCTTAAGTATTTATCAGTAGGTAGAAATTCCTACCATTGAATAAAGTGTTATACTAGAAAACAAAAGAGCAAACAAAAACATACAAAGCATAATAGCAAAATAGTTTTCCTAATGATAGTGTTTTATGTAGAATGCCAAGTGTTGACAGCAGTTGTTAATATTTGTATCTAAAACTTAAAAGAGTTATAATAATAATTATAAATTACAATTTATATTAAACATGTTTATCATATTTCATTGTTCTACCTTTATTATAGAAGATTTATAGCATAATAGACTTTTGAGATAATTTTCACATTTAAGTAAATTTAAGAGTTTTTAATCATTTTCAAAAAAACTGTTTTCAATATACTGTAACGTCTTCTTCATTAAAAAAAGAGAAAAAGATGCTGACTGAAACTTGATGTTTTTCTGGTGATTCACGTTTATTATAATTAAGAATAAGCATACAGTGTTGCTCTAAGGATTCAGCGGTAAGTGTTACCTAAAGGAAGCAATGTTTCTGTATATTTGTATTTATTTTCTTTATCTTTTCAGCAAATATTTGCTAACTACTTGGTATATGGCATACACTATCCTAAATACAACAGATGCAAGGAACAACAAACTAATAGAAAAGCTTTTGTGTGGGTTTTTTTTTTAAGTCTTTCATCACAATATTTTAATTTTTCTGTTCTTTTCACAGCTATATGTAGTACATGAGTGAAAGAATGTGCTGCTCACCTTCTGTATGGCTTTGCGAAAGTCACGTGACTTCTTTGGAACTTAATTTCTTTATCTATAAAGGGTAGGTAGGTGTTGGACCTAATCAACATCTCCCAACGACAGTCCGGACCCAGGAGGGAACAATATCCAGGGTTTTGGCTTTATTTCTTCCCATTCATTAGCAAGAATCTGGGACTCAGCTCATTTATTTCTATTTCTCCTTTTCTCCTATATTTCTGATGTATGCAATACAAATTTTAGATGCCATTCAGATATTTGCTGGAAAAACTCTAGGTGGTTTTACAGTCTCTTTTGTTATGTAGTATTCCAAAATCCATGGTTCTGTATATGTATTTATACATTGATACTTGTGTCATCTGGCAGATTCTGTTTTATTATTAACAAAAAATAATTTGTTAAAAAATAACACATTAGGAAAAATGGAAGCAACTTCCGGTAGATAAAGTATAAGGTTGGGTGTGGTGGCTCATGCCTGTATTGGAAGGCCAAGGTAAGAGGATTGCTTGAGATCAGGTGTTTGACACCAGCCTGGCTGACACAGTGAGACCCTGTCTCTACAAAAACAAAAGGGAGAGAGAGAGAAAGGGAGAGAGAGAGAGAGAGGTTGTAAAGGAAGTGAAATCTGTGGAGGGTAAAGAAATATGATGTAATTAACCTAATTTTAAAAGCTCTCAAGAATAAGCCTTTATAACTTCATTTTTAAAAATGCTTTAATTTCTTATAAATACCTCTTAGGTTTTCAAAGGGTGGAGAGAATATTGAGAAATAAACTATGTTAGAACGAATGAATAAAGCCTAGTATTTGACAGCACAGCAGGGGTACTATAGTCAATGATAACTTAATTGTACATTTCAACATAACTACAAGTATAATTGTACTGTTTGTAACACAAAGGATACACGCTTGAGAGTTGGATACCCAATTTTCCATGATGTGATTATTACGCATTGCATCCCTGTACCAAAATATCTCATGTACCCCATAAATATGCATACCTACTATGTACCCACAAAGATTAAAAGTACATTTTAAAAAAATTATGTAATCATCATACACAGTGACAAGTACATGACATAAAACTAGAAAACATATATTTTTGAGATATGGTAATATTGGGTGAAAAAATAACTTTTAACATTTTTCAGCATAAAGAACTGAAGGACACACACATACCCCCCCACCCCAAACACACAGAAGCAGAATCTAAATTTAGCAGCAACATTGTTAATAGAAGCCATTATATATGCATGAGAAAGTCTATATAAAAATCTAACAATTTAAAAAGTTTTCACTGACAACAGAATAGAATATATTATTTCCTTTAGATATTTTTTAAAAACATCGCCATTAAATTTACCAAAGCTTTTATTGCTATTGTCATTCTGCATTTTATACATTGTCTTCATGAATGTGTTTGTTTAAATTATTTATTAATGTTTTTACATTTTATTTCTGAAATGTTTATTATTGTTTTTCTTATTAAATGCATGGTGCATCTTTGTATTTAACATTTCCTCTAGGAGTGCCTAAATTGGTTTTGAAATCATCCTTATATCTTTACAGTATCCCTGAAGGGCATTACAATGACATATTCTAGTTTGGGAAAATAAACCCAATTAAATTTAAGTCATAATTATGACTAGTGACACTGACTGAGAAACAAGATAATTTTTCTCTCTAGGACCCAATGCAAAATAAGGTTTTTATGGGGCACTGATTTCTTTTTTAAATTTAGTTACATTCCAGTCTGAAATAATTGAATTTTCCATAGGCAAAGAGTTAATACACCAGAAATAAAACTCCAGAAGATGTCCACATGTTGATGATTATCAATAGATTTTTGAGATAAGCCATAAGTGAAAAATTGGTTTGTATTAATGATTTTGATATTTGTTATTGGGTTTAGAGTGGGAAAAAAATTGTGGACTTAAAATTACAACTCTTATTTTCAGAAAAAAAAAAATTATCCTCTATCTTGTTTGAAATATGAGTATTAGAAAAAAATTATAATGGATCAAATAACATTTTTCTTGAGCTGTTAGATTGCATCTAATTTTGAAAGTCTAATGTTTCAGTGTGTCCTTATGCCTCCATTCTTTGAGTTAAAGATGGATGCCAGATGGACACCATCTGTATCTATCATTAATGGACTAATATTTCTCTCAATTGGCTTAAAAATGGGAAATTGGAAAGATAAACCAGAATTTTCAATATAATGTATAATAAATGAACTATTTCTCACTATTTGGCGCCAAAGTAAAATATATACCTTGAAAGTTGAACTAGATGCTACACTGTGTACTACTATAATAACATAACTAGCAAACATTTCAAGAAAATAAGAATTCATCAGAGAATATAAATTGATGTAATCTTTACACTGAAACTCAGAATCAATCATTTAAAAATATAATTGAAATGGCAAGTAAAGTAACATGATATTATTCTGAGATGTATGAATAACATATTTTTCATGCTAGGACTATCTCTGTAAAAGCATTCAATAATGGGAAGGGAGAGTCACAAATCTTTCTTAGATGTTTTTTCCCTGAAATGATTTGTATATTACTTCATTGCTCTAAGGAAGATAAAGATAACTGAAATGGCTTTCTCCAAACAAAAGTCTACTTACATAATAGAAAACATGTTATATAAATACATATAAACTGTTTTCAAAAAAGTACGATGAAAGAAAAAGTGTTTTAAAAACTTGTGAACACTCATCTGATGCCTACATTTCTTCTCTGATAGCCCAATCAAATAGTCATCTTTGCGATATTTGAATACTTTCCTTGATGTAAGTTCAGGAACTCACATTTGCATAGAAGACTTCTAATCTTTAAAGGTTTATACATAAATTATTACTTATGGCTTTTAACCATTAATTCTTGCTTGGTTTTAGTGATTACAATAGTAATACAACTAAGCATTTTAAAAGTACCTTTTGAAATTTTTTCAAAATCCTGTCGTCTATGTTCCTTTTATAGTATTGATCTGCACATTAGCCTTATAGTATAATTTAGTTATTATTATATCTATTTTTAGATAAAGAAATTGAGATTCAGAGAGATAGTAGTTGGTTCAAAGTTATGTACCTAGCAAGTAACAGATACTAATCACAAACTTAGATTTTCTGTGCCAAATTATTCTACATTATTTTCTACAATAGAGTATCATATGTATCATAAGTATCATATGTAATTTGATATTCTATACTCTTTATTCCATATTCTATAACAATTGAGTTTCATAATATATGTGATACTCTATTATAGAAAAATTCTAATTTTTTTATACATATTAGTTTCTCAGATATTCAGTAACACCCACTAATGACAATATCAGGCAGTATCATGTTTAATAACTCAAGTTCTGGAGTGATACAGACCTAGGTTTGAAGAGTCAACTCATAATTTAGTGACCTTGGACAAATTACTATAGAAGACAAACCTCATTTTTTCATTCACAAAATGAAAAACTTTAAAAAAGCAACCAATCACCAAATACAGACTTATATCATTTTAACATAATGGAATGCCTGGTACATAGGTAATATTCAATTAGGGTTAATTATTTTTATTTCCTTATATTATCATTACCATCATTGTTATTTTTTAGCATCTCATCCAGTTTTCACTTCTGTAAACAAGACAGCAATTCTTCATTTGATATTATTCAAATTCTCCTCATAATCCTGATTGTACTTGTCTGGATTGACTTTATCTGTATTATTCTTTAAGTGAGGCGTACAAATACATTACTCAAGTTCTTATCATGTTTTTCTTAATGTAAGCAAGGAATACATTTGATTAAGAAATTATATTTTTTTTTTCTAATTGTTTGCTTTCAAGACTAAAAGCTCTTTGAGCACTGGGTGATGATGTATTCTACCTTTTACCCCAGAACCTAGTAGAAATGCAGGCTGATCATTAGCTCTCAACTAAACAAGTAAACTTTATTCACCTGTGTACTACTAGCTCTGGCACGCTCTATATTTTGTACATGTTTGTTTGTGGACCTATCAGTAGTGTTTTATATTCATTATTCAAAATCCTTCCAGTTAATATTTATCTTTTAATCATTCATTATGGCCACTAAGTTTTTTCTGTTTTCCAGCATCTGCAATTTGCAATGATACCTTTCAAGTAACTGTTTCAAATAGAAAGAGTTATCAGTGAAGTCTTGTGACATATTACTAGAAATTTCCCTCTACTCTGATATAGATCATTTAATTAACATTATTGATATAATTTAAGAAGATATTCACCTACTGTTCTCAAATCTATATTGTTTCACTTAGAAATATTTTCAACTACCATTAGAAAGCTTTATTGAAAAGAAAGAGGTAGAACATGAGGCTGGAACATTAGATAGAATATATAATATCTTTTTTTTTTAACACAGTCAAATATTTTTAACTTCACTGCATAGGTAATGGAAAGATTCTTTTAAAATTGACACCTGAAAATGATTTGTTCATATTATTATTCTAGAAATACAACTCTGTTGGGAACATTGAATACATATTAGAGCATTATGAGACTGCAGGTTCAAAGAATATTTGGGAGATTAAGGTAGTCATTCAGAAAAGAGGATATGAGAATTAGAATAAAGGAAGTGAGATTTCTGCATTGTTTCTAATTACTCACAAGATATCCTATAAGATACATGTCTACAATTTAAACATATAATGAAGCACATAAAAAGATGAATATGCAAAATTCAACACATTTAAAAATAAGATACAAGGCGATCTAGGATCTAGTGTAAATATGTCCATAATAAAAGTTTCAATGAATGAAGTTTAGAATAGTGTAAAGATTATAAGTTTTTGAAAATTTATGAGATGGTGAAAGTAAATCACATATGACTTATACCAAATATAAACGAAATTGTAATTACCTGCTGTGTTTTTCTTATGAATTGCACTGGTTTCTTACTTGCTTTAAGTTTCTTAATTTTTCTTAAAAATCAAGTATTTGGGTAAATTCCTTATCTGATATTTAATTGCCTTTCTTATAATCATCAAATTGTTACATACCTGAAATTGTTACTCAAATTACATACATCAAATTGTTACTTGAATTTTATAATTTGAAGATTGATTTAATTCATGTTAAAAACTGTAATGAATCTCTTAGTAACATCTCACATATACATGTAGTATCTATTGATGACAGTTTCTTAGGAAAAAACATGCACGTTTAACTGAAAAAACATGTTTCAAACATCTAGACAATATTTATATTGATAATAATTATAACAAGATTGTAAACATTGCCTACTTTGGACAATACTGATAGTACATTTTTATAGTGTTAATATATCTCTTAAACAAACTAACAAAAACAAAATCTTAATAGATTATTGACTTGACTTAAATTATTTTAAAAGATTATGATGTTGAATCTTAAACATGAGAGAAGTGGAGAGAAATTAAAGGAGACATAAAGAGGACTTAAAAGTTTAGAAAATGGAAACTGTCAAAAAAGGTAAATCAGTTAATTACACACGCAAGCCACTCCAAAACTCTATGACATAAAATAGCAAACCTTTTTTCCTCTCATATCTGTAAGTCAGCTGGAGTTAAGCTGATTAGTCTTGATTTAGTGAGAGTTGGTCTAAAGCCATTGGGTGTGTTTAGGTTTTCTCCACGTGCTACTCATTCTTTGCATATTGGTGGCCTACCTTAAGTATGTTCTTGTCATGGTGACAGCAGAAGTTTAACATATATTTAAAAACTGTTATTTCAGCCACATTCCATTGGTTAACACAAGTTCATATGACTGAGCTCAAAGCCAAGCCATGCAGTATGAAAAGACAGCACTTCTAGGGGAAAGAATTGCAAAATTACATGTCAAAGTGTACAGGTAAGGGAAGGAGGAAATACTGGGGTCAGTTATTCAATCTACCATAAAAATAAAGTTAACAGAAAGTCTGATGATAAAATTTGGAGAAGAAAGAGCCATGGATAAATTCAAATTCAGCTATTCCTCAATCCAAAACCAATTTCTGAAAAATTTACTGAGAATTATGTCACATCTATGAACTATTTGAATACTCACCTAAGCTATGTGATCCTGTTTCATGACTGCCCCCAGAAACCTCTTCTAAGGCCTCTGCAGGCCTCCATTGCTGCCAACAGAAGTGCAAGGTCATTAACAAAACAATAAAAAGAGCCTTCAAACTTGAGCTAATATCCAAGTTTACTTTATTCATAGTGACTCTTCATAGTGGGAAAATAACCAAGTTATATTTGATTTTGTAGCTCTCCGCCACAGACTTACATCCTTAAGCTTTCCTGCTCTTAGATGAAAGATATCTAAAATTTCCAAAATACTATCCAAGCAGGCCACTCCCTGGAAATGGGTCTATTAGCTTTCTTTTATATCTTATCAGCAGAGGAGTAGGAAAAGGGAGAATAAGATTAGAAAGCAAGTGGAACTTTGTGAAGTTAAGTATATCAGCTTTCAAGGCTCTCATTTCTAAATGTAAGTGCTTGCTCTCATGCCTGCCCTACAATGCCTGGAAAAAAGTCCCATATTTCAAATGACTCCCTGTTATTAAGGTAAAATGTATTTTTTTTTTTTTTTTTTTTTTTTTCTGAGACGGAGTCTCACTCTGTCGCCCAGGCCGTAGTGCAGTGGCATGATCTCAGCTCACTGCAAGCTCCACCTCCTCCCGAGTTCACACCATTCTCCTGCCTAAGCCTCCTGAGTAGCTGGGACTACAGGCACCTGCCACCAAGCCTGACTAATTTTTGTGTTTTTAGTACAGACAGGGTTTCACCATCTTGGCCAGGATGGTCTTGATCTCTTCACCTCCTGATCTGCCCGCCTCGGCCTCCCAAAGTGCTGGAATTACAGGCATAAGCCACCGCACCCAGCCAGTAAACTGTATTCTTACGTTGTTATTTCCATTCATGTGATTAAGATTATGGAATGGTAGGGTTGGGACTAGGGATTCTCATATTCTTGAATCTCTGCTAGTGATATTTAATTCAGTGCCTCTCCTTCCCATTCTCAGGGTCCCATGACTTGTATTGGTCACTCTCCTTTAGTCTAAATCTGGAGACCAGAAAAAAAAAAGTTTTCTACAGTCTCCAAAATTTCTTATTTTGGCCACTGAAAATCATAACTGGGGATATGTGTAATAAATCAGAACTAATATGGGTTGCAAATAAAGTGCTTTTATTAATATATCAGATGCTTACACATCTTGAGAAATGGCCAAAGACAACCAAACATGGAAGCAAAGGAAGTAAGCTAAAGTCCTGGCACTGTCCTCTGGGACAGAATCTTTTCCCTTCTGTGATGCTGTGTTACTTATTTTTCACTGGGAATTTGAAAAATGAAACTGTCTTCCTCTATGTAACTTCACCAAGCTTCTTTGTAATTATCCATAATTCAGAATCTGAGTAAACTTTAAAAGGAGGAAGAGTTATAGTTGTCATAACGGGAGTGGTTCTTGTTTAAGACTAGATCATGCTTGTATTACAGATTTGAGAGGTATTTCATTTTGCTGACACCAAAACTTGTATCCTGGAGGAAAAAATTAATGAGTGACAAATATTATTGATATCAGCTAATTATATCTTGTGCTAAACTATAATCTAAAGTTTAGAAAAAGGATTAAATAGATTGATCACATATTAAATTTGTTAATACACATGAATATATTTTTAATGCATATGAATTAACATATTGAATATATTTGCTAATATATATATAATATATGACTGTTGCATAGAAAATATGTTAAAATATTATAATTTTATCTTTTGGTGACAAATATCCCATATTTATTATATCAGTGCTATTTCCTCTGTTCCATTAGGCTGGAAACGATGTGTTTGCATATTAGTGGTGAGTGGCTAGCTTCTCAGTCATGTTTTGCTGAAGCTCTTTTAAGACTCTCTACCTAAAGACCCAGAATCATGGCATTCCTGAGACAAAGTGATAGCTTCAGAAGACAGACAAATTCCTAGGTAGATAGGCATGAGTCCCTTGTGAAACCTGGCCTTCAAGCTAAAGACAGCCTGAAGACTGAAAACCAAACTGCTGCTTTTCGATAGAGTCCAGTGTGTGAACTTCTATTCTTGTTTGCCCACTGTTTCCTGATTGGTTGTCTCTGAATAATGCTCTTTAACCAGTGGAATGTTACCTTTTCCAAAGGCTACCTACAGCCTGTGCTTCCTCATTCCAAACCTATAAAAACCTGAACTCAGCTACATAGATGGCTACCTGCTTTCAGGCCCCCTCTCACACAGAGGGCTACCCACTTCAGATTCCCTGTCGTTTTCAGAAGCTTCTCTGTCACTCAATAAAATTCTCCCCTGCCTTGCTCTCTCTCTCTGGTGTCCATGTAGTCTCATTCTTCTTGGTCATGGGACAAGAACCCAGAACCCACCAAATGGAAGGTGCAAGAAGAGCTATAACACTGCAACCCTCCCTCCCACTCACCAAGCAACAGGGGAGAAAAAGCTGCTGGGTACCCCATGCCCCCATTTGCTCAGCTGCAGGTGGCAGGACAGAAAGAGCTGTGACACACCCTTGTTCCCTGAAGCTGAAGGCAGTGGGAATGAATGAGAGCTGTAACACTTTCTGGGTTCTCAGACCTTGGGACTCCCCAAGCAGAAGCTGTAACACCCCTTGGAGCTCTGTGGTTGCTGGCATCTCCAAGTTTTCAGGGCACCACCATACCCCCTTGTCTGATTGCTGACACCCAGCCACAGAAGCCACTTACAGCACGCCTGGTCCTGCCATGAGCTGAGCATAGGTGCCATGGTGATTGTGGGATTCAGGCTGGGGACGGAACAGAGCGCAGCCTGCTGGGCCAAGTGGGCAGAGCAAGCCCAGCAGACACAAGTGAAGCCCAGGTAGAGGTGCCATCAGCCAGAGAGGTTTCCAACTGGTGAAATGTCACTGAAAGAATTCAGTGTCAAAACCTAACCTGAGAAGAGAGGAGCAATAATAAAATAATAATAACACATTTTTAGTAGATGTTTATAGCAATGCTGAGTGTTTTCATTTCATTCAGTCATATCCCTGTTGTCCATTTCACAGGAAACTGGGTTGTAGACAACTGATCTAACTTGTCCAATATCACATAGCTAGCAATTGGTGAGGTAGGAAGCTTGCGAAATCATATTCCTCACCATTATGCTCTCTTACCTCTTAAAAGGTGAGTTGAAGAGTACTTTTGCTAAAGTCTGGTATGTTTGGGATATTATATGTCACTTGTCTTTAGACATACTGATGCCTAGTGTATATTGCTGCATTCACCCTTTCGCTTTATGAAAGGTATTGCAGTTCCATTCTAGTTCTAAACCTAACCTAATTGAAATCTTGAAAATCCTCCTATTTCTGCCAAGGTTATTTGCCTTTGGAGTCCCACTCGCTAGATATGGCACACCTGGGCACTGGTTTGAAAGAAGCTCGAGTTAGCCTTTCTGTTGCCGTATTTTAATTTGAGTAGCTGACCACTCCCAGAGGAGTATGCCCCAGAGTGTGACCTGTGTTCAATGGTTTTCCCCATTTTCTAAGATAACCACTTAAGTTTTGTTATAGTAAGTCCTCATTTAATGTCATCAGTAGGTTTTGGAGACATCAACTTTACGCAAGTTGTTGGAAATCAAGGGTGTCCAATCTTCTGTCTTCCCTGAGTCACACTGGAGGAAGAATGGTCTTGGGCCAACCATAAAAAACTAACACTAATGATAGCTGATGAGCTAAAAAATAAAATCACAAAAACATTTCATAATGTTTCAAGAAAGTTAGCAAATTTGTGTCAGGCTGCCTTCAAAGCAGTCCTAGGTCACGTGTGACCCATGAGCTGTGGGTTGGACAAGCTTGAATGAAACCCACTTTACCATAGGCTAATTGATATAAATAAGAGTTAAGTTCCAATGGCATATTTCTGGTCACAAAAACATATTAAACTTCTAAATAAAGACCCAAAACACTTTTAATATTAAACATTGAAATAATTGTGATCCACCCATACATTTAAGAAATATTAATGAAAACAGGATAAATATTTACCCAATTTTTGGTGAATCAGTGAGTGATGGCAGTTGTAGTGATAGTGTGTTAAATCAAGGAAGAAATGTCAGCAAAGCAAAAACTGTAAGGAGCATCTCCTTCAGAAATAAATACAGTGGGCTTCCTGAGCACTTTCCTGTTGCATTCTTTTGTCATGCATTTATATAATTATCATAGATTTTATGAACTTTTATTTTATAATAAGCATTCATTTTCCAGCCTGCTTATTCCAGTTTAGGGTCACCAGTGGTCAGATCCTCTCCCAGCATCTCAGGGCGCAAGGTGGGAACTGCCCTGGACAGGAAGCCGTCACATTGCAGGGTGCACCCACACACACCCCAACACTCACTCACTTTGGAACCATTTAGACACACCAGTGAACCTCATGTGAACTTCCTTGGGATGTGGAAGGAAACCAAACTACCCAGAGAAAACCCATGTACACATGCAGAGAACATGTAGACTCCACACAGACAGTGGCCGTGACCAAGAATTAGTGATTTTCTTCTCATCAAAGTGATTATAAAATGACTTTGAATGAAATGGTCTTATTTGAGGACTTGCCCTATCTCACAGCTAAGTCCATCTGAATTGTGAGAGAAATGGGTCTGACATGAGTCATCTACTCTCTTATTATTCACTTATCACCAATAAGAAGCATCTTAACTGAGACGGTTGGAATTGTTGCCCTCAATTCCATTCAGGCTTGAGCCTGTGATATCTTTATTAGCATTATATTATATTCCAAAGTTTCTAAATTCATTACTCAAAACACTAGCAGGTCTCAATCAGTTGTTAGTCGCCACAGTATTCAAAATGCTCATACTTGTGAATGACTTACTTTTATTCTATAAATTAGGTCATAGCCAACATTTCAGTACACAAACATTATTTTTATTCATTTGAATCCCAGTATATTTTCTTAACTTGTAGGAAAAAGTGGTAGCATGTCAGTCAGCAAACCAGGAATTATATCTTACTGCTACCTCTCATAACTGCATCTTCCTAAAACATGAACATTCATAATATGTAGTATATTGTCTCTCAAAATATATAGGTTTTGTGTACATTTCTTCTAATTGATCATGTCTGCTTATTTTCCTCTGGATTAAGGATCAAGGAGATAGTATATTAGATGATTTGATAAATTTCCAATGCTTTGCAAAGTAGTTGAACAACTTTTTCTTTGTGATGCTAGGTGGCACTACTAGTCAAAGCTTGGTATTTCATAGCTGACTTTCTTATTCTGAAGGTTATAAATAGACTTATGAAGTAATATTTAACATTGAAAATATGATAATCAATTTGATGATCTATGAATTGTCATAAACGTTGAGAGTAAAGTTTCCTTTAAGGTTAAAATCTTTGAGTGAAAGAAATTATAAAGTCAAATGTAAACAACAAAATAAGAGAAATAGAGCAATAGGATTTTTTGGCTTTATAATTCAATTTAAAAATTAAAGTGCATTTATTTTTCCAGCAGCTGACTATAAAGCTTAAATGTCCAGTAAGCAGTTGCTCTGAAAAAGAAAACAAAAAGGAAATATCAGTCTGTAGATTTCAAAGCTCCCATATACAAGTGTTTTTACAACACCTAAAATATTTCTTCAGAGTGTTGTCACATACCCTTTCTCTTAAATCCTATAATCATTTAAAAAAAAAAAAAAAAAAAAAGCTGTAACTTTCTCTTATTTTATCAATATATTTCACTGCATGAAAGCATTATCCCATTTTCAGGCAATTTTTATTGTTATATGTCTATGGAAATGAGTATTTTTTTGGTAAATGGAAGTAGGTTTAACCTCAAGGAGAATTAAAAATCTGTGATACAGAAACATAGGATCCTGAAGTTTTTTCAATGCCACGTAAAGATTTGTATCTTGAATATATTCATCCAATGTTATTGTCTGTTCCTTCTCCATGTTTGGTTAGTATCAGATACCAGTCTTTTGTTTATTGTATAGTAAGCTTACAAAGAAAAGGCAAATTCTCTGCCATTTATGCAGACATCGAAGTCCCATGTTTTAACGTTTGGATCATCCAAACGGAACCTACAGCATTCTGACCATTAGCTGGGTCATTAGCTAGGCACGGAGGGCCTCACCTGGGTAACTTGAGAATCTACTCAATCTGGCTCTTTGATTTGGCTTTCACAGGCCAGTACTTTTTATTTCTTCTCATCTGTCTGCTATCATGTTAACAAGCCAAGGCAACTCGCAGCAGCTCATTGACTACATAATAAAATGAGATTAGAATTTCACCAGCCAAAGAATGGCATACTTTCAGGGCTTTAGGCTCGAGACAAATATTTGTGTGTGCCTTGGTCATCAAATAAGGAAAAAAAAGACCCAAATACAAATCAAACACATAAGTAAAACCCATAATTGTTGCCCACAAGAACTACTTGCTCAAGTTGGCTAAGCCTGATTGAAAACACAGATAAACTCCAAACCAAAAAACCTAGCATTTTTCATGTTACTGACATGTTATGGCTAGACTCATCTCAGTGTTGTTGCTGCACTAATAACCGTTATCTAATTTATATTTTGTTAATAAGAACCTTGGTTCAAGAAAAGTCAATTAATGATGTTTGTAGCTGCTGGAAGACTGCCTTTAAAAAAATAAAAGGGGAATTTAAAACAAATAGGTGAAATACGTGATCACTGAGTTACTGAGGTGGAAATTGTATTAAATATCTCATGTCTCCTGGAGATTTGGGGAACTTCTGAAGGCTTTTTCTCCAATATAAATAAAACTTTCAAAAAAACTGAAAGAAACACAATGTTGTTTATTGTGCAAGAACGGTCAAGACTACTTAAATGGGATATTGTGACAAAGTGCTGCCAATTAATGCTGTATCTAATCTCAAATACATGCAAGACTTTTATCCTTCTTAATAGGCTGACCAAAAAGACTAAAAGAAGTTGTCTTGTGTTTATATTTTCAAGCCACATTTTCCATATACAATTAAGCTATTTAAAATTCTGCAATTGAAGTACTTGTCTTTAATTATAAGGTCTGGGTTTATTTGATTAAAATGTGATTTGGCATAGTTGCATGACTGACATTTTAATTAAGAAAATTGCATTTGTATTTTTGATATTCTAACTAGTTGTTTTATCCGTTATGCATGACACATAAACACGTTCTGAAAATTAGTTCACTGGATATTTCTTATCCTGCAAAATTTAAATAGCAGAAAGATGTATACTATACGTACATGTATGTGTGTATTGACTTGCATGTGATAGGAAGTTAGATAAATAAAGCAACTTTAATGTACTCTATTTATTATTAATTAGTGCAACACAAGAACTTAAATAGCCCAGGCCATTTTAGGAGGAATAAAGATGTTTTTAAAAGACTAGCAGACCTGTAACAAATCCTGTTTCTCCGTTAAACTAACTGCTTTTATTGCATTTAAATCCTTGCTAGTGCTGAAAGGTAAAAGCAAGCTAGGAAGCTGCATGACTGAGAAACCCAAACAACTCTTCATTTTTTTTTTTTTTTTTCATTTCCAGTCCTATGCCTTGAGAATTTGCCATCTGGATTGCATACTGTAGTCAGTGTTTTAGCTCTTGATGTTTTAAAACAATAGCACTGTAGCATTTTAACATGTAGTTTCATAACAAAATAAATGTGTCATGCATTAAATTATGCAGGCATATATTTACAACTCCTCATGTGCCCAAAGAACATACTGAGGACAGTCATTTGCTGGTTTGTTATGATACACTACAGTGTAGGGTTGATAATGTATAATGCATGTATTATCAACCCAGCATTTATTAGTATTTAGGGGAAAATATTTCAGAGAAAATACACCATATTTTGCTTTAATTATTATCCATGTGACTAAGATGCTTTATTTCTCTTTAATACGTTCATCTCAGGGTATTTGCCTGAGGTTGAACTGTTTTTGATTAACTCTATGTGATAATGAGAACCATGAAAATAGCCTTGTGTAGGGAGTTCCTTCCTTCTGATGTTACATATAAAACTGCGGAAGTCTTATAATATTTAACACTGAACTTTTTTCCCTTTCTGCACCCAGGCCTCAAACTAATCATGAAAGTGTGAGGAATGATTTTATCTAAAGTCATTGCTCTTTTGTAAGGTGTGTGCAAGTGAAGAGTTCAACTAGCTATTGGGGTTAAAAAAAAAAAAAAAAAAAAAACACATTCTAATGAGAGTTCAAGGAGATTTTCTTGTGCTCTCCAAGGACAGACATGGAGTCAGGTCAGCAATTGTGGACCTACACTTCCTCTCTTATCATAATCTGCATGGTTTTAGCTAATCACTAATGACTACTGGTGTTTCCTCCACATTCTGTATTATAATAGAGAGACAACTGACTGGATAAAATTATCAAAGTTGTTTGAAGATGGCTCTAAAAATATTTTTTTTCTTCACAAACTACATAAGATTGTAGATAAAGAAAATTTTTGTCTTCTATTTGATTTTACTTCTGTTTTGATGAACTCATCTTGATGCTGATTTTTATCAAATGAAGTAGTTAATGAGCTCATTGTCCACATTAATCTGTGAACATAATCACAAAGAGGCCTGAACATATTTAGAGCCACCTACAACCTTTCCACCTCTTAATTTATTCTTTGCAAAGTTATATCTGAATCCAAATGGGAAAGATAATTTATAAACAAATTTGTAAAATTATTGCACTTTGAAGAAGCTAGCACTTTATATTACATATTCTCTTCAATTCAGTTGTCTTCACCATTGATTGGAGCAATTTTTATCAATAAAAAGTGTTTATATCCAATGGAATTGGACATAATAAGCTGTGTGTTGTTTGATGTTTTTCAGGTTGTAAGAATAAATTCAGTTTCCACAAATGGTTTGTTGGAAAGGTGGCAAGAGAGGACAAGAAAAATGTCTCAAATGTCTTAATGAGGCATCACAGATACCTGTAACATCTTTCATTGCCATTTAGTTAAAAAAAAATGCAAGTCTGTTGACTCAACAGCGATTCTATTAGCTATTGCAAAAACATTGAGCCACTTTTCTACCTTTGTTCAACCAGTTGACTCAATTGCCAGCTAACTCTGTCTTTTTTTCTCTTTCTCTCTCTTAAGTGTGGAAAAAGAGATTCTAACTGGTTTGGCTGGTCACCCGGAGTAGACAGACACATTGGTCTGAGTCTCCCTCATACGTTCCCTGCAGGATGATTGCTTTGACTTATTTCCAATGTCTATTCCAATTAGCTGTAGTATAGACAGACCACATATGGTAAATTTAAGAAAAAAAAGCAATTCAGGCATAACAAACACATCAGACAGGTTATAAGCATGCAAAAATGCCCGTGAGTTTGAGATTTCTCACAAGACTGTAACATAACTGGCAGATAATTTGTGTGGCCTGACCATGCATTTGGATCCAGAGAAATAAATGTTTCTTTCATGTTATTAAAAATTTTACTATTTTGGTTGCCCAAAGTATAATTGATAATTTAAGAAATAACTATTTGAAAAAATAATGTACAGTTAATGAGAATACATAAGAAATGCAAAACTCATTTCACATTTAAAGGTACTTGAAATGCATAGTCCCTTCACCTCATCAATTGAGGGCCATAAAGTACTAGTATTCATAAAATTCAATTGCTGAGACCTTCTAATGAAAATTGACATAAGTCTGCATAATTGGATCCTTTAATTTCCTTAAAGAAATACATTTAAAAGAAATTGAATCATAATTGAATAAGCTAATTCTAGCAATTAAGTGGTTATTTAATGGACTATTTCCTATATAACACAACAAATGAAACATTTTTCAAAAGGAAGAAAAGTCATGAAAATGCTTGCAGACAGAAAAGAATAATACATTTTTAAACTACAAAGCTAATAAACTAGATAAACTGATGTCATGCTAAGGAAACCCATCCTAGTTCACTAGAGTTTAACATCTGAAACCATTAAGTGATCCGTTCCTTTCCACTACCACAGTACAAAGGTGCTAAGTTACAGGCATCAGATTAACTCCTCACACATTTAGGTTAAACTTTGCTTGAAATGTCACCATACATATTTAAAGACAGAATGTTTTCTTTCAGGAGTGTTTGTGAAAACTCTGATTATATTTATATGTATATACACATGCATGTATACATAATTTTATTTACCTTTTTAAATAAGTCAGTATCTTAAAAGGAAAATAAGATCCAATAGGTTTTTGACAAATAGAAGTTGTACTTAGGTCTATCATTCATGAGATCATGGGGTTCCTACACCACTGCTGATACTACTATCTGTAATATTAAAACTGCTTAATCCTTGGAGATCAAATTAACTAGTTTCTATTTGGCTTCTGTGTAAAAGAAAAATTGTAAGAATTAATATTTTGAAATATTTAATGTGAATTTAGCACTGGTTTCTTTTTTAAAAAACCATTGAAATACACAAGCCGATGATTTACTGAATATTTAATGTTTCCATAATATCAATCCTGGACTAATAAACAGCTGCTTCTATTTTTATGTACATGGTGTATTTAGGGCTAGTCTCATTTAATGTGATTATTTTGAAAACATTATGATTTAGAATAACCTGGCTACAAAGCCTTAATTTTTGTTGCATCTTTGAAATTAAATGTTATTTTAAAGTTTTATTGGATTTGTTATTTTAATGAATTAATTACTTTAAATTTTACTTTTTGGGCAATAAGCACATAAAATGGAGAAGCTGCAGAGATAAGACACGCTATACAATTTTAGTAGGGAAAATATACTCTTTTAGAAAGATTTACCATTTAGAAAAAATTTTGAAAATAATAACAAAAAGAAATGTGTTTTTGTATTCATTGAAATTGTATCATTTTTACAAATATAATCATCTGAACTGTTTCGACTTACTATACAGCACTGTCCTATATAACTTTTTGCAATGATAAAAATGCTGTATGTCTGCAAGTTCCAAAACACTAGCCACTAGTCAAATTTGACTTAAAATATGGCTAGTTCAACTGAGGAACTGAATTTTTAATTTTATTTTAAAAATTTACTTAAATTTGAATAGCACATGGCTAGTGACTACTCTACTGGACAACATAATATAGAATATTGACTCAATAAAACTGATAATTTCCTTAGCATTGACCTTGATTATTACTAGAAAGAGTGAGATGCTACTGTATTTTCTAAATATATTTTTGGAAACAAAACAATTAAATATGAGGAAACACTTGTGCTTAGACAATGTAAGAGACACTTCAACCACACTATTGTGGACATTTTTTGTCAGTAGACAAAATTTATAACTATTGATGTAGAAAATGATGTCTATAATTCTTGTGGAGTTTCCTCTAAGGCTATTACCAGGTGCACTCTAATTTACTCTTTAAACACACTTTCAAGCCTTTGGAAACAATAAATATGCAAAATATGTTACTATGAACTGACTATGCAACATGAAATCCAATACCCTGAAAAGATTTTTCAGTGACCCATGCAGTTCTAAACAACAAACTACATTTTAAAGCAAAACTCATAAATCAACCTGTATCTGTATACAATCCTGCAAAATTAAAGTGGGCAAGTGTTTCTAAATACTACAGTTCTTTATTCCAGTGTGTTAATTCATTAACTTCAGAAAAATAATTCACTGTCAATATTTTACAGCCAAATTCAAATTGCTGTATTAAATCTAACTCCTTCTATACCTGATTACCTCCCTTTTTCCTCTCTTTTCATTCCAGAATGCTGATTTTCTGTGCAGGCCCCATTAGCCTTTCTCTCTGAATACATTATTGCTCCCTGGTTTCCAGTAAAGGCTCCTGGTTTCTGTGTTTCTAATCAAGGTCTCCATTAAACAGTCACAGAGGTTATTGTTTGGTTATGTTTGTAGTTAGTAGCTCTTAGCTTTATCTACTTAGTGGTGGTTTACAAATTCCTGCTAATGCTAAATTAGAACAGTAATTTCTGGTGGCTTCTACTCCTATTTTCCCTTTTCCCTTCCCCTGTTGCAGATCAGAGACAGGGGCAGAGGGAGGGAAAGCCACTGAGAGGAGATGAAAACCTTTAACAAACTCACCCTGTGGGACAGTGGATAAGGAAGATCACAGTTGTTTAGCCTGGGGATCTGGATCTTATTAATGTCACCAGTCTTCCCCAATTCTCAGTGGCAGAAATCTGAATTCTTTCTGCTGTCAACAGGCCTTAACATTAACTGAAGTTCGCTAAACTTTCTGTAACTAAATGAATTGAAGGTTGCTGAAATTGTTCTCTTTCCTTTAAAAGAACAGTGAATGGTGTCACCACCATGTTGCTGTTGATGTCCAAAAACTGACAGAGGCCAAAGCATGTCATTTGGGTACCCCTTCTATCAGTCATAAGCTGCTTTTCTCAATTTGAGGTTTAAACATGTAGTTTTGTAAAGCACTAGAAGAGATGTGCTATAATGTATTTCTCCTGCATTGTTTTTGCTCTTGCAGTCTGACTTAGAGCAAACTTCTGCTTTTGCTATTTAGTTGATTCCACAGATATTTCAAGAACAAATAATGAATCAGAGTGAAAGGTAAAGGATGTTAAATATTATATATGAGGAATGAGCTTTTAATTATTCTCTCATAAAACATTTAGTGTATTCATAAAAATAAATTTTCTTTTTTTTTCCTTTTTTTTCTGGGATATTTTCCTTTTTCAAAAATTATAGCAATGGACAAAGAATAATATATCAATACAAATGAAATAATTCAATTTAATTCTTTTCAAGTATAAAGGTGAACCTCAAACTTAGTCAAATGCAACTGGTTAATGGGGTATGAATATAGTAGCTAAGACTTACAAAGTACTGACTTCATGCCACCACTTTACATATATTAGCGTATTTAATACTCTTTCCAACTCCATGAAGTAGGTAGTAGTATTAGTTCCATTTTTTAAATAAATCAATCAAAATGTCAAGATGCTAAGTAATGTGTTCATGATCACACAGCTAGTAAAAGCTGCAAGCTGATTTAACCCAGGCAATCTAGCTCCAGTATCTGTTGTAGTATTTTTAATTATGACACAACATTCTGTCTCTTTCAATTAAAAAAAAATCATCTCTCATTACTTTCAACTCTGCTCTATTACATCCCAATCCCCTTTACTATGTATTGATATGTTGAATAATTTTATAACTCTCTGATGACTTTTGGTTGTTAAAATTAGACTATACCTTCCCAAGTACTACAGAGATTATGACTAAGAGGGCTCAGAAGAGAGGAGCTGTGGCCTGGCTCAGAGATATTTTTTCTCTTTCTTTTTTGTTTTTAAGGCTTGTATTCTCTATTGAGGGAGGTGAAGATGAGGAAGAGGGAAATAGAAATCTCTACTTTAATTTGGTATGTACTTGTGGTGTCCCTATAGGTGGTGTTGATACGGACAGGAGACAGGGAAATACTCGGTAGAAGAGGGCCGATCTCTAACAAAGGCCTCGCCCTCAAGCCTGAAAACCCACTGCCTGAAATAAGAACAGGCATTCCTGTTTTCACAACCAAAAGTTGCCTTTTGGCCTGCCATGCTCCCCTATCCTGTACCCATAAAAACCCCAAACCCCTGGCTCCATGAGGAGATGAACAGAAGAACAGAAATAGCAGAATGGCACGGCCTAAAGGAGTTCAGCTGGGGAGGTTGGCGAGGAGATTGGTTGCTGGATGGCCAAACTTCAGGAGAAGATCATCTTCTCACTCCATCCCCCTTCCAGCTCCCCAACCACTGAGAGCCACTTCCACCACTCAATAAAACACCTGCAGTTATCCTTCAAGTCCGTGTGTGACCTGATTCTTCCTGGACACCAGACAAGGACCTGGGTACCAAGAGAGCACTGAGCTGGTTAACACTTAAGCCATCTGCAGATGGCAAGGCTAAAAGAGCGTACTGTAACACATGCCCACTTGGACTTCAGGAGTTGCAGGCTCCCACCCCTGGATGCTGCTATGTGGCCAAAGCCCAAGGGTACTCAACCCAGTTCCTGCACCTTCTGTCTGCATACTCCATGTCTCATAAGGGGTTTGAATGTACACTCCAGCTGAACAGACGAGCCACACCCCTGTCACACATCCTGCAAGGGGGTCAGAGAACTCTCCCATTTCAGCATGTGTGATTTTCCAGTGGCGGTGTTCAGAAGTGCGTCTCCCAATGGCCTATAATAGTAAAATGTGAAAAGGGAGATATAAATTAAAGATGGAATTTATAACCAAAAGAGAAGCAGAACTTAAGAGTTGGAAAATTATCAGCCTTGTCATGTAAGAAATGAAAAGGCAAAGCATGTCAGAGAGAAAAACCCAGGATGTGGCCGAGCAACCACTTAAGGAGATTGGTGTGGATTAAAAATAATAAAAAAGAAGCCAGATGCTATTCATCAAAGCAATGGAAGCATGACCCCAAAGATATTTCAGAGATCTTCAGGGCTGACACTCCCATCAAAGGCCCAAAGTGCCAGGGCCTTGAGGGCAGAATGGATTTTGAGTGTGTGTGTGTTGGGGGGGGGGGGGGGGCGTCCCAGGGCACATATAGGACGTCAGGGGTTACTACCCAGGGCTGTCTGAAGTCCTTATTCCCCAAATTCTGGTGCAGCGCTCCTCAGCTGCCCCAGCTGTGTCTCAAGCAGGTGCATGTGTGACTTAGGCTGCTGCTCCAGAAGGCACAAGCCGTAAACCTTGGCAGTGTCCTATTGGTGCTAATTCTGCAGGTTTGCAGAGTGCAAGAACTGTGGGGGCATCTTTACTTCCACCTAGATTTCACAGGATATTTCAGACAGCCTTAGGGGCTTGGCAGAGACTTGCTGCAGGGGTGGGGCTGCCACAGAGTGTCTCCACTAGGGCAATGCCCAGCAGAACTGAGGGTGAAGGCCACAACAGACAGTTCCCACGAGGGCAATATTTACTCAAGTCATGAGGCAGGGCTGCTTCTGAGATTCCAGATCTATAGAGCCATGTACATGCAATGCTAGTCTGAGAGAGCCACAGATACCTGACTCTAAACCCCGAGAACAGCAGCAAGGGCTATGCCCAGCAAAGCCATGGGGGTGGGGTCCCTCAGATCCTTGGAGACCCAATCTCCTCCCAGTATGCCTAGAAGTTGGGACATGGAGTAAAAGAAGATTACTCTCAACCTGTGATATTTAATGATTTTTGCCCTGTTAGGGGTTAGACTTACTTGGAACCTGTTACCGTTTTTCATCTTGCTTATTTTTTTTTCCTTTTTGGAACGAGAATGCCTATCCAATGCCCATTTCACCACTGTATTTTGAAAGTACATAACTTGCTTGATTGCACAAGTTCATAGCTGGAAAGCAATTTGCCTCAGGATGATATCTAGGTGAGACTCTGAACTTTAGACTTTAAATTTCATGCTGGAATGGGTTAAGATTTTTGAGGCTTTGGGATATAATGAATATTTTTTTTTTACATGAGGAGGACATGAATTTTGAAGGGTCAGAAATGAAATAATATAGTTTCAATATGTACCCTCCAAAATTCAGGCATTGCTTATGTGATAATAGTAAAAGGTTTTCAGAAATGCAGATAATTTTGTATGTTGATTTTATATTCTGCAACTTTGCCGAATTCATTAGTTCTAACATTTTTTGTGTGTGTAGCATCTTTAGGATTTTCTGCATATAAAATTACATCACCTCTGAATAGAGATAAATTTACTTCTTCCTTTTCAACTTGGATGTCTTTTATTTATTTTTCTTGCCTAGTATCTCAAGTTAGAACTTCCAGTACTGTGTTAAATAGAAGTGTTGAAAGCAGGAGTTCTTGCCTTGTCCCTGATATTAGAGGAAAAGTTTTCAGTCTTTTATCGTTACAGATGATGTTAGTTGTGGATTTTAGCTATTTTTAAGTATTATTACATCGTGTCTCAATCTCCTTCAAGTTTGAAATCATGATACAGTAAGTCTATTTCATTTAAGACATTTTTCTATTGAAAAAATTTACTGGAATGCATCCTCTCCCTTTTTGCAGATGTTTAGCAAGTATGGGACTAGAAAGGCATTAGAGTGTGTTTGCTTCAATTATACCCCAGTCTCATTGTTGATGTTCCATACCTCACCTCCCCAAGGCTAATTAACTACTAGATGCCTTTCGTTCACCACCACTCCCTTCCTTTGGGTCCAAATGGGAGTATCATTATCCTCCTTTGGATTATTTTATGTTTTATTTGGCCACCCTTCAGACATACATACTTGGTTGATGTGGTATTAATTTGTCCCCACTGACATACAGTAAAAGTAATTTAGCACCTACATTTTGCATCCTTAGTTAAATTAAGTTTTGTGAGTGTGGGGAATCCAGTACTTTGCAAACAGTAGGTTTCAGTAAATGTTGACTGAAGCCAATTTTATTATCACAGCAATTACATCTCAACAGTCATCAACAAATACTGCTACTTAGGACAGTAGCATTTCACAGCTGCTAATAAGTTCTGTGAGACAGCACAGCTGTTGACTATCACTGGGGATAACAAAAACATTCCAGTAAGAACAGGAGGCAGGAAAGAGACCAAGTGCAGCGAAAAGAAAATATAGATCTGCTTCTA
This sequence comes from Piliocolobus tephrosceles, assembly GCF_002776525.5. NCBI lineage: Eukaryota > Metazoa > Chordata > Mammalia > Primates > Cercopithecidae > Piliocolobus > Piliocolobus tephrosceles. The sequence continues at coordinate 43,681,416 of NC_045437.1, forward strand.
ATTTCAGAAGTATTTTAAAGAAGATATAATAGGAGAACACTCAACGTTTTTAAAAGCAGCAACCACAACCAAATTGAGCTAAAAATAAAAATTGAATTTACTTATTTTAATGTCTGAAATACCTTCCTTTATTTTAAAAATATAAATTATGAAAACTTTATGAAATGATTTGTTAGAACTAAAATAAAACAAATTTAAGTAAACTAAAGTTATATATTATCTAAAGCTATAGGACCAGAATATCACAAACTCCAAATATTTTCTTCAAAAAAAATCAAATTTTTTTCAAGTCATCATTGAAAAGTAACTCACAACAGTATGTAAGAATAGTAGCCTGGTTTTCCTTTTGGTAATACAGTCACTGATATGATGAATATATAATTTCTTAAAAAAGAAAAGAACTAGCACCTGCTTTGAGCCAAATCATTCTATTTGGAAGTCAAGAATCAGTAACTGTAAAAGATGGCAGTTACTCTCTAATCTTGTTATGAATTTCGATGAAGCCTTCAAACACATGTTTCTAAGGAAAATAAAAGACGAATCAGTTTGAGAATAATACTTTGGGTGTGATGCAGATGACCTGAACATTTTCATTTACATTGCATTGTTCCAAAGCAATGATTTTTAAATGTATTTATGGGCCGGGAGCGGTGGCTCAAGCCTGTAATCCCAGCACTTTGGGAGGCCGAGACGGGCGAATCACAAGGTCAGGAGATCGAGACCATCCTGGCTAACACGGTGAAACCCCGTCTTTACTAAAAATACAAAAAACTAGTCGGGCGAGGTGGCAGGCGCCTGTAGTTCCAGCTACTCGGGAGGCTGAGGCAGGAGAATGGCCTAAACCCAGGAGGCGGAGCTTGCAGTGAGCTGAGATCCGGCCACTGCACTCCAGCCCGGTCGACAGAGCGAGGCTCTGTCGACAAAAAAAAAAAAAAAAAAAAAAAACAAAATGTTTATGGAAATATTTGAGAATGAGTTTAATAATGTATTAAGCTATCAGATATTCTAAGAGCTTTTTATCTTGCTAAAGAGAAGAATTGGTAAGTGTAATTCATTTTTATGGTAACATATGTCATGGATTGTAGCAGTTTTAGCATTTGTTAAATGGAGCCAGGTTATTACCTTTGCCCAGTTTTAGAAAGGATTTACCCCATATCAAACAAGTTGAGGAAACAGGAATAGAATATTACAACTATTAATAGGTGACCTCTTGATAGGGGCAGAGTCTATGAAGAAGAGAGAGTGCTTTCATTCAATCACATTTCACAGAAAATTCCAAAAAGGCCACAATAATTTTCTCTTTCTTTCCAGAAGGTAATTGAACAAATAAAGTTAAACTTCATGAGTTATCACAAAGATAGAAGTTGTGCACTAGTATCTCAATGACTGTGTTTCCTGGAAAGATGACTTTTGTGGAACAGGATTAAATTCTTCACAGGCTAAAATTGGTTACATGCAAGATAGTCTTCACAGCATCCTATGCATAAACAAGTAAATGACACTTTATTAAAATTTTAGCACTTTTATCAATAAGCATTTCAGTTGTTCACAGAATTTCTTCTATTTTCTGTTCACTTTCTGAGAATCAAAATGACATACAAATGACCACATGGAGTTATATTTTTCTATATTGGTTTCTTGGAAGGTGTTTATTTTATTAAAGGGAGAAAAAAGAGGTAGCATAGAATCGTGTGAGGAGGCCGGGTGCAGTGGCTCACGCCTGTGATCTCAACACTTTGAAAGGCCAAGGCGGGTGGATCACGAGGTCAAGAGATTGAGACCACCCTGGCCAACGTGGTGAAGCCTCGTCTCTACTAAAAATACAAAATATTAGCTGCGTGTGGTGGCGTGTGCCTATAGTCCCAGCTACTCGGGAGGCTGAGGTAGGAGAATCACTTGAACACTGGAGGCGGAGGTTGCAGTGAGCTGAGATCTTGCCACTGCACTCCAGCCTGGTGACAGAGTGAGATTCTGTCTCAAAAAAAAAAAAAAAAGAATTGTGTGAGGAACCATGGGCTTTTGTATGTGCTCTACCACTCTCCTGTAGGGTTTCGTTGGACAAATCACTGTCCTATCTCAGATTTCCCATATAAAAAAATGAAGATAATATTACTTACTCAGCTTTTTGAAAGCCAACAAAATTCAATTGCTATGCAACATTGAAAATTACTGTATAATACATAAGTTTTCAAGTAGAATGACTTATGAACAACACTAACTATGAGTTAGACACTCTACTAAACACAGAATGTCAACAACATAGATTGGAACTGTTATCCCCATCTTAGAGGGGCAAAGTTAGGACACAAAAGGATTAAGAAACTTGCTAAATGCCTCCTATTACAACACGATGACAGTTCTTAATATGATACCATGGGGTCTGAGGTATTCTCTTTGGATAAGATGGCAAATAACACCCGTCACAGTTGAAGACTTGGCTAAAACAGGCCATAACATTTCAAGTGTCTGGTTAGTGAGGGTTTTACTGTGCCACTAAAGTGGCAAAACCAATAATACAACTTCTTTTCTCCATGAAGATAAACTACAACAGGTTGTGACAATCTAGTGGTCCAGCTCTACTCTTGCCTATTCACTATTTGCTGCATTTCTTTCTTTCTAGCTCCCAAGAATATGTGAACAACGTGCATGGTGCCTTAACAGTAGAGTGAACTTTACATTCTGCTTCAAATGCCTTTCTTTTTGGTTCACTGTGGATTTCATCTTGCTGTTGGACCTTTTGCAGGACAACTCTGGACTGCTATAGCATGTTTTGAAGGGTCCGTGAGAATTTCTGGTCTTTTTAGTCCTGAAAGAAGCAATTTGTTGCATTTTTTGGACTAGGGAAGAGTTTATTTTAGATTGCCAACTCTATATTTAAGCAAATCTAGACATTTTGGACAAACATGTAAATATATTGACAAAAATTATCAAGGAAAATGGGGTTACCCAGCACGATTTAGCTGTAGAATCCATACAGTGACCCTAAGACATGCCCTACAGAGGACAGGGAAATGCAACTGCTGCCTTGGTCCTTGCTTTGCAGCCTGTTAAACCACTCGTTGCTCCAGTTAGATTTTAAAAGTATACCTAAGTACATTCCCACTAAATGTCCACTCTTTCTTCCTCACTAGGACTTCAGTCTTAACTTCCTAGCTGCTTTCATTGAGCTGGGCTAAATGGTCATACAAAGGCAACAGACTTTGAACTTTGAACTGTCAAAGCATAGATTAGAACTAAGTAATGTTTTTACTGGTTCACATATTTAACCCTTTAGAACATGAAGTGCTTAGAAAATCCTAAGTAGCCTCATTTATCTATTCTAAAAAGGGATTAGAAGACAGGGAAAAAAGGAAAGCAAGATGTCTTTTAGTATTTTTTCTTTTCTGCAAAGCTTTCTCTCATTGATTACTTCTCAGCCTGTTGCAGGTGTTCTCTGGATGGGTCTGCCTTCATGGTATCCCTTCTCTCCCAGGAGACGGGAGAAAATGAAGCCTTTTCCAGAGTTTTTGAGGTTGCTAATGCCAAATTCTACAAGGTCATAGCCAATGCATGTGCTGGGTATAAGTACATCTGAAAGCACTGAGGGAGTTGATGGAGACCTTCATGATTGAGGTCAAGTTTAAAGGAAGCAGCAGCAACTGTTCAGTTCCAGCAGATTTGTGTTAAGGTAATGCAGGCTCAGTTATAGCAAATCTTTAAGATTTTTCCAGAGAAACCAGGATGCTAGATTTCTTTTTCAAATATAAAATCTTCTACTTTTAAAAAGTTTTCCTATATGTTATGTAAAACTCTGACATGGGCCAAAGAAAACGTTTGTGGCCTTGATTTGCCCAATGGGACACAAATATGTGCCCTCTGCAATAAGAATTGACATTTATTATCCATTTGATGATAGATCAGACAATGTGCTCAGTGCCTTAGAGCATTTATCCTGAAAAAGTTATTTTCAGTGCGTTTGTGTGTGTACTTGTGTGTAGGATGTAACTATGTATATCCTTGAAAACTTTTCCGTTGGCTTAAGTAATGATTCTTTCTCATTTGCATCAATTTGAGCAATTCCTATTAGCTTGGCTTAATTGTCAACTGCTCCACACAAACTTCTATAACAGTGATGTCTCCTAGCTCTGAAATTCATTTCCATATATTTTCTATACCATTAATTTGCGACTTAACAACACTATTTTATGACATCTGTTATAATTATTACATTTTTATTGCTCAACTTTTATTGAATATTATTTCTTGTTTCCCAATCTAGATTACAAGCTTTTTTAGTGAAAGGATTACATAGACATTTTTCTTAGTCTTCTTCTAGTGAAGTGTATATGTGCAAGGTAGGTTTTTGACTATTTGGGTGAATATGTTTAAAGTCAGTAACTCTATACCAAGACATCAGTATATACTTAATTTCTTAATTAAAATGTTATAATAATAGCTATCTATTGCGTTCTTGGTAGGCACTGTGATCAAGTCTTAAAAAACTTGTAAGTTTGGTATTTTTGGCTCTATTTTATGGAGGCAAAAAAAATCCTGAGACTTGAAAAGGTTTTTGGCCAAGTCACACATAAGTTGCAAAGTGGGTGTGGACTTTAATATTAAAAACACCAATAATAGGCATTAATAATTGTGTGGAAAGTATAACTGAAAAGATAAAATAATTCATAATCAGGAGGGTAAGTCATCCAGAACACAGCAAATAGTATCATGAAGAGGATTTAAATACAGGTGTTGTAAGTCTCCATCCTCAGATAAATGTGAATACTAATAAAGACTCATTATTCTGAATGTCGACAACAGTGATGTAGCTATTCTCAATTTTTTAAATATAACACTTCCTCTTCTACAATTACCTATCTTGAAAGGATTAATTAATTCTTTCAAAAACCTAGCTGCCAGAGTTATAAAAAATGAATGTTGGAATTAGAAGAGATTTAAAAAATTACTTGGCCTAACCTATACATTATCAAATGAGAGATATACACGTAGAACAAGATTTGCTCAAGTACATGCTACCCAAAAATATTAGAACCAGTACTGCTTTTCCATATAATAAAATAAGATAAAATAATAAAACCATTTTATTCTTAGGAAATCACTACAGTTTATTTTTGATAGTCTGTTAGCTCTCAAATCTCATCTCAAATTGTCATCTCCACATGTTGGGGGAAGGACCTAGTGGGAGGTGATTGGATCATGGGGGCGGATTTCCCCCTTGCTGTTCTTGTGATACTGAGGGTGTTCTCACAAGATCTGATCATTTAAAAATGCATGACACTTCCCCGCTTCCTTCTGCTCTACTACAGTAAGACGTGCTTGCTTCCCCTTTGCCTTCCACCATGACTGTAAGTTTCCTGAGGCTTCCTAGTCATGCTTCCTGTAAAGCCTATGAAAATATGAGTCAATTAAACTTCTTTTCTTCATAATTACCCAGCCTCAGGAAGTTCCTCATAGCAGTGTGAGAACGAACTAAGCATGCTGGGACCTGATCTCTTGATTGAGAGAGAACAAATGCAAATAGTTGTCAGCAGATAATTCTTGATCCTGATTGACAATGGTAGTTCTCTACGTTGATCTGAGCCAGTTGGATGGAGGAAGATACGGTAGATGACTCTCATAATAATAAAATGATGCAGGAAATATATAGTTCCTAGAGTCTAGTAAATATAACTGAACTCCTCAGGAAAAGGAATTGTGTTTTGCTGGGTTTGATTTTCCAGCAAACAGCTAAGTGGATAACACTTGTTGCAGAAAGGAATGGTGGAGGTTTTCCTTCTGCTTCTGATCCAATTGTCATTTAATGATTTTTTTCTACCTGTCATGCCCTGCACCTTGACTTTCCTCTATATTAATCTCATTTAATTCCCACCAAAAGAGAACAAAACAAAACCATGAACAAAAAATCCCCAAAAAACCTTTTGAGATAAGTATCATTCTTATTTCACAGATAAGGATGCAGATGTAGAGATGGTAATTTTCAGTACCCGCAATTAGTAAAAGAAATGCTAAAATACTTCATTCAAATTCCAGAACCCTTTATGTTACACTGCTTCCTCTCTCACACCTTCTGTTAAAAGTACTTGTGTTTGAAGCTGTTTGAGCAAACATCATGTAATTGATCCTAGCATTGTATGCTTGTTACAATGAATACAAAGTTTTGACCATCTTAGCAGGAGGTAGCTATTGAAGATGATAACAATGTTAGGAGTTAATTTTAGAACAGACATACTAGAACAAAACAAGTATCGCCCCTCTCTGGGAGGTGGTACTATTCAGTCTTGGAAAAGCCCTGGAGTTATGAAAATATCAACAAAATGAAACATTGCTTTTCCCTTTACAAAAAAGACATAGACGTTGATAAAGTCTCATGCTGTGCCAGGATAACTGAGCTACATAATAAAAGATCAATGTTGAAGGAAATGTATAGTACTGAAAGGATAAACAGTATTCCAGTCTTGACTCTGACCGAGTTTCCTCTATCTCTATGAAACCAGATATATGACAGATGCTCAATATGTAGGGAGATGAAACTTGTATCTAATTATAAAGACAACAAAAAAATAATAACCAAATTTCCTATGTTCTCTTCCTTTTTCACAGGCTAAGCAGCAAGGACATCTGAGGAGGACAAGATTTTTTTTCAAACATTTAATCTTGAACTGCAATTATCAGATTAAATGATTATTATGAATTTTCTCTTGTTTAAAAAAAAAACAGACTCAAATACAGCTTTATTTAAGAGCATCAGAAATGTGTATAGAAAAAAAATTCTTAGATGTTTATAGAAAGCAATTCAATATTCATTACTAACTAATATTCTGAAGAGTTTGTAGAAAGCCATCCAATATTCATTAAAGCCTGTGACTGATTTCACTGTTCTTTGACATAGCTGTGTTTTCAGTGATTAACTTTAGTCTTCTCCTTAAATTAATTAACTACCTTAGTAAATTTTAATGAAAAAATGAAAATAACTTGATTAGACAGCTATAGAGATCTATGTAACATACTATGCATCCTGACTTTTGAGAGTAGATATAAAAGCAGCACAAATTGGGTTAAACTCAAACTAAAGGTCAGCTGGCAAAAGTAAAGACCTGTGTGACCTCTTGTTCAAATTCTGGAAGCTATAAATCCTACTAAATTACTTAGGGCTTTGTTAAGCAAGCCCAACAAATGATAATCAACATTGTAATTATTGTTCAGTTATGGACTGAATAATAAGCCTGGTTTTTATTTGTCAAAGTAACAGACCTTAAGTCATTTGTAAAGCTATTCTAATGAATAGTAGAAGGCTGTGTGTTACACAAGCAATTAAAGAAAAATCATAAAATCCAAACACCTAGAATTGCTAAAACCTTAAAAGTATCCATTAAGCTTTGTGAAAGTCAAGTTTGCAAGGGTAAATAAAATGCAAAATACAAGAACAAAATCTATTTAGGTTTCACAATCTCCAGTGTCTCATTTTTATCAAAGGTTCAGCCAAATAAAGAAGAAATTTAAAAACCTGTAGGACTCCAAACCACAAGTTAAGTGACCCTGGGTTTTTGTTGTGAAGTACCTCAAAAAAGGCAGCAGGATATTCTGTGAACCAAAAGTTTTAAAATCTTGGTGACATTTAATGGTGTTTTTCAAGTACTTTAAAAAAATAACAATTAACAAATGACTGGAAGAAAATCCTATCCTTAACTATTTTAAGACGTATTTTGTGTTTTATTTCTCATAAAACATATAATACAAAGTGTTTTATAAATGACCTTAAAAGTGACTATTATTTTGAAGTGCTATGTTTCTTGAAAGAATGCTGATTACTTCTAATCATTAATAGAATAATTTTGAAAATACATTTTTACTGAATTCTGACATTTAATACAGCCCAATTATTGACAATATGCATTTCCTTTGTAAATGAAAATTAGAGAAGCCTTCAGCTAACAATTACTATTTTCTAAATCTATTTCTGTTATTGATTTAAAAATTGCAAATGAGAACATAGAATGACACCTTTTGAAAAGAATTGGAGTCCCTCTTGAAATGTAAACTGCTTATTTTTTGGTCTGTAGGTCTATGTTTCAAATGTCAAAAGTCTGTTTTTTTGGCTTCGTATGATCATTTATATGAATAGTTTTGAGTGGGCAGTTTCCAAGGTTACAGAGACCTTGTATAATTATTTTATTGGAGAAATTTTATAAACACAGAGCAAAATGTCAAATCCTCCAGTATATTCCTACAACATGAATTGAAGAGAAAAGAGTGTCATGGTAAAGTAAAAATATTGTCAACTGACCTCTGGGGTTTGGTTTGGTTTTATGTGAATCTAGAGAGAAAAAGAAGCTTTCTGTGGTAAATGTGGAAGCCACTGAAACCTCCTGATTTTGGCATTTTGACCAGGACTCAAATCTCTGACAAACACAACGTTCTTTTTCTAAGAAAAGAGGTTTACAAAGTTCAGAAAACCTTGGACATCAAATAGCTCTTATGAAACAACATTTTGATGATTTAAGTATAAATGAATGAGAAACATATGATTAAATTTCTCTTAAAATACACATGGGTTTAAGAATTAAGGGCAAAAGTCCTTAGCAAAATGAGTTTTTAGTTTTACAGAATCCAAAGGTTTGAAAAATGGTGCAAGTTGTTTGACAAACCCAAGGTACGGCTGGATTCTTCACTATTTTGTTAGTAGTACCAATCAATTCTGACATCAGACACTGTGGGTTTCTGTCTCATACAAGAGATGAGTCAGTTGTATTCTTAACATTGTAGTATAGTCATCAACAAGGTGGGTGAACCAATCACCAAGGTCTAATAGTTCAGATTCTATGTTAAATCATCGAATGCTCTGTTTATGTCAGCATTTTACAATCGTTCATTCCAGGAAGCCAGAAAGAGCTCCCAAACATCTGAAGACAGATCTAATCTCCCCGTACTTTTGCAAAATTCAGAAGTGCTAGTTAAATAAAATGCTAATGTTTTCCAAAGTGTGGAATGCAGACTATCTGTGTGAGAAATACTAAAAATGCAGACTTCTAGTCCTTTTCTCAGATCTGCCATACCTAAATCTCTAGATGCAGGGCTGAGAATCTCTATATTATACAATCTCTGATTTGTATGCCCTCTACAACATTGAGAATCACATTTCTAATATATGAGGCGAGTACTATTAGATTTCACCAGGAAAGGGCCAAGATCATTTTCTGTGGATTACTTGAATGTCACTTTGGTTCAATTTCTAGATTGAAAGATCTCCATGGGCAGGAACTGTCTCCAATCATGCTTACCAATGCATCTCCAGCCCTGGATCATTCATACAGTGGTCTCTCGATATTTGATCAAATAAAAAAAAAAAAAAAGAAAAAAAGAAGAGGTACACATTTTTTCTTTAAAACTTTTGCATGCAATAACATATTTTAAAATATTTTTGAAAAGACCTGACAGATACTAAATATTCCTCTATTCAGCACTTCAGTTTCTATCTGATTTTACTATTGGCTCTGAACATGTACATGAAAGAACATTTAAATAACTTTATATACCAGAATTATAAAGAAATAACAACATATTATGGCCTTGTTCTAAGTAATATCAATCCACCTAAATTGAAACCCCTTTTCTAAATCTCATGAATAATTCTGTCAGGAGAGTAAATTGTAAATCCAGGATACAGTATCTTTACACAGTTACTTGCTTAATGACTCCCTGTCTGTATCTGGTATCACAGGAACAAGCAGAAAGTTTATCCCTGTAAGGTGATACTATGAAAGAAAAAAATAAGTGATGAATCACAATCAGTTAAAATTTATGCCAAAAGATACAAAGAAATGTAATGTCAGGAGAAAAAATACCTTAACGTATGTAGTTATTATTAAAAGTATTCTTCTTAGTATACAAGTTGCACATGTACTATTTTTCTGTTGATAAAAGAAACTTCATGTTTGCTTAGTTTGGTGACCATCCCCAACATAACACCTCGAGTTGTCAATTTGTTTCTATGTTTACACACACAGGTACACATACCACACAGATGTATTTTTAAATTATATTAAAACTTGAATATATGTTTATTTTTTCCAGTTAATCCAATAGTGATATTTTCCTGTTAGCACATACTTCTTTTTTTAATGATTACAAAATAGCTCATCTAAGTTACTTAACTGTCCCCATGTTTTTAGACATCTAGGTCACTTAGCAGTTTTACCATTATAAAAAAAGTTTCTCTCTTAATTATTGGCGTGTATTTTGAAGTACATCCCTAATGATTATCTTAGGAAGGACTCAACATAGAACTGATAATGGGAGTGAATATATATTGAGCATTTTCTATTGGTCTGACCCTGAGCTAAACCCTTTGTAAGTATTAGCTCATTTATCTCTCACAAAATACCTATGAAGTAGGTATAAGTTACTATCTTACGTTCTCAGGGTCAAGAAGCTAGTAAGGGGTAAATCAGAGTTTGAACCCAGGATTGGCCATTTCCAAGGGCTGTGCACTTCACCTCAATGAAATTAGCGTGTCAAAGAATGTTTGAACTGTTTTAAGGTTTAACACTGAGTGGCTGTGCCAAAAAGTTATGCCAATTTGAACATCTTGTAAGAATCAATAGTGTTAATTGGTTTGACAGAAAAATAAAAATGTAAGTATTTATAACATACATGAAAATATTTTAACTTCTATATCTTTCTCATTAAGGCAGCTGATTTTTGCTATTTATATATTTATTTCCATTTCCATTTCTGTAAAATCTTTTTTAGCTTTTGCTTTTGAGAAAAAATCACAGTCCTTTTCTTTATTGATTAAAAAAAAAAACTTCATTTTTTCCATTGTGGCATTTGTCTTTGATTTTGCATATGATATTTTTGATTTACAGGAGAATTCATTTTTATGAAAAAAAGAAATATTGATTTCCTGTGCGCTATTTGGGGGGTGGGGTCATGTTTAATAAGCAAATCCCTTTTCATGTGAACCTAAAGTTATAATTTTATTTTGTTTTCATTCTTCATATTTAACTCTCTACTTCAACTCGATTTTGTTTTGCTTCTAAGAACCATTTGTTAAATATTAATTTATTCCTCATTATTTTGGATTAATTAATATAAATATATTTATAGACTTTCTGTGTATAAAAGAGTATATAATCAGCAAATAGCGTTTTATTTCTCCTTTCCAAGTTTCGTTTTAACTTTTTTTCTTTTCTGATTGCACTAAGACTTCAGATGCAGCAGGCAACTGAAGTAACGGTAGCGAATATCTTCATCTTGTTCCTTAGTTGGATGCTTCTTACTGGAGAATACTTCTAACAGCAGCAAGCTTCCGACATTTTTGAATTTATTTGTTTATTCTTATAATAAATATTTATTAAGCAACAATTATTTGTTGACTGTTATTTTAAATACTTGAGATATACTTATGAACAAAATTCGCAGCCTTGGGGAACTCATTGTATGATTGTTGTAGATTATTTTTAGTATTTCCAAGATAAACACAACTGGGTTACAATGTATTTCTTATTTACACAAAATTAATTTTTGATAATATTTTGATAATTATTTATGAGTGAGACAGGTCTGAAATTTTCTTTCATATTTTAATTTTGATATCTAATTTTGTTATTATGTTGGCTTTATAGAATGGAATAAGGAGGATTCCTTTTTATTTTTTCTGTAATAAGTTATATGATTAGAAAAATGTGTCCCTTGAAAGTTTGGTAGAACTCACTTATAAAACAATTTGGACAGGATATTTTCTTTGTGGAAAGACTTAAAATTATGGATTCACTTTTATGGTTATCAGACTATTCAGCATTTCCGTTTTTAAAAAATCAATTTTACTCCATTTATTTCAAAACTATTGCGGTAGATTTATTTATAGTATTCATATTTTTTTGGTAAAAAAGTTGAGTGTTTGTTTAATCTTTCATTCTTAACATTGATACCTCTGTTTTTTCCTTTTTTTTTTTTTTGATTAATCACAAAACAGGTTTATCTAAATTGCAAATTTTAAAAATCAACCCATTTGTTTAAGTTTATTATTACACGTACCTCTTCTCTTCTCTCTTCTCTTCTCGTCTCTTCTCTTCTCTTCTCTTCTCTTCTCTTCTCTTCTCTTCTCTTCTCTTCTCTTCTCTTCTCTTCTCTTCTCTTCCTCTGAGATAAGGTCTCACTCTGACATCCAGGCTGGAGTGAAGTAGTGGAATCACAGTTTACTGCGACGTCCACCTCCTGGGCTCAAGCGATCCTCCTCCCTCAGCCTCCTTAGTAACTGGAACTACAAGAACATGCCATCACACCCAGCTAATTTTCTTATGTTTTGTAGAGATGGAGTTTCATCATGTTGCCCAGGCTGATCTCAAACTCCTGTGCTCAAGTGATTCACCCACTTCAGCCTCCCAAAGTGCTGGGATTACAGGTGTGAGCCACCACACCTGGCTATATTTTCTTTTACATTAATTTTAGTGCTGATAATCTATTTTCTCTCCCAGTCTTTTGGAGTTTCATTTTCTTCTAATATTCTGAGGTTTCTTATGTTGTTCTTACTCTGTTCTAGCTCCTTAGCCCATTAATTTTTAGAATTTTAATTTATTATTTTTTAGTAAGTGTATAATTTATTCTTGTACATTATTCTTGAAGTACTGCTTTTAGATATCCTATTATTTTGATATGCAAGTTTTAATTACTCTTTAATTCTACATAGTATTCTAAAATTTCTTTGTAATTTCTTCTTTGAACCGTAGCTATTCATGTTTTTAAATATAAAATGTTTTATAGTATCAACCTTATTATGTTGCAGGTAGAAAAACCTCTGTAGACTACCTCTTCACTGAAATTAGTTAAAACTTTTTTTAACGTCCAGTATGTGATACATTTTTATAAATACTCCATGTACACTTGAGAATAATGTTTATTTTCTAATTGTTAGGTATAGAATTTTCTATGTGACCAACAGATCAACCTTTTTAAGTTGAGTTGTTCAAATATTCTCTATTTTGTTGAATTATTTTTTAACATATCATTTAGAAGTTTCTTAGTTTTATAATTATTAATATGAGTATCTTTTTTTTCTCAGTATAATCCCATTTATTTTGCTTATATATTTAAAGTATATGTTATTATGCAGGCATGTATTTATAATTATTTTATCTTTCTAGTAATTAGTTCTTTAATTATTTGGAAAGATCCCCCTTAACTTGCCTTTGTAACTCTCTCAAATTCTGCCCTATGTTTCTCTTCTTTGGCTGACTTTAATGTGTCCTTTCCCCATAATCACCCATGACTGTGAGTATACATTCTCAGTGAGTTCTGAGTCCTTGGTTTACGGATGCATAACTCTAATCTCTGACTCTGTCTTCATATCCCTTTCTTCCATGTGACTCTGTGTCTCAAATCTCCTGCTTTTTTCTTATAAGGAAAAAAATTAGTGCCCACCCGAAATCCAGGATGATCTCATCTTGTGATACTTAGTTTAATTACATTTCCGAAGGCAAGTAGTTGGAATTTGGATGTATTTTTGGGGGGCTTGCTATTCAATTCATGACAGCATTTCAGTTTGGGACGTTTCTATTGACCTATCTCTATGCACACTGATTTTTTCTTTGGATGTGTTCTCTATATAATGATCCCATTGAAGGTTTTCTTCCTTTCTGTATTTTGATAACCATCATTGTGTTTTAATTTTTTATTAGTGTTTATTTCTCTGATTATACTACTCTCTGTTCCTGCATATTGCCTACTTTTTTCATTAAAGCCTTCAAATATTACCATATTAACTAATATATGAATCATAGTTATTTTATGTTCTTTTCTGATAATTTGTAATCTGTATGATATCGGAGTTTGGTTCTAATGCTTGCCTTCTATTCAGAATGTGTTTTTTCTTGCCTTTTAGTATGCCTTGTAAACAGGGCCTTCATGAGATTTTATTTTAATCTGGCTGAGTTAAGTTGTGTTTAATATTTGCTGTAGCTGTGGGTGCCAGATGCCGCAAATTCTTCTAGGATAATTGTTTTTGTCTCTCCTGTTGTCTTTGGACTTCCCCAAGTACTCCTCCTGATAGAGTCTGCATTTTGAAGTTCTTTCAACTGTAATCCTCTGTTTTTCCTAGGGTTCTGTTGGTTAGTGATATGGTGTGGTGAAGGAGCAGCATTTTATAATCATCTGATTAAAGCTGTGTTTTAGTGGGCCTGGTCTTTGATTTTCAGTGTTGCTTAAATTTCTCCTTTCTCCTTTTTTTTTAGGTGAGACAGAAAAACTAGAGAAGGCTAGAGCTGAAAAAATTTCCTCCCCATGAGTGGATAAGGTTCTGGTAAATTCTTTCCCTAGCAAATGTCACTTTATTAAGGAGAAGGCTGGACATATTTCACAGTGTTTACTCTTCTCCTCCCCACTGCCAGAGCCACAAGGAGATCTTTCTCAGCTTTTTCACTATGAAAAACTGGTGAATAAAACTCTACAAAGTGTAAACAAAACCCACAATAGAGTGAGCACTCCCCTAAGACTGTGTTCTGCAGAAACTTCTCCTTCTCAAGTTAGTCCACATTTCATCTCCAGCAATTCATCAAAATTACCACTTAAGTGTCCCTATGAGTTTTATGGCCCTACTGGCTTATTTGCTAGATGAACAGATCTTAGATATGACTCTGATTTTGCCTTTCAGTCCAGCTTTGGAGAAGGTGGTTTGCCTTTAAACTTCAATTCTCTTATGGGTCCAAGAAAAGCTGATTATTTAATTTGTTCAGCTTTTTCTAGTTGTAAGGACAGGCATGATGGCATTAATGCTCATTACATGTTAGAGCTGAAACAGAAGTCCTCTTTTTTTCTCTTTTAAATATGTGTGTATTTATTTTTTGGTCCTTAATATGGTGTATTTATGTGACTGTCCTATATTCACCTGAAAATAATATGTGTTTTCCTACTATTGGGTGGAAGCTTCTATAAATGTCAATGAGGCCACGTTGGTTGGTGATGTTCTGTGGGTCTTTTATATCCTTAATGGATTTTTCTCTACATGTTTTTCATTAGTGAGAGAAACCCAACTATAACTGTGGATTTAGGTTACCATATTGTTATTTATTTTCTATTTCTTCTTATTTCTTTCTTTTGTGCCTTTTTCTGCTATCTTTTGGATTAATTGATAATTTTGATGATATGTTTTTATCATTCTTGGCTTACTAGTGGTACCTCTTTTTAAATTTTACAGTGGTTACTCTATTGCTTACAATATATACCTTTTAGTCAACACAGTCTACCTTCAACAATATTATTTTTACCTTTAATGTAAGAACTTTATATGCATATATTTCCACTTCCCTCATTCTTTGTACTTTTGCTGTCATTTATTTTACTTCTACATATTTTATAATTCAATAATAATTTCCTCCTATTTTTACTTTAGGTAGCTTATCTTCTAAAGTAATTAAAAATAAAGAACATACTTTATATTTACTCTAATTTTAACCATTTTCAGGGCTCTTTGTTTCTTTGTGTAAATCCAAATTTGAAATCTCTCCTTTTTATATACTTAAGAGAGTTTTGTTGTTGTTGAGACGGGACCACGCTTTGTTGCCAGGCTGGAGTGCAGTGACACAATCTCGGCTCACTGCAACCTCCGTCTCCAGGTTCAAGCGATTCTCCTGCCTCAGCCTCCTTAATAGCTGGGACTACAGGTGTGAGCCCCCACTCCCAGCTATTTTTTGTATTTTTAGTAGAGATAGGGTTTCACCATGTTGGCCAGGATGGTCTCGATCTCTTGACTTCATGATCTGCCCACCTCAGCCTCCCAAAGTGCTGGGATTACAGTCATGACTCACTGCGTCTGGCCAAGAGAGCTTTTATTTTACCATCATTATTGAAAGATCTTTTTCTGGGTACTGATTTCTAGTTAGCTCAGTTTTTATTTTTTCCTTTTAGTACTTTATTATTTTCTGGCTTATACAGTTTCTCATGAGAAATGTACTTCAATTAAAAAAAAAAAAAAAGCTATTTGCCCTCAATGTGTTTAGTCATTTTTGTTTTAAAATTTAAACTCTGGTTGGAGTTTTTAGAGCCATTTTTATCTGTGGCTTGTTTTCTATCATTAATACTGAAAATTATCTGCCTAGGCAACATAGTAAGACCCTGTCTCTACAATTTTTTTTTTTTTTTTTTTTTTTTTAATTAGCTGGGTAAGGTAGCATGCACCTGTAGTCTTAGCTACTCAGGAGGCTGAGGTGGGAAGATTGCTTGAGCTAGGAGGTCGAGGCTGCAGTGATCCATGATTACACCTCTGGCCTCTAGCCTGGGTGACAAAGTGAGACCCTGTCTTAAAAAAGAAAATTCCTGACCAGTATATCCTCAAATATTTTTTGCCTTGTTGTCTCTTCTCCTTCATAGATTCCAATTACACATATATTAGACCATTTTATATTGTCTCACAGGTTCAAATGCTCTTTTTCTTCACCCTTTTCTCCTTGCGCTTCAGTTTACATACTCTATATTGACTTATAAAGCTCACTAATTCTTTGCTGGGCTGTGACCAGTCTTCTGAGTAGACTATCAAAGAGATTATCACTGAGGCCATGTTTGTGCTTTTAGCATTTCCATCCACCTATTTTATAGTTATACTGTTCTGCTAAAATTCATGCATATTTTACACATTTACTCTAAATCTTTTATTATATTTAAAGTTATGATAAATTCCATGCCTTATATTTCCAACATTGATTATCTCAAGTTGGGTTCTGTTGATTATTTTATCTCTTGGCAACTTTTTTCTTGCTTTTTAAATATCTCATACTTCTGGTTGAATATCAACATTATCTGTAGAAGAATAGTACAAATGGAGGTAAGCCATATCTGTACCAAATAATTGGCATGCTATTTCTTCTATCAAAGTATGAGTCAATCTAGTCAGTTTTTGATCATGTTTATGCTTGTTGTTGCTGCTGTAGTTATTTTCTATGTACTACAGGCTTCAAATTCCTCCAGGAGTGGTTTGTAGCTTCTTTACATGGCACCTGAAATACTAAAAGGTTTTCTAGTATTCCTACTTTACCCTCAGCTTTCAAAAACCCCTGCTTGCCTGTACAATAGAAGGTATCTCTCATAGTTTTGTCCCTTTCACAAAGAGTTCCTTCATTAGTTGCTAAATGCTTGTCTTGTGGTGGGGACAGAGGGATTGTTAATTCTCTTTCTCCAGCCTCAGTATTAGGCAGGCCCTGTGCACCTGGGGATGAGGTTTTTGCAGCACCCCTGTCTCCCAGTCCATAGTTTCCAAATTCTTCCTTCAATCTGTGAGAGACTTGAGTAGTAAATAATTTCCTGCCCCTCTGCCAGAAGTCATAGATCAATTTTGTATTAGCATAGATTCTTGTATAGGAGAGACTTTCTTGTCCTCCTCTCAGAGGCAGTCAGTTTTTACTTCTGCCCCTTCCTGGGAATTACTAGATCTTTGCCTGACTTCTAGGCGTGTTTTGTTTTCGGTTTGTTTTTGTCCTTCCTCCAGAAGCAGAAGACTTCTGCTTCTATCCTATTATCAGAAACAGTGCATTTTTTCCTGGTCCCTGGAGGTGAAAGGGTTTCCTGCCCATCACCCCTAGTGTCCTAAAGCTTTTGCTTTGTAGAAGTGAGAGGTCCTTGGAAGTTTTATGGTTTTATGCCAAAATATCACTGACAGTATTTTCCCTCTGTTCTCCTGCCTTGCCCTCAATTTTTCTCATGAGTACCCAGTAGAAACCCACAGGAATGAGTTTGTAAATTGGTGGAAACTCTCCTTGCATCTGGGGCTTCCAGTTACTCTATAGTGTTTTGCTAAATTGTGATTGGCCTTTAAGAAATTTGTTAAAAACTGTTATTTTTTCTCAATCATTGTTATCATGGTTCCTGCAGCTCTCATGGTCTGGCAAAGTGGAAACAAAGGGGAATTTATTTGCCTGATATCTCTTTGGAGGGACTTGCCATTCTTTTGAATTTAATTAATCTAGTCACTTCCTGATAATTTAAAGAACAATTATGATGTTGTATCTGGCTTTTTCTCAATATTAAGGTGAGTACAAAGTTGTTTTGTGGCTTTTTATAAGCAGAAATACAACTCTAATACTACGCATATTGAAAGCCTAAAATTGCACCCTATCTTGATGCTCCATTCTCATCTCAAATAATAAAAGGATTGTTGACAGTTTAACTCTCATCTTCCACTTTCTAATTCATATACTATTATTGTTTAACACTTAAGTTTTGTATTTATTCACCCCACAAATTGAAAATCATTTTTAGAAGTATCGTGTTTATACAGAAAATTTCTCTCATCTTTTACTTGTATGTTTACACTTGTGTTCACCACTCAACCTGAAGCTCTTAATGTTCCTTGATGTTATTTTTTTTCCTTCAGAATTTTATTTAGATGACACATTTTTGATGTTGTTCATCCCTTCATGTATTTAGCTGACTCTTGTTTCTGAGAGATAAATTAGTTAAAAACAAAATTCTAGGTTGGTAGCTATTTTCTGTCTTTGAAACTTTGAAAAACTTTAAACTATGTTTTAGTTGCCACTGTTGTAATCGGGAACACTGCCAATCTTGGTAATTAATCCATTCTTTCTATCTGGATCATTTAAAGTTTTTCTCTCTTGTTTTGGTGGTTTTTATCCCTGGTTTTCCTGTAAAGTGTCCATTCATGAATTTCTTTTTATTTGTATGTCTCATTATATATTGTGTTTCCTGTATCTGGGCTTCAGTACTCCAAATACACATATATTAGAACTTCTTATTTAACCCTGCCTATATCTTAAGCTGTTTTTTTTAAATAATAATATTTTGCATTTTCTTAACTTTGCTACATTTTGCATGAGTCCCCAATGTAGTTTTTCTGTTTATGGATTCTTTCTTCAACTATGACTAAATTGTTAATGAACCAAATTTTTGAGTGTTTGCTTTTACCTATTGTATTTTTCATTTATTAAAATTATTTTTAATATGATAATTTCTGAAGTTTTATACCAGTTTTTAACTGAATATTTATTTTTCTAAAATATGTATACTAATTATATCCATATTCTGTCACTCTAATTTTCATCATTTACATAATATGGGTGTTATATCGGTCTTTTTAGGCTGCCACAATGAAATATTATAGACTTAGTGGTTTAAAAAGCAGACTTTCATTTTCTTAAAATTCTAAAGGATGGAAGAAGTCCAAGATGGTGATGTTATGAGCACTCCCCTCCTGATTTGCAGATGGTGACCTTATCACTGTGTCCTCACATGGTAGAGACAGAGAGATATGGTGTCCCTTTCTCTTCTTATAATGGCAGTAACCCATAATAAGGGCCTCATCCTCATGCTGTCATCAAAAACCAATTATCTCCTAAAAGCCCTGTCTCCAAATACCATCACACTGGAATTTAGAGATTCGACATGTGAATTTGAGGGGGATAAAATTTAATCCATAGCAGTGGTCTAAATAACTTGCATTTTATTTCTGTCCATTCTTACAGTGACTTGCCCTGAGGAAACTGAAGCCCAGAGATGTATGCTGGTAGTCAGAAATCCCCCTTATCCACGACCGCTTCAACTGTCTTCAAAACAAGATCAGCTTTCTACTTCCCCGTCATTCTTAGTTTCACTCTGCCCACAACAGCATTGCTGTAATAGAAATTTGGTTGGTTCTGGCTACCTTCTGGTCCAAGTAAGCTTCCTGCTGCTCCAATTCCCTGTACACCAATGCCTTGCTCAAGTCTAGGATCCCAGTCTCCAAAGACCTGAATTGAGCTCCTCCAGCATATGAGGGAGATATTCTCATAAAAATCAACAACAACAAAATCCATTATAAAGTTAGTTAAACTGTACATGCTCAATTAGAATTTCTGTGTACAGTTTATTTTTAAAAGTGATCTGGATGATCTAGATCCTTTATCATTATATTATTTTCTAGGTCATTTGTTTTTAATATAATGATAAAATAGAAGAATTAATCATAATAGATTGTTCTTTTAGGATTTTTTTTTTTTCCAGGCTGCTGTTGAAGTAGAAGGAGGATAAACTGTCAAGTAATTCTTATTCTATAATAGAGGAAATTAAGTTTCAGGATAAAATATATTTTACTGTGCCTTTCAGGACTATGATGCAGCCAGAGGATTACACAGTTCTGATATTCCTTTTAACTAAATAGTATCTTCCCTTTTTAAAATATAAGCATATCATGTTTGGTCTGAAGTTTGCTTAAAAATTTGTTCATGACTTGGCATACATGGCTGAAAGAGAGAGAATCCAAAGTTATATAGAAAATACAGTCATGGTACAATGGTTAATTTACAGCTACTTTTAGCACCTTTTCTCTTTACTGGGCTGAAATTAAACAGAATCTTTTGGTGTTTTGTGTCATAGATAGATGTATATTTTTATCTGTACATTTTTTCCCCTGTTAAAATAGAATTTTAACAACAGGGAAGACACTCGTGATATCCATAAACGAATACAAAAGAATAAAAAAATTGTAAAACTCTGTAAGATCCTAGCACATTTTCTATTAAATCTTCCCTAAATGCATTATTCTGAAAAAAATTAAAGTACACAGAAGAATTGAAAGAATAGTATCATAAACACCAATGCACATTTCACCTGAATTCAAAAATTGTTATCAATATCACATTTGCTTTCTATCTCTAGACACACACACACACACACACACACACACACACACACACACATTTATTAATGTGGTACTATTTGAAAGTATCAGAGATCTTGCCATTTCATTCCTAAACAGTTTAATGTGTACCTTCTGAAAATAAGGACATTCTCCTATGAAAATAAATAATTCCTCAATAAAATAAAGTATCTAGTATATATTCAAAATTCAATTGTCCCCAAATGTCTTTTATTGATTTTTCTTTTTTTTTCTTTCTTTCTTTTTTCTTTTTTCTTTTTTTGAGACGGAATCTCGCTCTGTTGCCCAGGCTGGAGTGCAGTGGCCGTATCTCAGCTCACTGCAAGCTCCGCCTCCTGGGTTTAGGCCATTCTCCTGCCTCAGCCTCCCAAGTAGCTGGGACTACAGGTGCCCGTCACCTCGTCTGGCTAGTTTTTTGTATTTTTTAGTAGAGACGGGGTTTCACCGTGTTAGCCCAGATGGTCTTGATCTCCTGACCTCATGATCCGCCCGCCTCGGCCTCCCAAAGTGCTGGGATTACAGGCTTGAGCCACCGCGCCCGGCTTGATTTTTATTTTCTATCCAGGATCCAATCAAAGATCCTGCATTCAATTTGCCAGTTAGATCTCTTTAGCAGTTTTACATCTAGAACAATCCTTCTATCTTCTTTTCCTATGTCATTGATTTTTTGGAAGTTCCTAGGACAGTTTTCTTTCATCATTATCCACTTTCTGAGTTTGTCTGATTGTTTCTCATGTTACTGTTTAATTTGGTTCTTTATTGCCTATAAACTGGAGGTTCAGAGACTTTAGACTCAGCTTAAATTTTTCTGGCAGTGACACGTCATGGGCAATACAGTTCAAGTTCACTTCATATTTCATTGCATCAAGTGACACATGCTAGGTTGTCTCTCCTGAACAATGTTAAATTTGGTCACTTAGTAAAGGTGGGAATTGCCAGATATCTCCATGGTAAAGGTACATTTTCTTTTCTTATAAATTGTGTTTAGGGTGGTTACACTTTCACACCAAGTTTACTTTTCCCCAACTATCTTCCCCGGAATGATTGTAAGTTACATTCATGATATCTGCTTAAATCATGAACCAGCTCCTCATCTTGCACAAGACCAAGGCCAAATATCATGTTCTCTTGTGGCTGAAAAACTTCAGCTTCTGGTCGTTAGCATATATGCTTGACCACCCCACTGCTATTCTCAGCCTTGTATAACATCTTGCATATTTAATATACTTTGTGGTATCTTGTACACCAAAA
>NC_045437.1:43703698-43709950 GCF_002776525.5 Piliocolobus tephrosceles
TTAATAAATGGTGCTGGGAAAATTGGCTAGCCATAAGTAGAAAGCTGAAACTGGATCCTTTCCTTACTCCTTACACGAAGATTAATTCAAGATGGATTAGAGACTTAAATGTTAGACCTAATACCATAAAAACCCTAGAAGAAAATCTAGGTAGTACCATTCAGGACATAGGCATGGGCAAGGACTTCATGTCTAAAACACCAAAAGCAACGGCAACAAAAGCCAAAATTGACGAATGGGATCTAATTAAACTAAAGAGCTTCTGCACAGCAAAAGAAACTACCATCAGAGTGAACAGGCAACCTACAGATCTGCAGTTTCATTCTTGAAGTCAGTGAGACCAAGAACCCACCAGAAGGAACCAATTCCATACACAGTGGGTTTGTTGAATCAAATGGTAATTCTACTTTTAGTTCTTTAAGGAGCCTGCATACTGTTTTCCATAGTGGTTGTACTAGTTTACATTCCCACCAGCAGTGCAAAAGTGTTCCCTTTTCATCACATACATGCCAACATCTATTGTTTTTTGATTTTTTAATTATGGTCATTCTTGCAGGAATGAGGTGGTATTGCAATGTGATTTTGATTTGCATTTCCCTGGTAATTAGTGATGCTGAGCATTTTTTCATGTTTGCTTGTCATTTGTATATCTTCTTTTGAGAATTGTTTAATCATGTCCTTAGCCTACTTTTTGATGGGATTATTTTATTTTTCCTTGCTTATTTGTTTAAGTGCCTTGTAGATTCTGGATATTAGTCCTTTGTCAGATGCATAGTTTGTGAATATTTTTCTCTCACTCAGTGGGTTGCTTGTTTACTCTGTTGATTATTTCTTTTGCTGTGCAGAAGTTTTTTTTAAGTTTAATTAGGCCCCATCTACTTATTTTTGTTTTGTTGCATTTGCTATGCAACAAAAGTTAGTCATGAATTCTTTGCCTAAGCCAATGTCTAGAAGAGTTTTAGTGATGTAATCTAGAATTTTTATGGTTCCAGGTCTTCAATTTAAGTCTTTGATCTATCTTGAGTTGGCTTTTATATAAGGTAAGAAATGAGGATCCAGTTTCATTCTTTTACATGTGGCTAGCCAATTATCCTAGCAGCATTTGTTGAATAGGATGTTCTTTCCCTACTTTGTTTTCCTTTGCTTTGTTGAAAATCAAGTGACTTTAAGTATTTGACTTTATTTTTGGGTTCTCTATTCTGTTCCATTGGTCTATGTGCCAATGTTTATACCAGTACCTGCTATTTTGGTGACTATGACCTTGTGGTATAGTTTGAAGTCAGGTAATATGATGCCTCCAGATTTATTATTTTGATTAGTCTTGCTTTGGCTCTGTGGGCTCTTTTTTGGTTCCATATGAATTTTAGGAATTTTTTTTTTTAGTTCTGTGAAGAATGATGATGGCATTTTGATGGACTATATATGTATATTTTAAACCAGTATTTGTATATGCTTTGGTGCTAGGAGGTCTATTTAAGCTCATTTCAGACCTAAGATAGTGCCAGCAGGTACATGAGTCCAGGAGAAAAATCCAAGAAGGGAGAAGAAGAAAGGAGGAGAAGGGAAGGAAGGAAGGAGAAGCAGAGGAGCAGGAAAGGAGGAAAGGAAGGAGGAAGAGGAGAAGGGGGAAGAAGAAGAAGAAGAAAAAAGTCAGTGGCCTATTAGAAAGGATTCTTAGATAAAAGCAAGTTATTCTTTGCAGTATTTGTGTGTCTTCTGTTGCTTTTGGCCATAAGGACAGTGCTCTGCTGGTGAATTCATTTTCTAGATACAGAAAGAGCAGGTGTGCTATGCTTATATCAGAGCAGGTGACTGGGTGAGAAGGATAAGCAGAAAGATTTTGAAACTGACTCTCAGGCTGCTCTGTCTTTGCTGGCTGGAGCTAACACATCTTAGAATAATTAGTCCTTTTAATAAAAGTCATGACTGTAAAAATGGAAGTTCTTTTAATTCAATAAATTCAATAGATATTATTTATATAAATGGGTTTGATGTCTCTACTATTTTCAGCTTCTTCAATGTTGAAACATTTTCATTTTCTGAAGATGAACTTGATTTCTTAAAACAGTTGGAATTTGTGAACTAAGCCTGGTGACTAAGAACTGTGAAATAAACAAAGTAATATCAACTTGGTAACATCAAAAATATTTTCACTGAAAGTACACAAAATACTGAAATGAATTATGAGCCGATTATTATGCCATAGTTTGCACCTATCTATGAATATCATATGTTTATGATCCATAAATAATATTTATTGATTTACTGTTAGTTTAATAATCATACAAACACAAGCATTATATTTTCATTGTAACTGTGTGAAACTTTGAAAACTTTTTTTAAGTTATTATGTTGCAGTTGAGAGCTAAATAGAGAGCTGTTTCTCTTCGTTCTCTCTCTTTTCCCTTTCCGTCCTGTATCATCTTTCTCTCTTATCATGTCATTCCTGCTCAAAAATACTTTATGTGTTGGTATGGCCTTTGTCTTAAGCCCAGCATCCATCACTCAGAACACTATAATCTAGCCCCATCTTACTTAACATATTTCTTTTATTTTTACTTTTTTTGAGACAGGGTCTCGCTCTTTCACCCAGGTTGGAGTGCAGCTGCATGATCATAGCTCACTGCAACCTCGAACTCCTGGGCTCAAATGATCCTCCTGTCTCAGCCACCTGAGTAACTGGGACTAGAAGTGTATGCCATCACACCTGGATAATTTTTACATTGTTTTTGTAGAGATAGGGGTCTATATTGCCCAGGCTGGTATTGAACTCTTGGCCTCAAGCAATCTTTCCACTTCTGCCTCCCAAAGTGCTGAGATTACAGGCATGAGCCGCTGTGCCTGGCTTTGATTTAACGTATTGCTTATATTGTCTCTTCCATATATACAGTCTTCTTTCTTTTCCTTTTTGTACATACTACTTATTAATTTATTAATAATGCATTTATTAAATACTGTTTATTAAACACCTATGAGGGACTGTGCTAAAATCTGGCAATGGAAAAATAAATAAGACGTCTTTCTTAGCCTCAAGGAACTCACACTATAGTGGAGTTGCCAGGTAATAAACAATAATTAAACACAAGGTAAGAAGTGCAAATGTATCCTGGTTCTCAGACAAGACTGTGACAGATTATTATTCCATTCATTATTGTTTCCCAGTACTATTTGTTTTTTTCAAGCCTAAAATAAAATAAAAGGTAAAGAGTGAGTGAAGCCCCATTAGCACTTTACGGAACATAAAATCCAACCTCCTAATTTTTCAGTGAGCAAAACTAAGTCTCACAGAAGACACACAATAAATTAACAGGATTAGAATTCAACCTCTAAACTCATAGCCTAGTGTCTGTTCAAAGTTATTAAGCTAGATTAATTGGCAGCCCATGAGAAGGTAACACAGGGAATATTTTATTTTTCTTGCTTATTTGTTTAACTGCCCTATTTTTTCTTCACTCTCTTTTCTCTCCTTTCTGCCACCTTAAGAGATCGATTGCAGAGGACTGGTTAGAGGATAGGAAGCGATTTCCAATCCCTTTGCATTATTGTGACATTAATTAGTCTTAAAATTTAGATGACTACAATGGAAATGACAAGAGTATTAAAGATTGCCTAACATTCTCTAAAATAGGGAATATTAGACAGACACCTGGAATGTTGTAGCTGGTATTCCTCCAAAAGCAGATATTGTGACAAGAACTTGAATGAAGGGAGCTTTTCTTTTTAGATAGGCCTCACTCTGTTGCCCAGGCTGGAGTACAGTGGCATGATCACAGCTCACTGCAGCCTTAATATTCTGGACTCAAGCGATCCTACTGCCTCAGACTCCTGAGTAGCTAGGACAACAGGTGTGTGCCACCATTCCCAGCTAATTTTTTATTGTATGTTTTGTAGATACAGGGTCTTGCTATTTTGCCCAGGCTGGTCTAAAACTTGTGAGCTTAAGCAATCCTCCCACTTTGTTGAGATTACAAGCTTGAGCCACCAAGTCCAGCTGCAGGTACCTTTTTGAGGAGCTTCTCATGGTAAGTTTGAGTAGAAAGGGAAGACAGAAAAGAGAGCAGAATCCATATGATGTGAATGTGAGTGAGTTCCCAATGTTAGCACTTGGGGGTAAAGCCTACTGGGAACCCTCCACGCCACTGTGCAGAATATGCCTCAGAATTATACCACAGAAGGACAAGGCATCTGAGGCATTTACCATTGACTCATTTTCCTCATTACTTTAAAGGTTATTCTTGGGGCCATTAAATCCCCAGATTTAATCCCCACTTGAGCTGTGGACAGTCTGAACAAGTTCTCCTGGAGCCAGAGAAAGTCCTCAGGCAGTAAAGCAGAAAGATTCCCTGTCAATGGTTATGGGAAATGTCCATCTTAGCTACAGGTGAACTGAGAGGTAACCTGGGGGTATGGCGCAGGGCATTCATGACATCTGCTATCTGGATGGATGAAGATTTTTTGAGAATTGAAAAAGTGATATACGCCATTTTGTTTTTATTATCCTGCCCAGTGCCAGATCTAACCATGACTACCCTTGTCATTTCATAGGTCATCACTGGATGTCACTGTTTTTCTTGAAAATTACTTCATTGTGAGGATTTTGCTCTTTCTATCAAAAAGAAACCTTCAGTGCATTTGCTAAATGACATTGCAAAGAGATATTATCATTCTCCTTATCCAAAATTTTCTAATCTAAGAGTTATTTTTATATCGCTCTATATTTTTCTATTATTTATTATAAAGAATTATGTATCTGGGACTTCTTAACTACCCGGGCAATAGTAGTATTTTTCAAATTAAGGAGGGAGTAGTCATTTTCATTTTGCTCTAGCAGTGAGAAGACTGGCTAAAGATGCTGCTTATATGGTTAAATTTATAAGAGTTTAGTCACTGACCAAGGAAGTATCCAAGCATTCAGAAATGAATCTAAATTTCTTTGCTCTGGAAGTTGGCCCTAAGCCCATTCTTTATTTTGGCATATGATTTCAGTTAGAAGTCCTGGGAGAATTGTTTTGTTTCTGTCTTTGTTTGCCTAGATTTTGTTTGTTTGTTTATTTTGCTTGTTTTTTGCTTGTTATGAGACTGTATTTTGATACTTCTGACTTGTGGTTTGGGTCGATTTCATAAAATTAGAAGGTATGTGCACTTTTAAAAAACTTTTTTCATAAAAAGTCAACCAGAGTATTTAAAACATTGGAAACACGATTTGTGTTTAAAACTTTTGAAGCTTGGTCTGATTCTTGTATTGTGCTAATGTGGAATGGGCTCGGATCTACCTGCCCTCCATTATATATATATATATATGTTAAAAGGATTTTTTGGTGATGACTTTATTTTCCAAACCTACCTCATTCAGAGAAATGTGAAAATCACTCAAGTAAAACAAAATTTTAGCCAGATCTTTATTCTTACTATACTCTATATAACTGTGTATAAAGGGAAGTGAACTTTTCTAGGCCTCAATTTCTTTATCTGCTAAACACATAGAAGTAAAAATTAGCACTGGACCTCACAGATAATTTTATTCCTCAAAATTGTGGATTTTATAGGTGTCAATAACTTTTGCCATTTCATGTTCATCATCAGTTTTTCAAACTGATTATCAAGGTACACATCCAACTAAATATTATGATGAGAAAGAGAATGCTAGGCACTCTTTAATACTCTTGTCATTTCCATTGTAGTCATCTAAATTTTAAGACTAATTAATGTCACAATAACACAAAGGGATTGGAGATCGTTTCCTATCCTCTAACCAGCCCTCTGCAATCATTCTCTTAAGGTGGCCAAAAGGAAAGAAAAGAAGAGTGAAGAAAAATTAGGGCAGGAACTGCAAGAAACGGTGTTGCCAGCATTCTCCTAGCCCAAAAAATTAAGTCAAGGAAGCAGGAGCCATTAACCTACTGGAATCATTGACTGTGTCATAGAAGTCCAGTCTCCCCACAGGAACCGTAATCTTCCCCATGGATATTTAAACCCAATTAGCAATGGCCACCAGGTGGTGCCAAACTGCAGCTAAGGTCCAGGTGAATTTGAACTGCGCAATCTCTTGGATCTTTGGGCTCTCCTGGTGATTTTTAGAGAGTTTTTTTCATCATTAATCCATTTATGAATAAATGCTGTCAGTTTTGATAACTCTTTCTTATTGTCTTTCTTATTCTCATTGTCTATAGGTAAAACAGAAAACCTTTAGCATTGTATAAAAGTCTTCCTTTTTTTTTTTTTTTTTTTTTTTTTTTTTTTTTTTTTTTTTTT
>NC_045437.1:43710050-43857306 GCF_002776525.5 Piliocolobus tephrosceles
ATTTTTCCATGCCTTTGCAAATGCTCTTCTATCTGAAGGGCCTTTCCTGCCACATGCTTTGCACTTTAGATTTAATTAAAAGCTTTTGCTGAAAAAGAGGCCAAACGTGTAATGATCTACCTCAAAGGTGTCGTTGTCTGTGAAATTTCTTGGATTACTTCCCTCTAAAAAAAAAGCAGGATTATTAATCCTGACTTCTCTGGTCTGCCAAAGCACTTTGTTCATATTTGTTAAAGTTATGATTTCTCACATACCTTTATCACAAAATATCTTTATTGTCTTACTCAGTTTGCCACTTAGAATGTAACACAGTCAGCATAGAAACAAAGCAAACTTTTCATGTTTATGTCATCATTGACTAGAGACACATATATCATATACCTTCAGGAACTGTATTTGCAGTAAATAAAAAAGTATTTTAATAAAAATATGTGTATTATATGTACACCCATTTTTTAAGTTGGATTAAGTTTAGTCAAATTAGGATGGCTGAGCATCTCAATGAAGTGACTGGTGATTTTTTTAGATGAGGAAAATAATCATTTTCTAATGTGGATGAACACTGTATTTTTCCTATCTTTTGCCTTGCGGCAAATTGTGCTTGAGTGTTATGTCCTCAACATAACACAGTTGTCTTGCGGCAAAATATGCTTGAGTTGCATATTTGCAGTTGTCTTGAGGCAAAATATGCTTGAGTGTTATGTCCTATTAGTAGTATATCAGTGGTCCAGAAATAGATGTGTATTGCCCTTCCCAGAATTAGTAGTTTTATATGACACAGCAAATGCACTTGGTAATGGACAACATCCCTTTAATTGTGGTCTTGGTCTTGTAGAAAGAATGGTATGCCATATATTCCCTAATTTTGGCTTTTTCCTAATTCAGTTCTTAGTGATACTGATTACTATTGAATAGTCATTGGCATAAGGTTTTTTACTGATACCTAAAATGCTACAGCTAAGATCAAGATCAGAAGATAGTTAATTTCAAGAATTATAAAAGACCTTAGTCCATATCTCTCATTTTTACAGACAAGGGAACTATGACATAACAGAGTTAGATGAATTGCACACAGGTTGTTAATGGCAGAATTGCAACCAGACCCCTACTTACTCTCATTCCACTTTGCTGCTTTCTTCTGACCTACCGATTAATAGATCACTATGATTTACTAAGTTTTTGGAGCCTATTAACAAGCAAATCTGAACAGTGATAGAATAAAAGCCTACAGACGGTACATTTAATTATAAACCATATGCTGAAGTCCTTTTCTCAAAATCCTTCTACTAGAAACTGATCTGATACTCAACTCCATTCCAAAGCTTTGGTTTTAAATCACACTGCTACTTCTGAGACGCACTCATAGATACTCTAGAATCCTTTCTGCTTTTGATCTAGTATGGCATCTTATTTTGGCAGTTAAAGAACTTAAAGTGTCCCATGAGGGACTGTTTGCTTTCTTATCTAATCTTTAGTACATCTAGCAGCAAAACAGGCCATTTCATGGTATTATTCTGCCAGGAGAAGGTTGTTCAAGGATACACAACTCCTGTCACTTTTATTGTGTGGTCAAATAAATAACTTGAGGCATCTCCAACTCCTGACTATGTCATGTATTTGTAAGTTTCTTTTTGCAGCGCCAGTTTGCATCCCTCCTACAGGGATAGGTTCCAACTCAAGATCCGGCAAATGTTTTCTGAATAGGAGTGGCCTTTCTCTGCTTAGGCAACACAGATAATGAAGCCTCGCAAAAGCGATTTGATGTTGTTTTCTGAATTCTGTGCTACCTCCTGAGTTGTGAAAGACTTACTTGGCCTGAACCTTTCTCTTGCTTCCTCTTTTCTCATCTCTTCCATGATTTGTAAAAGTAAAGAAAAGGATCCTGTTGCCATGCTGTATCCTTGCTGGATCACACACGAGGTGTAGAGGTGAAGCATTCTGTCCTATGGACCTGTCTGCCCTGTGCAAACATGAAAGTGCCCATGAGGCTCTGTAATATTCGGAGGGCTGATACCAATTTTGGAACCTGGTTAAACTCAGGGGGAGATCCAAGACCATAAGTTCTTTTTGGCAGGCCAGGCCACCTGTTCACAAACAAGAAACATGCAGGGAGTTTGCAACTAACTATTTGGAAAGAAAACAAAATTGTGGATGCCAGAAGCTTCCTACATTACTACACAATCTCAGGAAAGGGGGAGTTAAGAGGGTAGGAAGTGGACAACTGCAGGAACACCTGAATCTAATAACATTCTGAAACAGTTTCAACTGGCAGAGAATGTGGGCATGGAAAAAGAACAATAATTCTGTTTGCCTTTGGTCTGTGGATAAATGCTACTTTATGGTGCAGCTAATCAGTCTGATCCTGACCTCTCCTGAGTGTAGATTATGCTCCTTGACTGCTCCTGCTGACAGGGCACCAGCTGACCCAGGGACTGCTGCGCTCCTGTCTTTGAGCCTTCTTGTCATCTTTTAAAGGTGATTCTTGGATGCAGTTCCTTGGCAGGTGCTAGGTTGTTAACTGTCAGTGGTAAAATGAGAAACTCAATAAGATCTCCATAACGTTAAATTTATTCAATTTAAAGGACCACTCATTCTTGTAAGAAACTTTTTTCCTACTTTTATTTGGTATTAAAATGCCCATTTATTTATGAAATGATGAAGAAAGTAGAGAGTAGATGGTAAAATTTTCTTTTAAATGTCCTTTGTTGGCAAAATTACAAGCTGGCAAGTCTAAGTTCTTCTTTAATATTAATTTCCCAGAAAAAAAAGTCAAGAAATAGCTGAAATTCATTTTAGCAGATTCAGTTATTCTAGCTCTTCATTGACTAAGGACTTTGGAGATTATGGTCTCTTCTGCAGCAGATGTGGTTTGATCTAATAATCTCCAGGGAAGAGAAGTGAATATTGGATCCAATGCTGGATTATATCCTACCTGGATGATTATTGAGATCATGGTCATTCCTGTATGTCTGTTTCTCTCTTCTTGGATGTCCACACATCTAAAATTAACCACATTTAAAAACTATGCTCAACAGATTTCCCACGTTTATGCTTCAAGTTCACTTTCCTGTCACATTGATTAGTGCTGGTGCCAGGTTGACAGATGCTGAATTCAGCTGAGGGATGCTTCCAGAGTGCTATGCCTCTTTCTGTTTGCCTTCTTCCTCCCTACTTTGCCTTTCCTCCTCTAACTCCCTCCCCTCTATGCCCTAAGGCCATTTTTTCTCTTTATATCCTGAGCCTTAATCCTGAGTCTGTGTGCTTAAAGTCCTCTATTGTGAAAAATCTCAAAGAGATCTGTCTTAAGCACCTCACCATGAACCAACCTACTCCTCATTAAACTTTTCATCCTGTGTTTTATCCCTGAAAGCCCAAAATCAGGCTTCTCCATGACAACAAATAACCTAAAACTTATTAGTGACTGATTATAATTTAATATGTAATAATCATTGGAGATATTTGCATGCAAAGAGATAACGGCACCTTAACCGGAAGGAATGATTATAAGAGTGCAATTTTGGTGGGGTGGGTTTAAATTTCCTGTGCTTTATTTAAATATAAGTGGATATGCTATTCTCATGGTGTCTGGGGTTAGTAATATTGGATGTTAAAAAAAAAAAAAAAGTCTTCTTTCACTCTTTTTCAATTTCACCAATAATTCCTGCTAATTATTTTCTGTTGACATCTTTCTCCATAATGTTCATGTCAGTCCCCAACCCAGTGTCTGGTTCCAACCAAGTCACTATTTATGTAACAAGTCACTCACTTTCTCTGGGTCTTGGTTCTTTATCAGTTAAATATTAGAATTAGACTATATTATTGCTGGAAACCTTCTGACTCTAAAATTCTATGATTACAACTTCACTTACTCATATAAATAACATGCTACAGAGATGAATCCAATGATAAGGAGTGTTAGAAGACATTTAAAGAAGAGGAAGAGGTCTTAAGATCATTGTAGCATGACAGCTACAATGACTTTTTAACCAGTTCCTGTTTATAGTTTAGCATGCTACCCACTCTTTACCCCTCATCCTCTGGTTCCCAGTTAGCTAACTATTCCTTAATACAACTATTAGAGTGCTTTTTTTTTTTTTTTCAGAAAAATAGAATTGTGTAGCTATATAACATGAAAGCTTTCATTAATTCCCTGTGGCCTATCGTGGTTATCCTCTTGTCTCCACTAGCTTCATGGCCAGAGAGAATTTCAAAAGATGCAGGTCATTTAATAATAATCTACATTCCTGAGTGCTGTCTCTTATTTCTGGAACACTCTTATTCTCAACCTGTACCCATCCAAGATGCAGTTAAGCATTACTCCTTACTGTGTTATATACACCCCGCAGAACAGAGCAGTCTGCTTTGTACTCATAAATTTATCTATCTCCCTCTCTAGGCTGGGATCTCTCGTTATGTCCCTTTATATCCGCAGTGCCTCAATCACTGTCATCAAGGAGTTTCTGGAGAAATATGTGTTTAAAATACTGAAGACTTCTCCCCTAGCAACAGAACTTTCCCAGTGTGACTTTCAGTTAAGTAATTTACTAAGACTCTGTATTACATGCTATCTATATTAAAATCTAGGCTTTTAGATACTGGGTGCTGGGTAGAATCCTAGAAGAATTACCTCCACTTTTCTCATTTAAATATGGAACCCAGAGCACTAATGCACCACTCCTCTTATATCCCTGTTCCATCTTCCAGGCTCTGTATTCCTCTTTCCTCACTTTTAAGTCCCCCAAATTAGGAGGTGGTGGAAATGGAAATTAATAACTGATTTTGGATAAGGAGTATTTCTTGTCCCTCTTCCCTCATATAGAATATAGAAGGCATGAGAATAAGATTCTATATGGTCATAAAAATAATAAAAACTATATTAGAACTTGGAAAAATACTGGAGCTTGCAACCCAGTCTCTGGTTCCAACCATGTCACTATTTATGTAACAAGTCACTCACTTTCTCTGGGTCTTGGTTCTTTATCTATTAAATATTAGAGTTAGACTATATTATTGCTGGAAACCTTCTGACTCTAAAATTCTATGATTACAACTTCACTTACTCATAAATAACATGTTTATGAATCAATGAAGCATAAGTGGAAATGCTACAGAGATGAATCCAATGATAAGGAGTGTTAGAAGACATTTAAAGAAGAGGAAGGGGTCTTAAGATCACATACTGAACTACTAACATTAAACAGGGGAGAAAATGAAGCTCAGAGAGTCTAATTATTTTATAGAGATTATCCAGCAAAAACATAGGTGTCCCTGTTCTGTGTCCAATGACTTTAATATTCTACTTTGCTGTGGTTGAGAAACACTCAATACATGATCAAGATAAAAGATACTCAAGATTTATAAAAACATTAAAAATCACTTAAAGGGAAAAGGTGAGAAAAATACTAACCCTTTATCAGATGATGAGAAAAGCACTTAAGAAATGACAGTGACAGGAAAGACCTTTTAACCTCTTTCTTCCCTCACAAATGTCAGCCATGATGTCATCATGGGTGCAGGCAATGATGTGATGGGAAGCAGAGAGCCTCTGTAAAGTGGGGACAGATGAAAATGAATGATTCAGCTGGATAACTTAAATGCATAGGCCTTGATAATTTTCATACTAAAGAACTTAAATTGACCACAGTCTTTGCTGAGTCGCAAACAATTATCTTCAAGAACTCACAGAGGGCTTAAGTGACATAAACTAGAGTATATTATGTTTGTTCTGTCAGAAGAAGATTATGGGCCATCCAGGACATTACTGATTTACCAAAGTAGAGAAATAGATGAACTCAAATGTTGGCTTTTCAATGCCTAGAAAATAATGGAGTTGGAATTGGCTGGACTTGTATGAATGAAATCATAAAATTTGGGGCTGGAAGTGATCTTAGAGATCATGCAACATGTAAGCTCAATTTATACAGAAGTAAACTGAGCCTTTGAGAAGTCAAATCTTAAATCCTTGGGAGTTTATTTCCTAATTGAAGTACAATGTGGCTAGTCTGAGCAGCTGAGGTGATGAATAAATGTAATTTTTATTGGCTTTCTTTTTGCCTCCTCTAAATGATTTTCTTCTTTTGGGAAGATGTTCCTTATTCCTCGAGCATTTGTATCCATGAGGAAAGGAGGCCATCCCTACTATCCATGTCATAGCTAGGAATTCTAGCATTACATTAATGAGAAAGAACCTCTTAGTTACAAATTTCAAAGTAATCAGGGTCTTGATACCCTTAGATGGCTTCTTAAAACTTTAACGCTGAGAGAGCTGAGTAACTGAACAACAGAGTTTGCCCAACATCTGAGACTTTACCTGAAGTGAACATTGAATATAAAAATAGGGCTTTATAAGGAATTTCTGCCAGATTTGAAGCAGTCCTTGTTGAATGACAGGGATTTCAAATAGTTAAGAGAATGGCACTGAATTCCTGTCCTTTGACTTCTACGTGTTTTAGTTGAACTTCTATCAAGCTTTGGAATCCACTTTTCCCAAGTTTTTCTGAGGTTCTTGTTGAAAATTATTGACAGGGCCATGCCTCAGGGAGAAAAAAAAAAAAAAAAAACTACAAAAAACAATAAATCACAGATAAAACCTCTAGTTTCAGCATTCTGTGGCTACCCTGAAGATAGCACTAGAGTGATTAATCAAGTCTTTCCTCTATGGGCAGCACTTCTTCACCTTTTTGTCTCTCCAAATTTTCTTCCTTCATCAAAACTCTATTGTTCTGCATTTTATCTCTTTAGGACCCTACTATAGTTTGAATATTTGTCGCCTTCACAACTCATGTTGAAATTTAATCCCCAATGTGGCAGTATTGAGAGGTGGGGCCTTTAAGAGGTGATTTGTCATGTGGGTTTTGCCCTCATGAGTGGATTAATGGTTTAATTAGTTAATGGATTAATAGGTTATCATAGGAGTGGGACTGCTGGGTTTACAAGAAGACAAAGACATACCTCAGTTTACACACTCAGCTCCTTCACCCTGTGATGCTTTGCACCATCTTAGGACTTTGTAGAGAGTCCTCACCAGCAAGAAGGCCCTCAACAGATGCAGTTCCTTGACCTAAGATTTCTCAGCTTCCATAACTATAAGAAGTAAATTTGTTTTCTTTATAAATTACCTAGTTTTCGGGTATTTTATTATAAGCAACAGAAAACAGACTAAGACCTTCCTTAACAATGTTATATAATAAATGAATTCTGGCTAAGAAAGTTAATTCATATTTATACTATATTATATTTAATATATTTATAAGTAAGTACTCTTTAAATACATTTCTTTGGAAGATAATGCCTTAAATTAAGGCTGTTCTTCTATTTCTGGTAAAACTTGCACTGTATTGCTGGCCAGTAGAGGAGCTATAAATTACTATACGAGAAAGGCAAGAGATCAGGCAACTCAAGAGGATATGAAAGGTAATCTTGGGAGGGTGTAAGTCATGAAAGTGGCTATTTTCTTCTTCATTGAATAAATATCTATTAATTCTCTGCTGGAATCTAAGACAGTCATGTTTGTAGAAAACAGATATTTTTAGATTAACTCCTCATATAATTCCTTACTTCTATTTCTGCTTAGAAGACAACCATTCTTTTTTCTGAGAGCTCTAAAGCTTAATAGTATCTTGAAAAATTATATTGTGTCAAAAATATATATACTCATATTTTTTACCCATTGCCACTACTTTTATCTTCTGTAGTCATTATAGCACCAGTTTGCTTCTTCCTGCATGTATTTATTCCAGTAGATTTGAGTATAAGTTTTGTATTCTCTTACACCCACTCTCTAGGGGTTTCATATATATTTGATACTTTTTTGTTTTGGAAATGTTTCTGGGACATAGGCATGGGCAAAGATTTCATGATGAAAATACCAAAAGATTTCACAATTCAAACACCAAAATCAATTGCATCAAAAGAAAAAACTGACAAATGGAATCTAATTAAACTAAAGAGCTTCTGCAAAGCAAAGGAAACTATCATCAGAGTAAACAGACAACCTCCATAATGGGAGAAAAGTTTTGCAGTCTATCCATTTGACAAAGATCTAATATCCAGAGTCCACAAGCAACTTAAACAAATGTACAAGAAAAAAAGCAAACAACCCCATTAAAAAGTTTGCAAAGGACATGTACAGACATTTTTCAAAAGAATGTGTTTATGTGGCCAACAAAAATATAGAAAAAGCTTAATATCACTGATCATTGGAGAAATACACATCAAAACCTCAATGAGATACCATCTCACACCAGTCAGAATGGCAATTATTAAAAAGTTCAGAAACACCAAATGCTGGTGAGGTTGTGGAGAAAAATGAACACGTGTACACTCTTGGTGGGAATGTGAATTAGTCCAACCATTGTGGAAGACAGCCCGGCAATTCCTCAAAGACCTAGAAGCAGAAATTCTATTTGACCCAGCAATCCCATTACTGGGTATGCACTCTGTGGAATATAGATCATTCTATTATAAAGATACACGCACTAGTATGTTCATTGCAGCACAGTTTACAATAGCAAAGACATGGAATCAACCCAAACACCCATTAATGGTAGACTGGATACAGAAAATGTGGTACATATATACCATGGAATACTATGAAGCCGTAAAAAGGAATGAGACCATGTTCTTTGCAGGTACATGAGTGGAGCTGGAAGCTGTTATCCTCAGCAAACTAATGCAGGAACAGAAAGCCACACACCACATGTTCTCAGCTATGAGTGGAAGCTGAACGACGAGAACACATAGACACAGGGAGGGGAACAACACACACTGGGACTTGTTGTGGCATCTGGGGGAGGAAGAGCATCAGAAAGAATAACTTATGGATGCTGGGCTTAATAGCTAGGTGATGATCTGTGCAGGAAACCACCGTGGCACACATTTACCTATGTAACAAACCTGCACATCCTGCACGTGTATCCCAGAACTTAAAATAAATGTTGATTTAAAAAAAGAAAATGTTTCTATACTATGAAAAGCCTTCTTGCTAATACTAAGCAGCTATATTCTGATAAGAATAAAAAATTATGCAGTATTGCAAAGGGTTTAAATTTTCTGTTGATGTCATATGAATGTAAGAAGATAACTTTGAAAGTTTTCTGGTAGACATGTTAGTTCTTCTAATTCAGTTTGTGGAAGTCTTCACTTATATACACCTGCTTAGATAGATTGCGGAAAGACCACAGATAAGTGATTAAACTTGAGCTGTTTTAGGCACAGCATTGTTGTTTCTTCTTACTGTAAAAAATAAGGAACATTTCTGAGTCATTGCAGTCTTGGAATGTAATACCAGACAAATGAGAACCAGACCACAAACAGTGGGGCCAAGTACATCATTACTGAGTGAGTAATGTGAACAACTTACATAAACTGTGGCTGAAACTGAGTTTTTAGCAGACAACCATAACCTTTTGATTGCATCATGAACAGTTAAAAGCTCTTTAATGTGAATATTGTCCTTCAGGAAAGAAAAACTCATCAATCCAATTCCTAATCTTTAAGACCTGCATTTTTTTTTTTTTTTTTTCATTAAGAGTTAACTCTATTTTTCCTCTGATTTTTTTTTTTTTTTTTTTTTTTTTTTTTTTCCTGTAGCCAGCAGTGGGTGCAACTTAAGAGAACAAGCTGGGGTCCAAGTATGTTTCTTCTATTGCCCATACAGGGACAGCATGTTATAGGTAATGGAGCCTTCCTTCCTTTATAGCACTGTGGAGTGGCCCACCCCAAAACTTTAGCTAATGAAACAGTTCATGTCATTATTTTAAAAACCTGTGTTATATACCAAGTTTCTCATCATTTAGGAAATAGGTTTTCATTTGTATCAAGATCATGTTTTCTTAATCGAAATGAACCCCACCTACCCACAATCCTAGTTCTTTGGGGTCTACCAGCTTCTTTAAACAAACAAAATGCAACTTTTCACCAGAATTCCCTTTTAAATGGAAGCAAAGGACATCAGTAGTTTCTTCTGGGAAAGAGATGAACATTTTTTTTTTCAATTTTGGTTTAACTATCTAAATAAAATGTTAATATTCAAAGCAACACATTTTTAGACATGTATTCAAAACACCTGGCTATGTATCAGGCATGAGTAATAACTATTCCATAGCTGGGTTCGTTTTAGAATTTGGAAACTTTCTTTTCCTCTGTTCATATTTGAATGACAGTTTAATTTGGTCTTCTGTACTTGGGAAGAAAATAAGAAACACAAAAAGGAAAAAACAAATTAAGAATCTCCGGAGTGTATTTGGTATTCTCTAAACATAAATCTTGTTCCAAACACTTTCTGTATCTCCTCTCTCTCTCTCTCTCTCTCTTTGTGTGTGTGTGTGTGTGTGTGTGTGTGTGTGTGTGTCTTTCTTTCTTGTTCCTCTAACTTTCTATACTATAGTTGCAGGATCCAAGCTTCTACCCCAGACCAATTAAATGAGAATCTTGATTTTTAATAAGCTCCCCTGATGGCCCATAGCACATAAAATTTAATGAATGGTATCCACTGAATATCTAAAATTATAATCAAGGTGAAATATTTTTATCTGGAAACTCTTATTGTCCTACCTCACTTATCTTTCTCTTTTTCTTTGAGATGGAGTTTCGCTCTTGTTGCCCAGGCTGGAGTGCAGTGGTGCGATCTCAGCTCACTGCACCTCCACCTCTCGGGTTCAAGCGATTCTCCTGGCTCAGCCTTCCTAGTAGCTGGGATTACAGGTGCCCACCACCACGTCTGGCTATTTTTTTTTTTTTTTTTTGTATTTTTAGTAGAGACAGGGTTTTGCCATGTTGGCCAGGATGGTCTTGATCTCCTGACCTCAGGTGATCCGCCTCAAACTCCCAAAGTGCTGGGATTACAGATGTGAGCCACCGTGCCTGGCCTCCTTTCTCTTTTTTTTTTTTTGCCCAAACCTTCCCAGTATTAATGTCTTTCTATTCTCAACTCTTGGAAAAATACTCCACGTAATTTTAATATCCATGAACAGAATCGTTTTAATATCCTGGCTTTTCAGTGCTTTGGATTTCTTTCTTTCATTTATTTTATCCTCTTCCCTTCTCATCATATCGTCTGATGGTTATATCTGAAACCCTGACATTATTAAAAACTGCTAATCTAATAATATCTGTTTTGATCATCCTCCTTATCAATATCATCTATTACTTTACAATTTCACTCCTTATGGTATTCAATCTTTAATAAATTTTTGATGCCACTAAGGACCTACAATTCATTTGATTCTCCTACTATTTTTCTTTTTCATCACTGTCATCACATTTGACTTCTTATCTGTACTGAATTCCATGGCCCACAAATAATCACTCAAAAGAATCTTTCCGTGGCCCATAAATAATCACTCAAAAGAATCTATCTTCAGTGTACTTACATTTTATCTTGGTTTGGTATACTCATCTTACAAAAGCTCGTCAGTAGCTAAATTAAACTCTTTACCTACTTCTTTCAAGCCTCAGCTCAACTCAATTTGGCTGAGTGTCCCCCCCTCAAAATCATGCTAATGGTCTTACTTTAAATTAGAGATCATTAACCTCAAATAGGACCTTGGGATTGCCTGACAAATCTACCATGTTTTTCTGTCCCTTTACACACTCTTCTCTACTGAAATCTTCAGACAAC
Organism: Piliocolobus tephrosceles; assembly: GCF_002776525.5. Lineage (NCBI taxonomy): Eukaryota > Metazoa > Chordata > Mammalia > Primates > Cercopithecidae > Piliocolobus > Piliocolobus tephrosceles. The sequence goes on from NC_045437.1 coordinate 43,721,671, forward strand.
ATCTCCAGCATGTCATCTCTTCCAATGACCATGTATTCCTCTATCCTCAATTTTAGTTGATGACCTTGCTTCTTATTTCACGATAAAATACAGAAGCATTGAGAAAAAATCTCTCCCTCATACACATATATCCATATACCCACATGTGGGTGAATTCTTTCCTATTAACAAATGTGAACTGTCCTTACTGCTAGCAAATTCAACCTTGGGCAGTAGATGCCAATTATAGCCTACCTGAAGACTTAGTTCTAGAAATTCTTGGTTGTCTCCTACATGATTATTTTTTCTCTGTGTATTGAATTCATCCACATATATCAACCATTATAAATTAGCCTCTTGATGCTCATGTCTTAAAAACTATCATCCTATTTTTCTACTCTCTTTTACTGTAACTCCTTAAAAGGATTATCTATATTTGGCTTCATTTTTCCTCTTCCTCTTTATTAAATTCACTCCCCTAAGGATTTTGCCTCTACCTCTCCACTAACACTTTCTTTTTTCAAAGTTAAAAATGATCTTCAGGTTTCTAAGTGTAATAGTCAATATTAGGTTCTCATTTTGCTGATCTATCAGCACTATTTGATAAAATTGACCTGCTCTTTCTTTATTGAAATAATTTCTGCACTAGGCTTTCAAGATACTGCACTCTACTGGCTTCCTTATGTCGTTGGCCATTCTACTCAATCTGCCTTATTGAGTTTTCATTGTTTCCCAGACCTCTTACTATTGTGTGTTCCAGAGGTCAGTACTTGGCCTTGTCTTTATTTGTGCTCTCTCCCTTGGTGACAACATTCATTCCTAATTTTCTATCTACAACCATGAACAGTTTCCTGATTTCTAAACTCTTTTATGCAACTGCCTACTTCATTCCTCCAGTTGGATGCTGAATATGCATTTTGAGCTTAACATGCCCCAATTGAACTTCCAATCTTTCTCCTAAAACCTACTTCCACCTACAGTCTTCCACATTTCATTAGATGGCAATTTCATTTTTCCAGTTGCTCAAGCCAAAGACGAAGTCATCTTTGGCTTCTTCACCAAAATAATCCTGTCAGCCCTATTATCAAAATGTATCCTAAGTCTGACCACTTTTTCACGATTACTTCCTTCATCCCAGCCTCTACCGTTCCTCATTTTTGTTATTTCACAAGTCTTCTGGCTAGTTTGTCTACTTATGATGTCCTTGTCAACTGACCTTCTAGTCCCTTTCTAGTACAGTTGCCACAAATGAATTGTGGGTCCTTAGTGGCATCAAAAATTCATTAAAGATTGACTACCATAAAGAGTGAAATTGCAAAGTAGCAGATGATACTGATGAGGAGGATGATCAAAACTGATATTATTAGATTAGCAGTTTTTAATAATGTCAGAGTTTCAGATATAATCATCAGATGATATTATGAGAAGGGAAGAGGATAAAATAAATGAAAAGTAAATAAATAAAATAAAATCATGAGAACTTATCTCTCAGAACCCTTCAACATGTCCATCACACTCAAAATAAAAGCTGAACTCATTACAGTGGTCCTACATAATCTATACTTTGCTATTTTTTAAGTTTATTTCTACTGTTCCTTCTTTTATTTATTTTAACCTGGCCACAGATGTTTTTGCCTCAGGGCCTTTATACCTGCGATATCTTCTGCCTAAAACATTTTTCTCTCACATTCTCCCAACATTTTGGAAGCCTCTATTCCAAGGATGAATTCTACTCACTGGGGTTCCAGCCTCCTAATTTATACTCTCCCTGATTTCTCTTCAGTTATCTATGTCTATATCTAATCTTATTTATTTGTATAAGAGCTGTCTCCCCTTGACCAAATTCAACTTCCACAAAAGCAAGCATTTCAGGAAATTTTGTTCCATGCTGTATCCTTATGCTTGTTCAGTGCCACACACATATTTGTGCTCAATATAAATTTTCTAACTGACTGTATAAATACATGAATTTTCTATCAACCCAGTTCGGAGGTCCCTAGAATTGCTTGTGGCCCAGACTTTGTGCATTACTGCGAGATTTCTACCTAATCATAGACATATGTATTTTTCAAACTTTGTAATTTATCTATTTCAATATCCTCTCCAATGATGGAATGTTTAAAGGTCTACATTTCTTGATTGGACACTGAACACAGTTATTTAATGGCTGATCAGATCACTGCTGTCTGTTGTCTTTTGTATGGACTCAGCACTGATGAACCACAGGGAGCACTGGCTTCTTTTTCATATTCTAATACCAATTACAGATTAGAGTGGTAGAAAAAAATCTGTCATTAATATCTTTATGGATTTTTACAAGAACCTAGTGAAGTATGATGGACCCTGTGGGTGCTTAATAAATAGTTTAGTAGTGACTGACTATAGTAATTAGATCATTTTGAAACTAATTATTTTTATCTTGATTTTGTTTTCAGTTTCACAGCGAAACAATCCTGTTGCAATTTGTTTTTTGGTGTTATATACAAGCATAGTGCCCCCCTGGAGATCCCAAATATATGTGAATTGATAATAAACTGGATATTGCTCTTTCTGGCATCTGTTACAGATTTTCAAAGAAATCTCACTAGTATGTTATCATATAATTTATTAAACCTGGAAGCATTTCCAAAATGTATGTTTATAGTTTTATATTTTGAACTATTCCAAGAAAGAACTCTACTCATTCATATTCAAACTTCTTGGCTGTCTCCCCTCCAATTCATTCTTGTGTTACTGTTGAGTTACATTCCCTCATTGTGGCTCCAATCAAGCCATTTTTCTGCTGGAACCATGTTGATGGCTGCCTACTGAATGCCAAATAAAGTCCAAATTTATCAATATATGTATGAACTGATGAGCTCAATAGCTATTCCATAGTTTATATTCAATATTGCTAAAAATATGTTTTGTGAAATACTTGAGTCACATTGGAGGTTAATCATGTTTTAGTGGAAAAACTGTTAGAATCCGAGTATGTATGGGAGATGTTGAGTTAACATAAAGCCAGCTTCTTGATTTCAGGACTGTTCATAGCCTTTAAAATTCTTCATGTGATCTCTGAAAGGGAGATAATCGTGACTATGGGACTATGTTTTCTCAGGAGAACCTGCTATTTCTAGAGGAGTTTAGTCTTCTCCTGCAACAAGGTGGAAGATGGTAACTATCACTTAATCTTTAGCTTATTATCATGCAATACAAGATTCTATTCATCACCTTACTGGCTGACTGCGGTCCTTGGTACTCAGGACAGCCCTTTAGTGTTTCTAAAAGTGTATAGAATAGTACTTTACACCTCTGTCTGAAATGCCTTAATGACACTTCTCTGTTTGAAGGTTCACATAGCTCTGTTTCTCCAGAATTGGTCCCTGGTAACTTTGGTGATATCATGCTTTCCTGGATGATGTTGAAGCTAGTAGATGTTGGTGTCTGGGCATTGCAGAGTTAGACATTATTGTAGTTTTCAACGTCTAGGCTTGTTTGTACCCACCTTTCTTGGGGAGGCTTTCCAGATATTTGAAAAGACTTGGGTGTTGTGATCTGAGCTGTATCTGCTTTAAGGGAAACCCCAAGCCCAATAATATTATGGTTCTTGCAGACCCATAGAATTACCACCTTGATGGCCTTAGACAAGATCTGGGAGAATTCTCTGGATTACCAGGTAGAGACTCTCGCTCTCTTTCCTTACTTTCTCCCAATCAAGTGGATTCTCTCTTTTGGAGCCACTTAAAACTGGAGGTGGACTGACATGAGCACCCCTGTGGCCACAGCCATAGTGATTGTGCTTGGTCAGACCTAAAGCCAGTGCAGCACTGGATCTCACTCAAGACCTGCTGTAACCACTCCCTGGCTACTGCGTATGTTTGTTCAAGGCCCTGGGGCTCTGCAATCAGGTGGTGGCAAAGCCAACCAGGCCCGTGTCCTTCCCTTCAGAGCAGCAAGTTCTCCCAGGCCGTGGGTGGGTCCACAGGTGCTATCTGGGGGTCAGGGTCTAGAGTCAAAAACTTCAGAAGTCTACTTGATGTTTGTGATGGTTAATACTGAGTGTCAACTCGATTGGATTGAAGGATTCAAAGTATTAATCTTGGGTGTGTCTTCGAGAGTGTTGCCAAAAGAGATGAACATTTGAGTCAGTGGGCTGGGGAAGGCAGATCCACCCTTAATCTGGTGGGCACCATCTAATCAGCTGCCAGTGAATATAAAGCAGGAAGAAAAACATTAAGAGGCAAGACAGGCCTAGCCTCCCAGCCTACATCTTTCCTGTGCTGGATGCTTTCTACTCTCGAACATGGGACTCCAAGTTCTTCAGTTTTGGGACTTGGGCTGGCTCTCCTTGCTCCTCAGCTTGCAGACAGCCTATTTTGGGACCTCGTGATCATGTTAGTCAATACTTAATAAACTCCTCTACATATATATACACATATATTATGTATACATATTAAATAATTATACTTATTAACTAAAATTTGTTTATTATGTTATAAATATATGTATATATATTAAATTTAAGAATATATGTTTATTATGTAATAAACGTGTGTGTGTGTATGCATATACATACACATATATGTCCTATTAGTTCTGTCCCTCTAAGGGAACCCTGATGAATACAGTGATCTATTGTACCTCAGCTGAGCTGACATTCCAACCACAAGACACTGTCCTTCCTACTTTTCCCTCCCCTTTCTAAAGGCAGAGGAACCTCACACAGTAGCCACCATAACCACCGGCCACAAAGAGTAATGCCAGACTACCGCCAATGTTCCCTTAAGGCCCAACGGTTCTTCAGTCATCCCTGGTGAATGCTGCCTGACCTGGGACTCACCCTTCAGAGCAGTGGGCTCACCCCTAGCCCAAGACAGGTCCAAAAATGCTGTCTAAAAGTCAAGTCCTGATTTTGGGGACCCTAAGATCCCACTTGGTGCTCTACGTGGCTGTGGCTGGGTTGGTACCTAAGGTGCAAGACAAAGTTCCCTTTACTTTTTGCTCTGCTTTTCTGGAGCAGAAGGAGTTTCACACTGTAGCCACCATAGCTGGTAATGTGCTGTGTCTCAGTTGAAGCCAGCAAGTCTCAGAGGCTCACCTAAGACCTTCCACATACTACCTGGGCATTTTTGCTGATTATTCAGGGCCCAAAGATACTTCAGTTATCAGGTAATGAAAGCTGCTGGGACTGCGTCCTTCCTTTCACAGCAGTAAGTTTTCTTCTTGCCCAAGGTGTGTCTAGAAATGCTGTCTGAGAGCTAAGGCCCGGAATGGAGGCCTCACAACTCTTACCAGTGCCCAATCCTATGCAAGACGGAGCCTTCCCTACTCTTCCCTCTCCTCTCCTCAAGTGAAAGAAAGGGTTCTCTTTTGGAATAGCAAGTTCTTTGGCCTGGAGTTAGGGGAGGAGTGATGTCAGCACCTGAGACCAAGTATCACTAGATTGGGTGTCCTCCCTCAACCACCCTGGCAAGTTCATTGTCTCTGGGCCCAGTTCAGCACTAGGAATCACCTAAGAGTTGCTGTTTATTATTATTATTACTATTACACTTTATGTTCTAGGCTACATGTGCACAACGTGCAGGTTTTTTACATATGTATACATGTGCCATGTTGGTGGGCTGCACCCATTAGCTCGTCATTTACATTAGGTATATCTCCTAATGCTGTTCCTCCTCCCCACTCTCACACCACAACAGGCCCCAGTGTGTGATGTTCCCCTTCCTGTGTCCAAGTGATCTCATTGTTCAATTCCCACCTGCGAGTGAGAACATGCGGTGTTCAGTTTTCTGTTCTTGCGATAGTTTGCTGAGAACGATGGTTTCCATCTGCATCCATGTCCCTACAAAAGACATGAACTCATCCATTTTTATGGCTGTATATTATTCCATAGTGTATATGTACCACATTTTCTTAATCCAGTCTGTCACTGATGGACATTTGGGTTGATTCCAAGTCTTTGCTATTGTGAATAGTGCCGTAATAAATATACGTGTGCATGTGTCTTTATAGCAGCGTGATTTATAATCCTCTGGGCATATACCCAGTAATGGGATGGCTGGGTCAAATGGCATTTCTAGTTCTAGATCCTTGAGGAATCGCCATACTGTTTTCCACAATGGTTGAACCAGACTACAATCCCACCAACAGTGTAAAAGTGTTTCTATCTCTCCACATCCTCTCCAGCACCTATTTTTTCCTGACTTTTTAATGATTGCCATTCTAACTGGTGTGAGATGGTATCTCATTGAGGTTTTGATTTGCATTTCTCTGATGGCAAGTGATGATGAGCATTTTTTCATATGTGTGTTGGTTGCATAAATGTCTTCTTTTAAGAAGTGTCTGTTCATATCCTTTGCCCACTTTTTGATGGGGTTGTTTGTTTTTTTCTTGTACGTTTGTTTGAGTTCTTTGTAGGTTCTGGATATTAGCCCTTTGTCAGATGAGCAGATTGCAAAATTTTTCTCCCATTCTGTAGGTTGCCTGTTCACTCTGATGGTAGTTTCTTTTGCTGTGCAGAAGCTCTTTAGTTTAATTAGATGCCATTTGTCAATTTTGGCTTTTGTTGCCATTGCTTTTAGGAATGGGCAAAAACTGGAAGCATTCCCTTTGAAAACTGGCACAAGAGAGGGATGCCTTTTTTCACCCCCTCCTATTCAACATAGTGTTGGAAGTTCTGGCCAGAGCAATCAGGCAAGAGAAAGAAATAAAGGGTATTCAATTAGGAAAAAAGGAAGTTAAATTGTCCCTGTTTGCAGATGACATGATTGTATATTTAGAAAACCCCATCATCTTAGCCCAAAATCTCCTTAAGCTGACAAGCAACTTCAGCAGTCTCAGGACACAAAATCAATGTGCAAAAATCACAAGTATTCTTATACACTAATAACATACAAACAGAGAGCAAAATCATGAATGAATTCCCATTCACAATTGCTTCAAAGAGAATAAAATACCTAGGAATCCAACTTACAAGGGATGTGAAGGACCTCTTCAAGGAGAACTGCAAACCACTGCTCAATGAAATAAAGAGGACACAAACAAATGGAAGAACATTCCATGTTCATGGATAGGAAGAATCAATATCATGAAAATGGCCATACTGCCTAAGATAATTTATAGATTCAATGCCCTCCCCATTAAGCTACCAATGACTTTCTTCACAGAATTGGAAAAAACTGCTTTAAAGTTCAAAAAAGAGCCCACATTGCCAAGACAATCCTAAGTCAAAAGAACAAAGCTGGAGGCATCATGCTACCTGACTTCAAACTATACTATGAGGCTACAGTAACCAAAACAGCATGGTACTGGTACCAAAACAGAGATATAGACCAATGGAACAGAGCAGAGCCCTCAGAAATAATACCACACATCTACAACCATCTGATCTTTGACAATCCTGACAAACACAAGAAATGGGGAAAGGATTCCTTATTTAATAAGTGGTTCTGGAAAACTAGCTAGCCATAGTAGAAAGCTGAAACTGGATCCCTTCCTTACACCTTATACAAAAATTAATTCAAGATGAATTAGAGACTTAAATATTAGACCTAAAACCATAAAAACCCTAGAAGAAAACCTAGGCAATATCACTCAGAGTTGCTGTTTTTATGGCTTAGATTTCCTTTCAAGTTTACTTAAAGATCCAGAGCACTTTGGCCCTCAGTGTTAAGGCTCGTGAGAACTGAAGTTCTACCCCCTGGGATCAGTCATTCCCCTCCAGTTAGGGCTGGTTTAAATGCTCCCTCTGTGGATGGGCATCTGCTGAGTGTGGCTCAGTTTTCTTTTCTGATCTAACAGGACAACACTGAGTTCAAGGCCTCACAATTGCTCTGCTCTCCCTCCTACTGCACCTAGAGATGCTCTCTGCATCAAATCACTGTCAGGTGGTTCACGAGCAGTGACGTCAGCAATTCAAGACATTTTTTTTTTCTCTATTTCTTTAGTGCCTCCTCTTTCAGCTATACAAAGCTAAAACCAGGTGCTATGAAGGCTCACCTGATTTTTGGTTCTCATGAAGGTGTTATTTTTTGTGTAGATAATTGTGAAGTTGGTGTTCTTGTGCATGCTGTGGGGGGTGACAAGTGGAGCACTGTATTCCACCATCTGGCTCTACCTCTCCTCTTTACTGACAATTCTCTGGTTAACTCATAATCACCTTCAAGAATATGACCAGGGGTGAGCTCGTCATGGAAGCTTTTCCTGAAATCCCAATATGTACAGTAATACCCCTTTTCAGAGATCCTACCACATTATATTGACATTGTCTCTTTACTTGTTTATTTCCTCCACTGCCTCCAGTGCACTGAGAATAGAGAGTGTGTTTATTTATCTTCATATACTTAATGTCTTACGTCATACCTAGAAAATAGCAGGAACTTGATAATTATGTTGAAATAAACTAAAAATACCAGATGATATATATTTGAAAAGTGGACTGTGGATACTATTTTCACATTATGGTTTACATACACGAACATATGCTTTAGTTTATATAGTAATGCATGTCTGTGAAAACAGAGGGAATTAGCATAAAATAAATCATTGCTAAAAAGATATTATTTTCATCCTGTGTGTGATAGGCACACTCTAATTCAGTAATCTATTATATTTCCTTCCTTTTTAAAGAATGCATTTCGGATATTAATAAAGAAGCACCAATGCTATTTAAAACTGTTTTGAAATGCTTAAGAAACCATATGCACAGACCATTGTTGCTAATGAATTTAGTAATTTCATTAGCTCTTTTGCAGTAGTGCCCTGTGATGATTTAGCAAAAGGCAGTAAACAAAGAGGCAATGACAGTAGCTAAAAAGTTTGCTTCTTTTGTTGCTTCTTGGACTTTGGCTGATGCTATGAATACAGGGCATGGATGGAGGAGACCACAAGCTGCGTCTCTTTTCTCCCTGTCAGCTGATGGTTGGAAGGAGTCCCAATATACCCAAACCAAGAGAATCCACTGTATGCAGAGAATATCTCTCCTGTCTTAAAAAGATATCAATATTTTCTTTTAGGAAATACAAAAGTAATTGTTTAACTCTATATCAGTTGATTTCAACAGGTATATTCCTGGAAATTATTAATTTTCCTAATGCTTTCTGAATAATCCTTTGTTTAGTGATGTAGAATATTAAAAAGTGGATTAAATAATTACTTCCCTCAAAGAACATATCGTGTAATTGGGGAAAGAGAATAAACTCTCAAATAACTACAAACAATTCAACATTAGGATACCTGCATTTTGAATAATACAAAATGTTTAAGAGTGTATAGGATTGTTTCCATATGAGCTTCCCAAGGAGGTCTTTGTGGAAGAAGGAACATTTGAACCAGACCATAGTTCAAGCTAGTTATAGAAAACTGAAGACTGAAGAGGGAATTCAAGGCAGAAATAGCAAATGGACACAGACATAAAGATGGCTAATGATGGCATATGTCCAGGAAGTGTCCTGTAATCCAGTTAAGTTGAAGTGTGTGCTTTAGGTAGGAAAACAGTGGTGAATCAGACTAGACTACTTGTCTTGGATTAATATTGATTAGAGTCTTAAATATTAAACTCTTTATACTTAAAAAAAAGAAAATCAGAAGTCATTGAAGGTGTAAGGGTAGAAAATTTTATATTAACAGTGGGTTCCAGAGTTTCTCTTAGGGCAAAAATTGTCTGTCATTGGAAAAAATATCTTGTTTCTTAAAATCAGGATGGTAGAATTAACATATGGTTAAAAATTGTACCTTTCAGGGCAAAGATAGAAGATGCTGGAAAATGGGACAGAGTGGAAGATACTAAGAAGTAAAATAGTGCAAAATTCTCCATATGTTTTTAAGAAAAAAATAGAAACACTGATTCTTTAAAAAATAAATGTATTAGTTTATATTCTGTATTAAGAATATAAAGAGTGACAATTTGCATTTCTAGAGATAGATTGGTAGAGTAAAATGTGGTTAATTCAATAGGTGCTAGGGAAATAGTAAAATACTGAGACAAGGCAAATGAATAATATATGAAAAACAGCAAAAAATGGAAATATATGTTGAAATATATTAGTAATCACAATGTATTGTAATGTAATTTATTAAAGTGTGAACTAAGAGATTGAATTTTTTAAAAAATTAAAATATATACCTGCTCTTTATGAGTCAATTAAACACTCAATATATTAATAGAAATATTGCAAATACATATTTTAAAATTAAAGTAATTGTTCTTGATTGCTTTGGTTTCAGCACCTTTTGCATTCTTAAAAAATATTAAGAACCCAAAGAGTTTTGGTTCATATGGTTTATATTCACTAGTGTTTACCTTACTAAATTCAAAACAGAGATATTAAGAGAAATAGTTTTAGTTCCTTTAAAAATAACAATAAACCCCTTATATATCAATATAAATAACTTTTTTGAAGAATAACTATTTTTAAACAAAAATAAATTACTTTGACCAATTGCATTGATTAACAATATTAATCATTTTTAATATCTTAGTTAATACAGGGTGGTTAGATTCTCAGAGCTGTGCCTACATTCAATCTGTTGCCATACCACGTGTCATGTAGTATTTGGGAAACTTCACCATCACTCATAAGACATGGAGAATAAAAAAAAAAAAAAATAAGACATCTTAGCATTATTAAGAAAATAGTTTTGCTGTCATAGAATCTCTGAAAGGGTCTCGGTGACCTCCAGGAATCTCTGGACAACACTTTGTGGACTGCTACTATTAGGAAAGCTGCCTTCATTTCGTTATGTACCCAGTAGTCATTCAGGAGCAGGTTGTTCAGTTTCCATGTAGTTGAGCGGTTTTGATTGAGTTTCTTAGTCCTGAGTTCTAGTTTGATTGCACTGTGGTCTGAGAGACAGTTTGTTATAATTTCTGTTCTTTTACATTTGCTGAGGAGTGCTTTACTTCCAATTACGTGGTCAATTTTGGAATAAGTGCGATGTGGTGCTGAGAAGTACCATTCACGACATAGGCATGGGCAAGGACTTCATGTCTAAAACACCAAAAGCAACGGCAGCAAAAGCCAAAATCGACAGATGGGATCTAATTAAACTAAAGAGCTTCTGCACAGCAACAGAAACTACCATCAGAGTGAACAGGCAACCTACAGAATGGGAGAAAATTTTTGTAATCTACTCATCTGACAAAGGGCTAATATCCAGAATCTACAAAGAACTCAAACAAATATACAAGAAAAAAACAAACAACTCCATCAAAAAGTGGACAAAGGATATGAACAGACATTTCTCAAAAGAAGACATTCATACAGCCAGCAGACACATGAAAAAATGCTCATCATCACTGGCCATCAGAGAAATGCAAATCAAAACCTCAATGAGATACCATCTCACACCAGTTAGAATGGCAATCATTAAAAAGTCAGGAAACAACAGGTGTTGGAGAGGATGTGGAGAAATAGGATCACTTTTACACTGTTGGTGGGATTGTAAACTAGTTCAGCCATTGTGGAAAACAGTATGGCAGTTCCTCAAGGATCTAGAACTAGATGTACCATATGACCCAGCCATCCCATTACTGGGTATATACCCAAAGGATTATAAATCATGCTGCTATAAAGACACATGCACACATATGTTTATTGCAGCACTATTCACAATAGCAAAGACTTGGAATCAACCAAATGTCCATCTGTCACAGACTGGATTAAGAAAATATGGCACATATACACCATGGAATACTATGCAGCCATTAAAAAGGATGAGTTTGCATCCTTTGTAGGGACATGGATGCAGTTGGAAACCATCATTCTTAGCAAACTATCACAAGAAGAGAAAACCAAACACCGCATGCTCTCACTCATAGGTGGGAACTGAACAATGAGATCACTTGGACTCGGGAAGGGGAACATCACAAACCGGGGCCTATCAGGGGGCGGGGGAGGGATTGCATTGGGAGTTATACCTGATATAAATGATGAATTGATGGTTGCTGACGAGTTGATGGGTGCAGCACACCAACATGGCACAAGTATACATATGTAACAAACCTGCACGCTATGCACATGTACCCTAGAACTTAAAGTATAATAAAAAAAAAAAAAGAAAGAAAAGAAAGCTGGAGGGTAATATTATTGTCAGGCAAAATTAATTTAATGTGAAAAACATTTTAAAAAAACAAAAGGGGAGAAGTTTGTGCAAAAAAGAAGCAATATCAGGAAGATATAATTATTATAGACTTTCATGGACTTAACATCAGAATTTTGAAATATATCAAGCAAAATTTGATAGAACCACAGAAAATTACTTAGAACTTCATAATCATTCCAGGAGATTATACTCTCACATAATTATCAGATGAGGAATAATTATTGACATAAATGATTTAGTAATACAATTGGTAAGTTTGAGCTAATAGGTACAGAAAGACGTTTACATAGCCAAAATAGAGCACATATTCTTTTAAAACAATGCAATTAATGAAAAACTTTGTTTATGTACTTGAAAACCTATAAGAAGTTGATAGTTTTCTAGAAACATATACATTACTAAAATTGAACAAGATTTTTAAAAAATATATAAACCTTGATGGTATATTATGCCATGAAGAGAATCTCAACAAATTCAAATTATTAGCCTTTTATAGATCATATTTTCTGAGCATGATGTTTGAAATTAAATACCAACAACTATAAGATAGTGACAAAAATCTCCATACATTCAAAACTTTAAAAATGGACTGCTCAATAATTCATGATTTAAATAGAAAATCATGGGAAAAATTAAGTGGTCCTTATATCACTTTGGAGTAAAACTATTACCTTAAATTTATTTCTTCAGAGACAAACACTGATGATAATTAAGCTAATTAATTAACTCAAAAGTTGAGTTGTATTGAAAAGAAATATAACTAAATAGAAAGAAGAAAATAAAAAATAAAAAATTAAATTTAATGAATTTTAAAACAGACTAACAAATGGAAAAACAAATGTGAACAAAACCAAAGTACCTATCTTTTTCTTAAATAATGATAGATGAAACTGGCAAAGTTGCAGAAAGAAAAAAATAGATTTACAATATTAGAAACAAAATGGGCTCCATAGGCAAGTAGACATAGTTTTTAAAATATGTTATAAACAATTTGAAAAAAGTTATAAACAATGTGAAAAACTAGGTGAAATCAAAAATTGTTTAGAAACATGGAAATCACCAAAATTACTGACTATGTATTTTTTTTAAAAAATTTGACCAGATAAAACAGTATAGAAGAATACAATCAGTAGCAAAAATTTCTTCCACTGTGTGCTGCCAAATCCAAATGTTGTTATGAGTTTTAGTAAAATTTGAAGAATAGAATTTTTCTATCACATGCAACCTGTTATTATATTGGAAAAGACAGCTACAAAAAATTTAGCAGGATAGGATAGCATTGATATCTAAACTAGACAAACAAATAAAACTATTAGCTAATTTCATTTAACAAAAATCCTAAATAAAATGTTAAATTAAATTCAACCATATGTTAACATATACTCACAGATTCATACAAACACATGTACAAATACATTACCTAACAGACTATGTCCTGGGAGTTTATGGATAATTCATTATATAAAAAAAGACTTGATGACCAAGAACCCAAAACCAAATGCAAAAAAAAAAAAAAAAAAAGATAAATATGTGGGACTTAATTAAACTAAAGAGCTTCTGTACAGCAAAAGGAATAGTCAGCAAGTAAACAGACATCCTACAAAGTGGGAGAAAATCTTCACAATCTATATATCTGGAAAAGGACTGATATCCAGAATCTACAGGAAACTCAAACAAATTAGCAAGCAAAAAACAAACAGTCCATCAAAAAGTCAGCTAAGGGCATGAACAGGCAATTCTCAAAAGACATACAAATGCCAACAAACATATGATAAGGTGCTCAACATCACTAATTATCAGGGAAATACAAATCAAAATGTGGTACCACCTTACTTCTGCAAGAATGTCCATAATCCAAAAATAATAGATGTTGGCATGGATGCAGTGAAAAACAGACACTTCTACACTGCTGGTGGGAAGGTAAACTAATACGACCATTATGCAAGCCGGTGTGGAGAGTCCTTAAAGAACTAAAAGTAGAACTACCATTTGATCCAGCAATCCCACTACTGGGTATCTACCCAGAGGAAAATAAATCATTATACAAAAAAAAAAAAAAAAAATACTTACACAAACATGTTTATAACAGCATAATTCACAATTGCAAAAATATGAAGCCCACCCAAATGCCCATCAATCAATGCGTAGATAAAGAAATTGTGGTACATATATGTATGTATGTGTGTGTATATATATATGTGATGGAACATTATTCAGCCATAAAAAGCTGCATTCGCAGCAACCTGGATGGAGCTGGAGATTATTATTCTTAGTGAAGTAACTGAGGAATGGAAAACCAAACATTGCATGTTCTCATTCATAAGTGGGAGCATATGAGGATGTAAAGGCATAAAAAGGATACAATGGACTTTGGAGACTCAGGGAAAGGGTAGAAGGGGGGTTATGGATAAAAGACTATAGATTGGGGTCAGTGTACACTGCTCAGTGATGAGTGCACCAAAATCTCACCAATCACCACTAAATAATTTACACCTGTTTCTCCAAAAGACTATGGAAGAAAAATCTATCAATCTAATTCAACACATTCAAGGATTAAAGGAGGAAAACATGATCAGATCGGTAGATACAAAACCAACACTAAAATGTTCAATAATAACTCATTATAAAAGAACTCTGAAATTAGAATTGTGAGGGACCTGGCTTGGTCTTTATGAAAGGCAGCAACTAATAACCTTCTGTAAAAGCCATATTTTATAGTGAAAGCTTAGAAGCATTTCCGTGTAACTCAGGAATAAGATAAGATTACACCTTTGCTGGAGACAGATCAATATGTAAAGGGGAAACAAGAGGTATATAATATGAAAGAAATAGACTAAATTTACATCATTTTATAGATAATAAAATCTGCATAGAATATCCAAGATTATTAATAATCAAAACTTCAGAAATTACAAGAAAATTTAGAAAAGTGTAAATTCTTCAAAATTAACATAAAAATAAAAGTAATAGCACTTCTTGATAGACATTACTCTTGCTCAGTCTTTTTTCTTTTCTTCCTAGATAACATAGAGAACTATATTTCCCCAGTTTTTTCAGAGCCAAATGGAGATACATGGCTAGATCTTTCAGGTGTTATTTCTCCAGAATACTTCTCAGATGGACTTGTTTTATTTCTGAATGACAGTAGCACATTGAGCTCAATATGCCTAACCTTCCTTGAAGATGAAGGTCATTTCAAATACCTGGTTCATTCCTGTAAGAGCAATTCTTTCCTGGGAGGCTCTTTAGCCCATGCAAAATAAATTTTGCAAGGCTTTTGTGATTCCCAGTAATTAATGCCCAGTAGTATCTACACCTTATGAGTGGAAATAGTTTAAGTGTCATCTGGTAAGCCTGATATTGATCCATTTTAATATTTTCACCTAAACAGAGTTGAAGACTCTAAATAAAAGCAAAACATTGATAGCTAAGTTAAGTGTTTCCATTGAGAGTTTCTTCAATATAAGTAACTTTTAAATTTGAACTAAAAACATCTATTGTGAGGTCAGGCATTTAGCATATACCCTTAAATGATAAACACTTATTCACCTTTAGAGGATATAAATGGCTGTGACATGATGCAGCCCACATCCAAAAATTTATTTTAAAATCTCAGCATTATGGAAAGGTCAAAATACATTTGGAGTCAGTGGGTGTGTTTTTTTTTTTCCTCTCATAATTCCATTTCTAAATGTAGCCTGCCTTCTTTCCATATCCTGTAGTTTTTCAAGATGTTTGGTTGTACAAGTTAATTGAGATTCCTCAAGAGAGCCAAAGTAAAGTTTTTTCTTTCTTTTTAAAAAATCATTGCAGGAAAGACAACTACTGGTTTTAAAAGATATTTACTATTGCTATATTTGAGCCACTTGTGATGTCAGTATTAGTCAGTGTGTGGGCAGAAGGCTAAAGACGTCCCCCCAAGATTCCTGTCCTCTAGTTATTTAATCAAATGCTAATCTAGACACTGTTAGGAAGGTTTTTTGCAGATAACTTCAGGGTACTAATTAGATGACTTTTAGGGGAATGCTCTTGGATTATCTGGTTGGGTTCAATGTCTCATTGAGTCTTTAAAAGCAGAAGAGGAAGTCAGAGAGATTTCAAACATGAGAAAGATTAAATGCCCTGTTGCAGGCTCTGAGATGGAGGAATCCATGTGCAATAATTGGAGAGAAGCCTCTAGGAGCTGAGGGTTGCCCCCAGCTGACAACTAGCAAAGAAATAGGACCTCAGTCTTACAATTCCAAGAAACTGGATTCTGCCAACAACCTGATGGAGCTGGGAAGAGGGTCCTTCTTGGGGACTCTCAATAAGAGATCAGTGAGCTGATAATTTGATTATGTCCTTGTGGTTTCTAGAGCAGGAAAACTAGTGGAGCCAATCTAGATATCTGACCTACAGAACCATGGGATAATGTATGTTTGTTGTTGTTGTTGTTGTTTAATAGTTTTGGGATCACAGCAAAATTATGAGGAAGGTACAGAGATTTTCAATATACCCCCTGCCCTTTCACATGCACAGCCTTTCCCGTTATCAATACCCACGACCTAAATGGTACATTTGTTACAATTAATGACCTTACATTGACATATTGTAATCACCCAAAGTCCATAGTTTACATTAGAGTTCACTCTTGGTGTTGTACATTCTATGGGTTTGAACACATATAATGACACATATCCACCATTATAGTATCATAGTGTTTTCACATCCCTAAGAGTCCTCTACATTAATCTCTCACTTCTCCCAGCCTCTGACAACTACTGATCTTTTTACTCTCTCCATAGCTTTGCTTTTTCCAGAATGCCATATTGTTGGAATCATGTGGTATGTAGCTGTCTCAGATTGGCTTGTTTCACTTAATAATACACATTTAAGTTCCCTTTATATCTTTACATGGCTTGACAGCTCATTTCTTTTTAGTACTGAATATTCCATTATCTGGATGTACCACAGTTTGCCGATTCATGTACTGAAGGACATCATGGTTGTTTCCAAGTTTTGGTGATTATTAATAAAGCTGTTATAAACATTCATGTGCAGGTTTTGTATAAACATGCTTTTTTCAAATCCTTCAGGTAAATACCAAGGAGTGGGACTGCTGGATCATATGGTAAGTGTATGTTTACTTTTGTAAGAAAATGCCAAACTGTGTTCCAAAGGGACTACAACATTTTGCATTCCCACCAGCAGTGAATTAGAGTTCCCTGTTGCTCCACATCTTTGCCAGCATTTGGTGGTGTCAGTGGCCTAGGTTTCAGCTATTCTGGAAGTGTGTATCTGTATCTCGTTGTTTTAACTTGTAGTCCCCTGATGACAATGATTGTAGAGTATCTTTTTATATGCTTATTTGCTGTCTCTATATCTTCTTTGGTGAGGTGTCTGTTAAGTACATTCGGACATGTTTCAATTTTTGGTATATTTTTGGTACATTGCATACATTTTTCAGTTGGGTTGCTGGTTTCTTTATTGGATTATTGGGTAGAATATTTTAAGCATTCTTTGTATATTTTGGATAACAGTCCTTTATCAAATATGTCTTTTGCAAATATTTTCTCTAACTCTTAGCTTGTCTTCTCACTCTCTTGACATTTTTTTTTAACAGAGCAGAAGTTTTTAATTTTAATAAAGTCCAACTTATTAATTATTCCATGGATCATGCCTTTGGTGTTATATCTAAAAGTCATTGCTGAATCCAAGGTAGATTTTCTGCTATGTTATTTTTGAATATTTTACCATTTTACTTTTTACATTAGGCTATGATCTATTTTGTGGTAGTTCTTGTGAAGGGTATGAAGTCTATGTCTAGATTCATTTTCTTGCATATGAATGTCCGCTTGTTTCAGCAGTGTTTGTTGGAAAAAAGAAAACTATCTTTTGTTCATTGTATAGTCTTTGCTCCTTTGTCAAAAGTTGATTGATTAGATTTACATGGGTCTATTTCTGGGCTCTTTTGTGTTCTATTAATCTGTCTCTTCTTTCACCAATACCACACTGTCTTGATTACTATAGTTTTACAGTAAGCCTTGAGGTCAGGCAGTGTGAGTTCTCCAATTTTATTCTTCTTTTAAAATATTTTGTTGTCTATTCTGGGTCTTTTGCCTCTCTGTATAAACTTTAGAATCAGTTTGCCAATATCAACAAAATAACTTTCTGGGATTTCTATTGGGATTGCATTGAATCTATAGATTAAGTTGGGAAGAATGGGCATTGTGACATTATTGAGTATTCCTACCCATGAATATAGCATTTCTCTATTTAGTTTTTCTTTGCTATCTTCCATTAGAGTTTTGCAGTTTTCCTCATACACATGTTGTACATACTTTGTTAGATTTATTCCTAAGTATTTCATTTTGGGGGGGTGTTAAGGTAAATTATATTATGTTTTTAATTTCAAATTCCACTTGTTCATTACTGGTACTATTATATCCTTTTGTCATTATGCAAAGCCTTTCTTTATCCATAATAACTTTCCTTGATTTGATGCCTGTTCTGTCTAAAATTAATTCCTTGTTTCTTTTCTATTCTTTATGTCTTTTGATTAGTTATTTCTTTTCTATTTGATTCCTTATTTCTTTTGATTAGTTATTTGTTTTCTATTTGATTCCTTATTCTTTATTCCTTTTTTCTATTTTTGATTCCTTATCTCTTTTGATTAGCATGTGTTAGCATGATGTATTTTTCTCTATCCTTTTGGTTTACATGTGTTTTCTTTTTGTGTGTTTTTTTGCTGTTGTTTTTTTATTATACTTTAAGTTCTAGGGTACATGTGCACAATGTGCAGGCTTGTTACATATGCATACATGTGCCATGTTGGTGTGCTGCATCCATGAACTCGTCATTTACGTTAGGTATATCTACTAATACTATGCCTCCCTCCTCCCGCTACCCCATGACAGGCCCCTGTGTGTGATGTTCCCCTTCTTGTGTTCAAGTGTTCTCATTGTTCAGTTCCCACCTATGAGTGAGAACATGCAGTGTTTGGTTTTCTGTTCTTGTGATAGTTTGCTGAGAATGATGGTTTCCAACTGCATCCATGTCCCTACAAAGGACATGAACTCATCCTTTTTTATGGCTGCTCAGTGTTCCATAGTGCATATGTGCCACATTTTCTTAATCCAGTTTACCATTGATGGACATTTGGGTTGATTCCAAGTCTTTGCTATTGTGAATAGTGCCACAATAAACATACATGTGCATGTGTCTTTATAGCAACGTGATTTATAAATCCTTTGGATGTATACCCAGTAATGGGATGGGTGGGTCAAATGGTATTTCTAGTTCTAGATCCTTGAAGAATTGGCACACTGTCTTCCACAATGGTTGAATTAGTTTACAGTCTCATCAACAGTGTAAAAGCTTTCCTATTTCTCCACATCCTCTCCAGCACCTGTTGCTTCCGGACTTTTTAATGATTGCCATTCTAACTGGTGTGAGATAGTATCTCATTGTGGTTTTGATTTGCATTTCTGTGATGGTGAGTGATGATGAGCATTTTTTCATGTGTGTATTGGCTGCATAAATGTCTTCTTTTGAGAAGTGTCTGTTGATATCCTTTGCCCACTTTTTGATGGGTTTGTTTGTTTTTTTTTCTTGTAAATTTGTTTGAGTTCTTTGCAGATTCTGGATATTATTAGCCCTTTGTCAGATGAGTAGATTGCAAAAATTTTCTCCCATTCTGTAGGTTGTCTGTTAACTCTGATGGTAGTTTCTTTTGCTTTGCAGAAGCTCTTTAGTTTAATTAGATCCCATTTGTCAATTTTGGCTTTTTAAGTGGCTTTCTATATTTGAAGTTAGTTGCTTTAGAAAATGTGTATCTGGCTATTTGAGACTTATTTTTTGATCCACTCTGACAATTTCTATCTTTTAACTGATGTAGTTATATCACTGACATTTAAAGTGATTATTGATGCAGTTGGATTGATATCTACCATATGTTACTATTTTACATTTGTTGTCCTTGTCTTTATTTTGAATTTGTTTTTCACTTTTTTCTACTTTTATTGTGCTAATTGAGCATTTTATGATTTCACTTTCTCACCTTTGTTAACATGTAAGTTATACATTTAAAAAAATTTTAGTGGTTGTGCTAGAGTTTGCAGTATACATTTACAACTAATCTAAATCCACTTTCAAATAACACTATACCACTTTAGCAGTTGTGAGTACCCCAAATAATGCTAATTCCTACATTCTGTTCCTTGTATCATTACTGTTACATATTTTACTCATATGTGCATATTTATAAATATGCACATATATAAGCAAATATAAATGAATACATTATTGCTGTTATTATGAGCAAATTGTTATATATTAAATCAATTAAGTAAAAAAATAAAAATTTTCATTTTACCCTCACTTATTTCTTCTTCAATCTTCTTTTTTTTAAATGTAGATTTGAGTTTGTGACCTATATAATTTTCCTTCTCTCTAAAGAACTTTTTTTTTAACATTTCTTGCAAAGCAGATTTCCTGGCAACAGATTCCTTCAATTTTTATTTTCATTTTTTGGTTTTCACTGTTGAAGGATAATTTCATAAACTGCAGAATTCTAGGTTGATATCTTCACTCTCTCAACACTTTAAATATTTCACTCCATTCTCTTCTTGCTTGCGTGGTTTCTGAGGAATTGTCAGATATAATTCTCATCTTTGTCCCTTCATAGGTAAGGTATTTTTGTCTTCTTACTTCTGAAATGTTTTCCTTATCTTTGATTTTCTGTAGTTTAAAAGTGTCATGTCTAGGTGTAAAAGTATAGGTGTTTTTTATTTTATTTTTTATTTTTGCATTTATCCAGTTTAATGTTTTATGTGTTTCTTGGTTTTGTGGTTTGGTATCCGACATTAATTTGGAGAAATTCCCAGTCATCATTGTTTTAAATGTTTCTTCTTCTTTTCCTTTCTTTCTTCTCCTTTGGGTTTCCCATTATGTGTATTTACACATTTTGTAGTTGTGCCAGAATCTTTAAATATTCTGTTCTGCTTTTTTTTTTTTTTTTTTTTTCCAGTTTTTGTTATACTCACTTTTCAGTTTTGGAAGTTTCTATTGAGATATGCTCAAGCTCATAAATGTTTTTCTCAGCTGAGTCCAGTCTACTAATAAGCTCCTTGAATGCATTCTTCATTTCTGTCACAGTGGTTCTGATCTCTAGTGTTTCTTTTTGGTTCTTTCATAGGATTTCCATATATCTGCTTACACTGTTCATCTGTTTTTGAATGCTGTCCAGTATCCATTAGAGCCCAGAGCATATTAATCGTAGTTGTTTTATATTCCTTGCCTGATAATTCCAACATTTCTGCCATATCTGGTTCTGATGCTTACTCTGTCTCTCCAAACTGTATTTTTGCCTCTTGATATGTCTTGTAATTTTTCTTGACAGCCAGACATAATGTACCTGATAAAAGGAACTGCTCTAAATAGGCCTTTAGCAATGTGGTAATGAGGTGTGTGGGGAGGAGAAATTTACTATATAGTCCTATCATTACATTTTAGTTTTTTAATGGGCCAATGCTACTGAACTGTGAATGTCACAAGTCTTTCTAGGTTTTTTTCTTCCCCCTTAGGTGGAACATGTTGGCTGACATTAGTTGGAACTGGATATTTCCCTTCCCTCAATTATTTCTGCTCTGATAAAATCCCAGCAGATCAGAATCTGTTGAAATCATTTCTCTTGAGGTAATGCCTTGGTAAGAAGAGCCAAGTACTCTAGTGAATTTCAAAATAGTTCCTTTTCCCTTTCCCTTACTGGAAGCATGAAGGAACTTTTCTCTCATATTTACTGTGGGAACCTGGTGGAGTTCCTGGAAGTAAATCTCACAGTATTGTGGCAGTCTCCCTATGATTTGGTTGGGTCTCCTGGAGTTTTTAACTCTTGGACTTGTCCACACTGAGCCTCTAGCAATTCATCAATAACAGCTCAGGTTTTCCTACCCTAGCACTGGTTCCCCTAGCAATGTCTCCTCATGAGTCACTGCTCAGTGAAACCAAGACGCCCTGTATTTGTCTGTCTGTCTCTCCAATCTTGAGGCTAATGGTTTGCCCTATGTCCTTATCTTTATTACAGATTCAAGAAGAGTTTTTGTTTTCTCAGTCTGTTCAGCTTTTTAGTTCTTGGAAAGAATGTTGACTTTAACCCTTTTCCCGTTTAGAAAAAAGAAGTGCATGACACTGTGCTTGGTGATGGGGATGGTACAATGAACTAAATATACATTTTTTCTGTCTGTCAGAGAATTAAGTTTTGCATAGTTTCTGAAAACTCCCAATATTATTAATTAAATTAGAAATGAAAAAAATATAATTTTTCATTTATATAATGAAATAATATATAATATAAATTATATATTTAATATAATTTAATAATTATATTGAAATATAATTATTAAATAAATTAGAAATTAAAAAAAAAGAAGTACAGCTCACTGCCAGTACTCTTTTAATTTTACATAAACATGTTCTTTGAGGCTGAAACAAATATGACTGATTTTCAACATGAAAATGAAACATAAAAACTGGTATTGAAGTTATTTCTAAATAGAACGAACATCAGAATAGTCTGAATCATCAGAATCATCTATTTCGGAAACATCCTATTCATCAAATGAATCTTCAGTGAACAACTGTTCGAGAATGATGTTAACATCATGTGTAGGAATGCTACCATTTCTAGGATTTCACATTTTCAGCTTTCAAGATTTACTATATTTTGTAAATGGAAATACCACCACTAAAACCAGAATGCTATAAATAGAATGATGTCTTTTGTTTCCAAAGCTGATATACTAGAGTGACACAAAATAATAATAAAAGCAAGATATTTTGTGGCAAAGTTATTTTGGGGTAAATGTCGCAACCACAAGCACTGCCAGCAAGTATTATCAGGGCAAATGGGAGAAGGGTTTTAAGCTTCTTTAAATATGAAACTGGAACGCAGAAGTCCCCACAGGTATTGCTTTAAGCTGCTATGTTTGTGGTAATTTGTTATAGTAGCAATAGGAAACTAATATAGCCAGCATGAAATCACTTCGAGGCAGAGTGTAAGAAAAGTTCACAAGTCATTGTGATGTCACTACAGGAGAGACTATGGTAAGACTTCCTTTTCCTGAATAAAACTACTACTGGGAAGACAGTTAACATCATTAGACTAAATATATGAGTAAGGCAGAATTTTTGCATAAATATTTGAGACCGAGAAACACACACACAAAAATTTGGAGAAGTGTTTTCTTTTTTTTTCTGGTAGGTATGTTTATATGAAAGTTCTATTAGCTTTCTCTAAGGATCATCTTGGAGTATTTTTACCTCTGAAAACCATTAATGTATTTCATATGATTTTTTTTAGATTTAAATTTGTGTACTTTTTGAAACATATCTATTGAATATAAGTGGTGAGTTTATAGGACATATCATTGTACTATTTTATTATTTTTCAAATTAATTGACTTTTGAAAATTGGATTTTATTAGCACCAATTCCAGAAAATAAATTATCAAAGAGGAAAAGGAAAAATCCTTTAACTGTACCAATTGTTGATAGTTGCAGCCCTATACCTGCAATTATTGGTTGAAATAAAATTCAAATATCCATGCTTTTTTTTTATCTAAATAAGAATATTTACTTTATCTACATTTTTAAAATGTATGAACTATTTGTGAATTGTTTGATTAGATTAAAGACCCTAACTGAATCCTATTTGATAAAAATGCAAAAAAGGGGGCTTATTTGCCTGTATAGTTTACTATTTCAGGTAGGAAGTTATATCAAGTTGACCAAAGCAAATGCTTGTGTCACTAATAATTATGTGTGTGGACTCTTGCAGTTATGGTGGACTACCCTAGGGAGTAATTGACGTAGTTGTTTTTTGGCCTGTTGGGTAACCTGTACTTTCTGACTTTTCTCTATTTCCTGTACCACCAAAGGAAATATGACCTGACATGCTTGAAAACTCCATCTACTGACTATGACCTTGTATAATGTGAGTTTGCTGGGCCTGCTTTGAAGAGGTGGCCTGACTCTGAGCAGATCGCCCAAGTTAAAAAAAGAAAGCTAATTAGGCACTAAGAAAAGTCCCATTCTTTTGAGACTAAAAGCATTCCATTTTGTTTTGTACACATTCAAATGATCTGAAAGAGTTAATAGTTTCTGAAAATAATGTCTTGTTGAAAAATAATGATGACTTTGCATTTATTTAGGTTATCAGTGGAAGAAATAAATTTAAACTCTGTTTTCCCAGTACGTACATTCTGGGGTAATCTATTTTATCTAGGACAGTTATCTTGAAATTATTTTCTTGATAAGTTCAGAATTTTCTACAGTTTAAACTGAAATGTGAATTAATCATTGATTACATCATAATGTATAGCTTTGTTTTGTTTTGCGTCCTAACACATTACTTAGAAAAATCTCTACTTAGCTAAAATTATCTGCTTAAAGGCATGCAGTTGAGGAAGATTTTCAGAAGCTATATTATAAAGCAGATCGACATCAACTAGTCTTTTAATGTGAATGATAGATTCTGTTTTCCTCAAAGAAACTTAACAGATATTACAGGAAGTATCTTATTAAAATGTCCCTATAACAGTCATAAAGGAAGAGGATTATTTATTTTAAAGCTAGAGAAACTCTGGTATTAGGAAGTGTATGTTATATAAAATATATATTAAATAACTTTTTCTGCTCACCTGTAGGAGAGAAACTCTTTATCCAATAGTAGATTTTAGCCTGATTCTCCATGAGATGACCTAATGAAATCTGATCAAAGATTCTCATTTGACCAGTCACCCTGCCCTTCCTCTACAGCTCTCTGTTTATTTCCAATTTAAACTGGTGTCAAGCTCTCTTTGGCTGATGACCCAGATATTTCTGCACTTAATCATCTTGCCTGAAATGGTTAAGGATGAAGTTTCCATTTTGTCCTTCTTAGCCTATTTCCTTGATTAGTCATGGACCCTGGTTTTAATGATCATGGAGGTCCTTTATCTATGCATGCCAGAGATTCTGGACAGACAAGTATGGGGACATCCCTTTCTTTATTTGATTCTTTTGTCAATTTTTTATAAAAGTTTTATTGCTTTCAGTCCTTTGGAGAAATGGAAGCTGAATGCTAACACCAAATACTTCTGTGGCCTATCATGAACTGGGGGTGAAATAAGAATTTCTTGGAGAAGTAGACTCCTTGAAGTTTGTGAGACAAAAACTGGATTTCTTATGATGAAAAAAAGCACAGTTAGAATACAAACTGATAATGGATTAGGTCCAAGTGGCCAGCATCTTAGACTCTGGAAATTTGCTGTTGGACAATAAGGCATGACCCAAGTTACCGAAGAAGAGAAGCTGCAACAGTCCATAACAAAAAAGCCTGTACTATTAGCTACCCAAACATACACACAGAAACCTGGAAAAGAGTTAGCTTTCTTTCTCTTTATGTTTAAATGACATAGTCTACCTGATACAGAAACTCTCACATGGCAAAAGTTAATTAGAGGTTTCCATGGACTATATCCCTTGCTCCTGGGCTACATCAGGACATGAGGCTTAGCTTAACTCTCTCCACGTGCAACAAATTGCCACCCTTGTTTGGCAAAAAGCTTTGCTTCTTTTGGACCTTCTCGCCTTCATCCTCTCTATAGTTCCACTGGTTCCGCCTCCTTTCATTCAGCTTCTAGTGTATGCATTCTCTACTCCATATAAAATCAACTGCTGAAGTGAGGCAGCAGGAGATGAGAGGAGGAGAATCTAAAAGGCTCAGATTCTTAGGGGCAAAGAAGAGAAGACTTTGGGATGGTCTAACCTCAGGATAGAATAGCTAAAAGCAACCTGAGCGTTAACCCTGAGGAAATTAACATCAAGCTCAAGCTTATTATTTAAAAAAATCTATGTCTGTGGAGCATCTTTCCTAGATTTAAGTTAAATAACAAAAAAAGATAGGATTGGATTTGAGAAGTAGTAGTGTAGGCAGTAAGAGAGAAAAGAAAAGAGTGACATCACATTTGCAGTGGTGTGCACAAAATTGCATTGCCTATATTACATAGTAATGTAAATATTTTGAAATGGGCTGTGTATTTGTAGGCATACTCTCTACCTTCTAAATTATTAAGAGCCAGGTGATATACTAGTATGATTTTAAAGTAAAGTAAAAGGAAGGGCTGAGGCCTTTGTATTAGTTTGTTAGGGCTGCCATGGCAAAATATCATAGCAGTTGTGGCTTAAACAGAAATTTATTTTCTCACAGTTCTGCAGCGTGAATATCCAATATGAAGGTGACAGCAGATTTGGTTTCTCCTGAAGACTCTCCCCTTGGCTTGCCAATTGCTATCTTCTTGCTGTGTCCTCACATAGTCTTTTCTCTGTGCGTATCTCTAATGTTCCTTTCTCTTCTTATAAGGACACCAGTCATATTAAGTTACACCCTCACCTTCATGACCTCTTTTAACCTTGATTAGTTCCTTAAAGGGCCATCTCCAAATACAGTCATATTGGGGATCAGGGCTTCAATTTGTGAATTCTGGGGGACACAATTCAGTCTCTAACAACTTCCCTCACTGTCTGACTCTATGCCATCATGTTACTGTTTCTGTGAAACTCAGACTCTGGTTCATACCTATACCTTGTTTTTTGAGTCTTGCCATCTGATATATAAGGAATCCTCTGGTTCCTACTGATGACAGCAATAACCACGATTGGACACAAATTCTGTATGATCTTGTGATTAACCTGGAAGGAATTTTGATCTTTGATCAGAACTGATTTAGATCACACTGTGACAAAGGAATATCTCCATTCATGAAACTTGTAGGCCTCTAAAATGATCAAAATGACTTGAACATCCATTCATAATGACACATTTCAACAGCCAAAAGGGATCTTCTCCTTGGGATTCCTACCATCATTCTGTGGAAAAGCACTATAGAGGGGGTGCTTGCATGTGACTTTCTGGGCTAAAGTGACTTTTAACAAGAATATATTCTTGCAGAAAATGCTGTCATAGTATCATCATATCTTACCACTATGAACATCACTTCCAGAGATTATAAAAGTCTCTCTGGATGTAATAAAATAGATTAGGCTGGAAATCAGTACAAAGCCATATTTCATTACTGCAAATGTGCTGAAAGCTGAGATTTGTGCCTGGCTACTGTAGAGAAGAGTAGGTCAATTGGTTCAAGTCATAACTCATTGTTCTTTTTCGGTAGTGCCTCAAATAGATAAAGCCTCGATGTGTGTATGAATAAAAGCACACAATGACATTTTTCATTTGTAAATGGTAAAATAGATATGGTTATGTAAAGAGGGCAGAGTGGTATTAACGGTTTGCTTTATTATGGAGTACGTAAGTTTAATTTCACAATAAACTAAAAGAATGTAAGAAGTGGAATATAGAATCATTCTCTTTTTTAATTCTAGCAATGGGAAAATTAATGTCTCACAAGACATAGAACATTTTTTCTAGAGGCTATTGTAAGAGTCACCCGTCATGTTTACTGCTTAAACATCTTGACAGCTGTGTTGTGATTAATGTCAGGTACATTTGACTGCTTCATAGATGCTAAAGTTGTACGAATTTATTATTAAGTCTTATTAACTTAAATTGCTATTATTTCATTGACAACATTAATAACTGTATAACAAACTATGCAAGCTTTATTGGCATCATTTTAGAGAGGAAAGAAAAGGAGAAGATATGTATTAGTGACAGTTCAAATTCCTCAGTATCTATGTCATTTTTGGAAATTTATTCTATTATTTCTTAGATTTTGACCTGGATTTAAAAGCAAACAAAATAAAAGCCATATTCAGTCCCTAAACTCAGGTGACAATCCAAACATTTAGCTCCCAGCAAGGCCGGGGCAACATTCTCTCAAGATGGGCACTAGTTATAAGCAACCATTGTGGCCAAGCTGAGACTTACTGGCTAAATATCAGCTTGGCAAGAGGCACTTCTCATTTTGTTCCGCTATTCTATTTTCTCCAAGCAAATGTAATAGAAATTAAGGTCAGATTTTGGCTTTTCATAGAAATTGAGCTCTAGGTAAAGCTTTTGTTGATTTCAGTAAAAATTGCTTTTATATCCCAGAGAGTAGATTTTGGCATCAAGAAGCCTGACTCCCCATATCAGCAGCTGTCTGCTACCAATCTTGATGAAAATTTGATGTAGCAGGATTCACAAATAAGGCCAACTTCCAACATGCAAAATGCTTCTTGTTTCACAAATTCCAAAAATAAATTAAGTAAGAAAACTTAAAAGAGATTAAAGTTCTGGATACTAAACCAGTTTATATTAGAAGCAGAGAATATTATAAAATTCTGTACTAACCCTTAATAATAGGAAATCACACACACACACACACAAACACACACATACACACCCCACCCCACACACAGGCACAAGCAAAAAGATGTCTCCTCTTTTAAGTTCTGAACGCCACATGCATTCTCATGTTTGATTAAGAAGGATACAAATTATATATCCAAATAGTCAAAAAACATAAGAAAATAAATCTTTAATAATTAGAATATACCATTATATATATATATATATTTCCATATCCATATGCATTTGCACATCAACATCTACAGCTGCAACTTCAGCTCTATCTACAGCTACTTCTATGTCTATCTATCTACATTTATCTTTATACTTAAAAATCAAATTTATTGATGCAGCTCTTGATGACTCTATTGACGAGACATAAAGATGGATTTATAAAATATTATCCCAACTTTACCCTTAACCTCCCTTGTGAGACTATGTACAAACCCTGTTTTCACAACCCAGGAATATAACCCCCAGCCACTTATAAGTTTTGGCAGTGTCCTCACCCAAATCTCATCTTGAATTGTGGCTCCCCTAATACCCACCTGTTGTGGGAGGGACCCAGTGGAGGATAATTGAATCATGGGGGCAGTTTCCCCGATACTGTTCTCTTGGTGGCAAATCAGTCCCATGAGATCTGATGGTTTTAATAATAGAAGTTCCCTTGCACAAGCTCCTTGCTGTCACCGTGTAAGACATGACTTTACTCCTCATTTGCCTTCCACTGTGTTCGTGAGGTCTCCCCAGCCATGTGAAACTGTGAGTCCATTAAACGTCTCTCCTTTATAAATTACTCGGTATTAGGTATGTATATACTAGCAGCATGAAAACAGACTAATACACCCACCAAAAAACTGAACTCATTGTCTCTTCTTTTTCTAACCAAGAAAAACACATAGAAGAGCATAAAATTTTAATAGATACCAGTTTTATTTACACAGTACATCTGAGAAAGCAAGTCAGATCGAGTCACTACCCTGATCAAATCCTCTAAGGGTTTCTTATCTCACTGAGAGTAAAAGCCATACCCCATAATGACTTGAGGCCCTACACCATCTATTGCATCTGACCTGAACTACGCTTCTTCCTTGACCATTTGTCTGCTCCAGCCATACTTGTTTTCTTGCTGTTCCTGGAATTGGTCATGCGTACTCCTGTCTTAGGTCTTTGTCTCTGTTATTCCTTTATCCATAAAAGTGTTTGTTCTCCATGACTGCTCCCTCATCTCTCTAGGGTCTTTTCTTCAGTGACATTGCCTCAGAGAAGCCTCTCTGGGTTCCCTTATCAAAATGTACACAGCTCTTCTTATTCCTCTTTCCTGATGTTTTTCACCTTAGAGCTTATAACTAACATCCGATGCATTTTACATATGTATCATGTTTTCTATTTATCCCACCAAAGTACAGTACTCCAGTGGTTTGGCTGCTGCTGTATCCTCTGTGCCTAGACTAGTGCCAACCATAAAGCAAGTGATCAAGAGAGAATCAAATCCTTCACCCTGCTGCTCTGATTCTGTATTTCTCATCGGGTATTTCCTGCTATGCTAGTAGAGTAACATAACATTTATAATGTCTTTATTTCAAATTTTGCTAACTTGTTCATCATTGATTTTTTTCATTAATTCTGATTTTTAAAAATGTCATATCAAAATATTATCTATGTTGACTACTGAGATTTTTGGTGTTTCCTTAAATTTTGAGCCTCAGGCAAGTGTCTCACTCACTTCATTCCTCTTAGTATAGTCCTGGTTCTTGATGGAAAAATGATTCCTGGGTCTAATATTGGGTTAGATTAAGTGAATCAGTCTTTATGAAGGTTGCCTCAGCTTTTTCAAAATACGAATTTGCATTCTGACTTCCAAAAAGGAGAAGAGAGTATGAATCATTTTCAAAACTCATTTAAACTTGCAGTCTACACCCATGGAGCATTTTGTGAAGCTGGGGCACATTGATCTTTCAAACCTACTGTCTTTTTTGTTCTACTCAAATTCTAGGTCTTTTATAACATCTGTAAGGAAATTTTTAAAATAACAACTAGTCCTGAAAAAAAGAATGAAGCATAAAGTTAAAGAATAACAGATTCAGGAAATATAAAAATGGCACAAATTTCTTAATCATGGTTGTGAAACATGATTTCTATTATTTCCTCAATAGACACAGGTAGGGATAACTAAGAAGAGCCTTCCCAAGCTTGCAACCAGTGCCTATGTCATCTCGATTCTTCACATACCATAAGCACAGCTCCAAATCTTCCCAAACTCCTCCAATCCAGAAATTATTTTGTTATCTACAGGGAAAGGAATTTCTTGTACTCAAATGTAAACAGACTTATAACATACATTTAAAAAACAATTCAATTTTACAAGAGTGTAATAATAACCAGAGGTAAAATAGACATTTGAAAAGAGCTTAGGTATACATTGGAAATCAACAGAGTCAAAGTAAACAAGGTAATGTATATATCTGAAAGAATATTCAGGTACACATGTGAAATGAAAGAGAATTACAGTACATGCTCAGAAGAAAAAAAGGAGCTTTGCATTGAGGTTTTTGATTGAGGTTTTAACTTTTGGAATACTCAGAATAAAATTTTCCTGATTATGGAGGGGCTGGTTTCCCCCATCATTGTTCCCTTGGTGGATGGACAGATCATTAGACACTTTAGGGAGAGGTGAAGGGGACTGACTGGGAAGAAGGCCCTACCTTCCATGGAGCTGAAAACTGCAGTCATAAGCAATATGAATATTTATAAATTATACAATCCTCATTACTCCTAATTTTCCTGGCCATATCACTAGTCCTTAGACTCTATTGATGGGACATAAATAGGGTCTGATATCTTCCCAGTTCTTGGCGTCTTCATTTTGGTCTAGTCTTGAATGCTACAGATTAACCTCCTTTTTTTTTTTTTTTTTTTTTTTTTTTTTTTCCATGGAAACCCGTGGCTTCTTGTAGGACAACCCTTGGACACGGAGAGAATATCCATTGTGCAACAAAACCTAGGGATAGCCTGCTGCATATGTGGAGTCAATAAAATTAATAGGCAGCAAGTTAAAGACCCAGTGTTACAAGCAGCACAAGTAGGTAGGGTGCACATGAGAAGTGGCTTCGCTGGAAAACCCAGGAGCAAACCCAGTATTTTTAAGTACGGTGTGACCCTTCCTTTTGAGTGCAATGTCTGGATTAAGAATTTAGAGGAAAACATTGTTAACTGGAGGCCGGAGTTTGTCACCACAGGGTCCCTGTGTATCCTGATAGCGCAGAAGTTAATGTTGTTCAGAGTGAGTGAGACAATGGAAGAAGGAAGTCATGGTTCCTTTTACAAGCTAATTTCTGAAGTCTCACACAATCACTTTCCCTTTATTGTTTTCCCTAGACGTGAGTCACTAGGTCCAGTCCACCCTCAAGGGAGGGGAATTATAATAGATTCTGCCTCTGGAAGGGAGGAGTACCAAAACACGCGGAGGCATTTTGTTAAACTGTCACATGTGGGAACCTCCTTTCCTTTGCTTTGTATTTCACTGGAGGACCGTCCTCCATCTCTCTGTCTTTTCCAGGGTGGGGAGAGATGTATTTGACTGATGACTTAAAAAGAAGGAACTGGCAAAGTGGTCTCATCCCCTTTCTCTCCTCATATCTGCCTGGTTACAAAGAACATGGGTTTCCACTGCTCCTGGCCAAGTGGTGAGCTTTTCAGACAAGTTCTGTTCCTATGACAGCTCAGGCTGCCTACGATTGGGTGGTACCTCTATTTGAGGACCGAAACAATAAAAAGCCCACCCAGTCCACTGGCCTAGGACATATTCTCATATCATTTTTATCAAGTGAAGGAGTGATATTTTAACCTCCGTCTGCTTGACGTCTCTGTTTTCCAATTGGTTTTGACAGATAGGGAAAAGAGATGCCATTTATTGACCTTAACGATCATTGACTTGCACTCTCATGTGCAGTGTACAGAAGAAAGGTATACGTAGATACATGTAACACAATACAGTGTAAACCAGCAGCATGTAAAAGACATAAGGAGGTATAAATGAGGGTGGAGGTAACACCTAGGGAAAGTAAGAAAAGATTTTACAGATGGAGTAAAATTTGACTCTAGAATAATGACTTCATTCTTCAGACAGAGAAAAGGACAACAGAAATATAGGAGGAAAGAACCAAACATGAAATGGCAACGCGTGCGCGCGCGCGCACACACACACACACACACAGCCAGACATCCTCAGAGAACATGGACATATTTATTGTGACTGAAACTCAGTTAAGATAGAATTGGCATGGAGCAGGAAGAAGCAGGAAAGGTGGGAAGAAAAACCTATGAAACATTTTAAAATAGAAATGAGGTTAATTTTTTTTTTTTTTTTTTTTTTTTTTTTGAGAGGGAGTCTTGCTCTGTCGCCGGTGCTGGAGTGCAGTTGCCGGATCTCAGCTCACTGCAAGCTCCGCCTCCCGGGTTTACGCCATTCTCCTGCCTCAGCCTGCGGAGTAGCTGGGACTACAGGCGGCCGCCACCTCGCCCGGCTAGTTTTTTTGTATTTTTAGTAAAGACGGGCTTTCACCGTGTTAGCCAGGATGGTCTCGATCTCCTGACCTCGTGATCCGCCCCTCTCGGCCTCCCAAAGTGCTGGGATTACAGGCTTGAGCCACCGCGCCCGGCCAATGAGGTTAATTTTTACTGCAGATAGCAAACTCAAGCAACAATGAACAGGAGACAGGAAGGAGGTCAGTTTGGGAGATGCCATAGAGCGTTTACTTGTGATAATGTTCTCTAAAGTAGTGACAGTGAATGATGTAAAGGATAGTCACACATCAGGCAGACATTCACACTTTGCTTGGTTTTATTCCTTTGAAACTAACGAACAGACAAAGCAGGCAGAGATAAACTTTTAATGAAAAAATATTTTTTTATTTTACTTGTGAATATTTTTACCTATGAAAGTCTGTTGGCTCAAGATCATTCGAGTTTGGCTAGAAATAGAAATATGTGTCCAGGTATCAAAATAAACATGCTGCTCTTGTCCTAATAAATCTGATGAAACCAAAATTTAAAAAATAATTCTCTGTGATGAAACTGACTCTCCTAGTTAGAGAGACTTTTCCTCAAGAAAAAAAAAAAAAAAAAAAAAAAAAATCTATGTCTTCCTAGATTTGCATTTGAAGATGGTGGATGATGGTGAAAAGGTAGAGTTAGATGGAAGGAGTGCTTTTTAGCTAAGAAAATTAGCATGATTCTAGACATGCTTGGAGATCACAATCCCTACATATAAAAGACTAGAGAAAGAAAAAGAAAAAGAAAGCTTCCCAAGTTACTTGAAATTTCATGTACAGCGTATCATGAGGTAATTTAAAAGCAAAGACTCAAGGGAACACACCTTCACCAGGTAAAGCCCATACCCCAAAACAATGGGAGAGAAATTAACTGTGAAAACCTCTGCTGGAAGAGAGCAGGTGTTGGTGAAGTGAGACATGGGAAATGTATTTGGCAATTGAGGGGGAAAGGAAATGAAAGTGAGGAAAGGAAAGTATGGGGAGAGGAAATTCAAATTCACACTGTAGTCTGCCCGTGTTTTATTGGGTAAAATTTAAAAACTGGGAAACTGGCCATCACATTGCAGTCAGAAAATCATTTATGCACTTTATGGAATCCAGTGACTCCTTGCCAAAATAATAACAAATCTATTTTTATCTGCTCTTGGGGACTGTCAACCACTTGGCTATTTTAGCTGTTTAATCACCTTCTAACTAATGTTAGTATTCTAAAAGAGGTAATGCTGTTTGCTAGATAGTAATATTAATATCATTTTAAGAATAGGCTAGTGTTTTCACTGATCATTGCTCTTTGACTTTTCAGGTATTTTTCCTTTCTTTTATATGCAATTTCTCCAAAGTAATACATTTAATAAATTTAAATATTTTATTATTTATAAGAATTACTTGTGTATAATACATAAAAGCTGTTTCCAAAAATGAAAATTTTAATTACCTTTCAATGCCTGAGACTATGTAAACATCAAACATTTTATCTGTTAGTTAACAAATTTTTCAGGAAAAAATCACAGTTTTACTTATATATGATTCCAGTTGTTTCATCAGATATATCTAGGAGAAACAAATATGTAGAACGTTATGCCCACATTTAAATTTATATTGGAATTACTCCAGTAAGTTGTAATTACTTCTAATTATTCATTATATGAACATAATCACACTATCCCTTATCTCAGTATCTTAAAGGAATGATAGCTGCTTATGGAAAAAATATTATAATTTAGTCATTAGAAGAATCTCTAGAAGATCTTAAGTTACTTTAGAAAATCCTCTTTTTTAAAATAATTACATGAATTCTAACATTTAAGTTATTTGTAGGAGCTTTTTATGATAGCTCACAATGCGACTTGTACCTTAAAATTGCTGGATTAAATATATGTGAGAATCAGTGAATATGATATACCTGGAGACCTATAATGTTCATTTGTATATTAAAGGCAATAAAAAGTTCTATCATAAATTACATTTAATTTTTTAAAATACAGTGTTTCTCAAGCCTAATGGAACACTGAAAGCTTTTCTTATGCTACATGCACTAATATCTTATAAGACACAATTTGGGAAAAGCCAACTTGTTTCATAATAATATAATTAAGGGACCTAATATGATCCCCAGGAGAGTTAAGCAGCTGGCTCATGGTGGTGCCACTGGTTTATGCCAAGATCCAGAATCATCCGTACATCTCCCAACTACCAATTATTTACAATGTGTGTTACTATTGGCATAGTGACATTATGATTCTCCATTTTTAGAAGTGTTTTGGAACTTACTTTTCAATCTCCTGATAGCTGATGAAATGAGGTGATATCATACATTTCTCTTTCTACTTTTTCCATGTCATAAATGATTTGATAATATGGCTAAGATACAAAAAATAATGAAAGATTTAACACTAAGCCCTGGTTTATCTGATCTAATTTAAAATGTCCCCTTCTCGTCCACATACCACACTTACTTAGATCCAACAGACAAAGGCTTACTTAGATTTTCCCTTCTCTCTCCCTCATCCATCCCTGCACACATATCTGAGAAACACCTTAGCATTGGTTTCAGGATTTCCTAATGGACTGTGGAGCAGCTGTAAATACACAGTGCTATTCTAGCCAATTGCTCTAAACCGGGTGATATGATCATACTCGTTTCAATGACTTTCCCTGAGGTATGAGTTGAGATTTTTTCCTAGGTCTCCTTCATCCTCATGCTGTATAATCTGGGGCTATGTTCAACATGACCGTTGAGCCTTCACAGTGAATCTGTCCTGTGAAAAGATCAGTTGATACAGAGCCTGGATCCCAGAGTCTCACCACAGAGTGGGAGCTCATTATTTGCACATCAGCATCTATCTCATCAGTTTCTAAGAAGCCACACTCTGCCATATGAAGCTCCAAACCCAGGTCTTGTGGATCACATATAACTCACTTTTTTCTTTTTTTTTTTTTTATATGAGTCAATAAGCCTCAATTCCTGGACATCTATTTTAAGCAAATTGAAAGTGGTGCTCTTTTTCCTGCAGGACGTGAATGCATATTGAGCTGAAACAGCTACAGTCATTTTTTAACTATGAGGGGAGAATCTGAAAATCTGAGAAGATGAGAATGGAGCCAAGATAGCATAAAGTGGATCCAAGAAATGGAGAGAAAGAAACTGGGTTTTGCTCATATTGTCTGATGGAGTGGTACTTGAGGCTAGTTGCTTCTAAATTTTTTTTTTTTTTTTTTTTTTTTTTTTTCGAGACAAGAGTCTTGCTCTGTCGCCCAGGCTGGAGTGTAAACGGTGCGATTCCGGCTCACTGCAACCTCTGCCTCCTGGGCTCAAGCGATTTGCCTGCCTGAGCTTCCCAAGTAGCTGGGATTACGGGCACACAACACCATGCACGGCTAATTTTTGTATTTTTAGTAGAGACGGGTTTTCGCCATGTTGGCCAGGCTGGTCTATATCTCCTGATCTCAGATAATCCACCTGCCTTGGCCTCTCAAAATGCTGGGATCACAGATGTGAGCCACCACACCCATCCCCCTTACTAACTTTTTAATAACATGAACCAATATATCTTTTTTCTCCCCTTTAGGGTATTTGGGTGGGTTTTGTACTATTAGTAATGGAAAGTCCTAGCTAAAACATATTGCTTGCTGCTCTATCACGACATATCTTTTTGACATAGGATGGTCGTCAACTTAGATTATGTCACCTTCAAAGATAGGGTAGTGCTTGAATGATGTGTAATTCCCTTTTATTTGTAATGTTCTTTGATCCTTCCATGGTTAGCAGTAGTGGCAGGCACTCTGTAAAATAATGGCTTTTGACTTTGGGGTCTGAGCTCAGAATGTATTCCCTAAAAATCATTTTAACATGGTAAGAGTTATGAAAGACTTCTGCTTTACAAAGTTTACACAGTTCTACTCACTAATCCTTATATTAGAAAACTGAGGTTAATACATTTTGATATTTTTATCATAAAAAATGTAGTCATTATAAAGGTGTGATTTGACGATTGCTTAGCCAGACCTCACTCACGTCTGCAACTTGAGAAAATAAGAAGCCAAGGAAATTATTTCTTTTTAATAATGTTTAATGTATATTCTGATTTTATGACACCAGTGAATCCACTTAAAGTAAACATATCCATGTTTAAGCATCTACCTGACAGAAGAAGAAAACAATATAATAAATTCTGGGCAAGTGAGGTTATTCCTTCCCAGCCTGTCTCCTTTTCTTCTTTCCTTCCTTCTACCCCTTGAATTTAGGGTGGTAGGTACTCTGCAAGGTATCAAAAATAATAGTGAAATATACTCAATGATATTTTTGTGGAAACATAGTCTAATAATGGAACTAGTTATACATCAAATAACATAAGATATGATTATTACACATAATGATAATTTCTTTGAGGGAAGTATACAGAGTGCCATGCTAGTGTGAAACAGGAAGCTCTGATCTGATGAGGAGGAAAATATCCCTAAAAGAGTGCTCATCGAACTCAGATCCACAGCAAAATTTGGAACTAAGTGGTAAAGGGGAGAGTGCTGCTAATGTACTTGCAGAGAGTAGAGCATGTGTCTGGCTCTGAGATAGGAAAGTACACGGCATGTTTAAAGGATTAAAGTAGTACAGTCCAGTGGGTTTGGAATACAGACAATAGGAGAGATGCCAAAACTGAGGCTGGAGGGAATTGGGGGCAGGTAGTCATGCAGAACTGTGTGTTCCATGTTAAATGGGTTAGGTCTTTATACTAACGATAATGAGAAGTCACGAAAATAGGAAACTAGACCGGGCGCGGTGAGTCATGCCTGTAATCCCAGCACTTTGGGAGGCCGAGGCGGGCGGATCACGAGGTCAAGAGATTGAAACCATCCTGGCTAACACGGTGAAACCCCGTTTCTACTAAAAGTACAAAAGTAAAAAAAAAATTAGTCGGACGTGGTTGCGGGCGCCTGTAGTCCCAGCTACTCAGGAGACTAAGGCAGGAGAATGGCGTGAATCCAGGAGGCGGAGCTTGCAGTGAGTGGACATAGCGCCACTGCACTCCAGCCTGGGCGACAGAGTGAGACTCCGTCTCAAAAAAAAAAAAAAAAAAATAATAATAATAATAATAATAATAATAATAATAATAAATAAATAATAAAAAAATAAAAATTGGAAACTAGAAGGAACATCATCAAATTGGGATTATAAAATATTACTTAGTAGTATGAAAAATGACTTAAGGGTATGTGTTGAGATCCATGAGAACATCCTAGCAATAGTTCAGACCAGAGGTAATGGGAGTTCATACTTGGGGATTGTGGGGTGGGTGGAAAGGAAATAAATCGATCTACACTGAAGGGGTCCATGCAGAGAACTTCTCTGAGTTATATAGATCACTTACCTTTGACTCTCAGCATCTAGTACAATACCCAATTTTAAATAGCGAACAAAATAATTTTATTTAATATATTAATAACTTATGTACTATTTGATTTACAGAGAAGTGACTCCATAGAAATAATTATTTAAATAAATATTGACGTAGTCAACCCATTCCTTCTCTCTCCTTTAGGAAATGTTGATATAAGCCTAGTAAAACATAGAATTGAGTAATCATTATGTGTAAGCAGCCAATGTAAGCTTATTTCGACTCAAGTCCCTGCATTTTACTTTGAGCTGTGTAGACAGTCATCCTTTTACTTAAGGACACAAGATTTTCTCGCTTAAATGATGACTCCTGGAAACTATTCTAAATTCATTTACTTTAAACATCAGAAACCATTTCCAGGAAATGACTGAGTCTTTTTGACAGAAATTTATATCACCAGAAACTCAGACATTTTACAGAATGTAACAAATAATACAAATGTTGCATACTCAAAGGGAAT
Organism: Piliocolobus tephrosceles; assembly: GCF_002776525.5. Classification (NCBI taxonomy): domain Eukaryota; kingdom Metazoa; phylum Chordata; class Mammalia; order Primates; family Cercopithecidae; genus Piliocolobus; species Piliocolobus tephrosceles. The sequence goes on from NC_045437.1 coordinate 43,760,446, forward strand.
TTTAATTTTAATTAAAGTCCACCCCCCCATTTTTAAACAAATCTTGTTAAAAGTATTTCCTCTCCCTAAGAAGTTTGTAATTTTACAGTAATATTCTCTAACAAGAGCCAGAAGTGTCTGTGATTCAATGTAAATGCAACATCTTAAGTGCAAAAAGAAAGGCAAAAGTTATTTACTAATAATATGTTATGGCTGAAAATGATCTGAGGTGTTTTAATGAATAGATGTATTACATTTATTACTCTGATAAATTTGTGGAAAAAGAATCTCTTTTTTCCAATATTTATGAGATTTATCTCTAGTAAGAGACAATATTTAACATAAAATTATATTAAGGTGTTAGATTAACTCCAAAGGCTAAATATAATATCAAGCCATTCATGCATATCTTACATTAAGACTTTAATAATTTCAGATCACCTTTGGTATACAAATTATCTCCTCTCACTTACTAGCACATCATTCCTTTTCCAGAATATCCTGCGAAATTTAGTTATAAAATATGCTGATTTTTGCCTATTCCCAAATTCATAGAGCATGTGCCTTCACTGGGTTAAAAAGCTGCACCATTGCTATCTACTTGCACACTGGAGAAACCCTACTTGCACACTAAGAAAACCCTCCTGATCCACCCTTGAAGATCTATTAGTTCTACTATTTAGGCTCTGCTTCCAGTTGGGAGACATGCCACCTGACATGGTTTGGATATTTGTCCACTCCAAATCTCATGTTGTAATGTAATCCCCAGTGTTGCAGGTGGGGCCTGGTAGGAGGTGTTTGGATCATGGGGGCAAATCCCTCATGAATGACTTAGCATCATCCCCTGGGTGATGAGTGAGTTCACAAGATATCTTGTTGTTTAAAAGTGTGTGACACCTCCCCACTTTCTGTCTTGCTCCCACTCTTACCATGTGACACGCCTGCTCCCACTTTACCTTCCACCACAGTTGTAAGCTTCCTGAGGCCCTCACCAGAAAAAGATGATGGAGCCATACTGGTACAGCCTGAAGAACTGTAAGCCAATTAAATCTCTCTTTGTTATAAATTCCCAGTCTCAGGTATTCCTTTACAGCAATGCAAGAACAACCTAATACACCACCTCTTCATATTTTGCATCCTGAACCTCAACTACGAGTGACCAATGGTAGTGTGGTCAAGACACCCGTTTTGGGCATTAGCACACGGTATGAAATCTAATAACAGTTGCTGGCAAGTGCCCTCATATTTCCTCTTCATCCTCTTTGAAACCTTATGGTTCTCCAACTTTGTCAACTAGAAAGGATGTACTGTTTTTCCCAGTATATTTTCTACAATGTATCTACAGAATTTATCAATTGAGCAGCTCTCAAAATGCATGGCATTCAAAAAAATTTTATACAGTTTATGGCTAAAATCTTTCACATATTTTAATTCAATCTCTTCCATTTTTTTTTCAATGAGGAACCATAGACGTGAAGAATGTAGATGACGCACTCCAAGTCACAGAGTAAATTAATGACAGGACTAGAACTGCAAAACATTTTAATGTCCTACAGAAGTAAAATTTTGTGCTCTACATACATTAGTAGGGGAGGGTTTTGAAGTCATAGTGCTAAGAAAAAAAGTTGAGAAACAGATTGATATGCATAACCCTATTTACATAAACTAAATTTCAGGCATCAAAGGGAACGTTCACATTAAATAAGTTAGGACATTTGCTTTTAGAGTGGAGGGAAGGAAATAAAAATGGAGCACAGGGGAAAAGTACAATAATTAATTAAAAGCACAGGAGAGACTTTGCATGGATGAAATACAATAATGTGTCATGAACTGAATGTAATTCTCTTAATTATTTCTTCCTTGGGTGGCCTTTTATTTCCAAGACTAGAACTAGCTAGCTTTCTGTCACTCGTAACCAAAACAATTCTACCAAATGCAACTTACACCTAGAGCTTTTGTACATGTTTATAAAATTAATTGGTCACCAAAACCAAATGAAGTGTATAGATCTCAACTTGTCAACAGAGATAAAGAATAGAAAGGTGCCAGTGAATACAGAGAGGAGGAAAATATCAAAAGCCTGAGTAGTCATCCTTTATAGCAGAAAAACCATAGTGTTATTATAGCCAATTGGTGTAGTCGTGACACATGAACACAGAATCTAACTGTGAAGCAGAATGATTTTGCTTAAAATGACATACTTTGGACCAATGTAGTCACAGATAGTTGTATGTGTTTTTATGAAGAGAAAAAAATGAAACCACTTAATCAAAGGAAAAAGGTTATGTTTGAAGATAGGCTCTTGAAGAACTTTTTGTAAACTAATATTTTTTACTTTTGTGTGTCAGCACAGAATTCTTTACTTCTACTTGAGAAATAAGGAAATAGATATAAACATATATTTAGAAGAAAAATAAATATAAAAATACCTTAATTAACATTAATTTTTTAATTAAAATGACTTACATTGATATTTCACATTTAATATTTAAAAGTAGGCCATTAACAGACACTTTGCACATGATATACCTCCATAACACTATTTTTACTTTACAGTTTATCAAATTAACAGATATTATTAACTACCTGAGGTTTTACAGAAAATGTAATTCAAAATAAAGTCTCAAGATTATTTCTAAAACATCATGTAGAAGTCCATGACATGATAGGAAATTAGTTCTCTAATAAAAAGATAAGACTTTTCTAGCTCCTTTAAGTTAGTGACAAGTTAGTCCCTTCTTGTGTGCTTTAAAATAATTTATAGTCGTATTATTGACATTGTAGATGCCGTATCAAAAGATTCACTATTATAGAACTTGTCTCGCCAACACATTTCTACTTTATATTACCTCTACTTAAAGTAACACTTTTTCCTGGAAAATGCTGCTTCCAAATTTTACATTTTACATTTTAAATCCCCTCAAATTTATGTATTCAATGGCTTTTAGTAAAGCCTTGGCATCAGCAGTGTTGTCTGTTGAACAAAGACACATCTATAACCCAAAGTATCTTTTATCAAAGGTGATCAAGATGCAGAAAAGAAAAACAAGTTTCACTGGCAATCAAGACATGAACACCAGAGGGTCCATTGTGCCATTGAAACCAGCCTAAAACCATAGCTACATTTTTACTAAAAGCCCCTTATGCCAGTATGTGTGCATGTTGTTTCTTTTATTTATGCTACTTCCAGGGTCCTTTAGGTTTCCCTTCAGGCCCAGTGTGTTTTATTTTGTTTGAAGTGAGATTGTATGAAATCCTTTTGCAGACTCACTTACATATTCCCTAATTGCCTTTGGTTAAGTTTTATTAAAATGATCATATATTATATGACATTGTAATATGAAACAGAAAAGAGACAAAATGATACTTTTGCTACAGAATTTAGAGATTTTGGCATACTTTTTATATTCCCAAATGTTATTTATTTGTTTAGAGATTATTACCTTTTAATGGTTTGTAGGGTAAGTCTGAAATTCCACTGGGTTTTGTACTTAAGTGCACTATTTTGAATCTGGAAAATTGTAAATAAGAGCATTCTGTATATCAGGTAACCTAATGAAAATCACTTATCTTCTCTAAACTTCAGTCATCTCATTTGTCAAGTGAGGCAAATCCTTCTAATGGGATACTATGCGTATTAGTTTTTAAAACCATTCATGTAATTTGTATTTATGCAAAAATAGTAAATTTGGGGGTTTGAAAGTTCCTTTCAAGATTATCTATTTCAAAAACCCTTATCTCAAATGAGATTGCCATCTAATTGCTAGTAATGTATGTATTTACACATAGAAGAAACTCAAATGGTTTCAAGAATATTTGATTCAATAAGACCTTTATTGTTAAGCAAGCCCACTTTATTTCCACTTGTGTCTTATTTCATAATCAATAGAATTTTCTTTCTCCTTCCCCACTCTACTCCATTGCTGTTTTAAAGAATATCAGCGGTTTTTTCCAGTTGCCAAATGGGTGGCAGTGTTTTGTTGGGGAAAGAACACAGGTCTTCTGAGATTCAGTCCTGCTTTGTCCCACTGTAGATTTTTGCTTTTTAACAAGTTGCTTATCTGTCAGTGCATTAGTTTTTCTTCTCTACAAAATAAAGTTTCTCCAAAGGCTTTACACACACACACACACACACACACACACACACACACACACACACACAGTCTTTTTTTCCCTTCTACCCTTGCTCCGCTTCACTTATGGGAAGTATTTGGTGTTCTTTTTTAATCTTTCGCTTTCTTGACTCTATAGTTCTGTGTTATTTTGGGTTATCTCATACCTTTCTGTTCCTGTCCTGGCTCTACCTCTCAAAGTCATAATGTTTTGTGAAGTTCTGTACTACTTTTTTACTCTTTTTATCAAAATAGAATCTCAGCAAACAGTGGGAAGTCAGAAAGGAAGACTTGGACTGGGATTCTGGAAAAGCTGCAGGGTTGAGAAAATGCCAAACATTCATTATTCTAGGCAAGATAGACGTGGATGTCTGAAAGCAGGTGCTAAATCACAGGCCCATGGGAGAATAGTCATGTCCATACTAAGGTACTTATCTGAACTTGGGTTTGGAGCTTGGAATATAGACACTGGACTTTACAGAAACATGTTTACAATGAGCAAAATGCAGAAAACTATTTCCCAGAAATCTGGATTACAGAGAACCAGTGAAAGTGAATAAAGTCAGATAAACATCAACGTCATACTGATATTTACGTATTTCAATAATTACTGGCCAGGGTTGTGGCTTTTTCCATTAATATTTACCTCTACCTTACCTCAACCACCACAGCTGTGTTCTCACTCATGACATTGTCAATACCAAAGATCATCTCCAAAATATTGACTCTCTTTTCCAGTCTGTTCTACTGACTTCTAAATCTTTAGCTCACCTACTATGCTACTTTGTGACCTCAGTCAGTCTTCCATCCAGTGATAGTTTTACATTATTAAAATTATTTTCATGTATGTCATCTGCTCTCTTTCTACCAACTTAAGAGTCCATGGACTTTTATTGAAATTGCTCCTTTTTATACCCCATTAAATCCCTTAACCACTCTTCTCTTGTTAAATTCACCTGGAAATGCCTGAATTCTACTTAAATCTAACTATCTGTCTACCCTATGCCTACACACAAACACTGAACATCGTTATGTATATTCACGGTGCATGCAAGCATGTGCACACACACTATCTCTCTGTCTTTCTTTCTCTCTCTCATGCTGACTTATCTTACTCTAAGGTCATGAAACAAATCATCAAAGTGGAAATACAACATGGCAGACAATCCTATTGTACTCATTTTATATATTTTCTTTTATACCAAAACGATCAGTTTAAACCTCTTCTCTCCATAGACGCTGATGATTTGCATCTATCTCCCTTTTATGCTCTTCATTTACTCCTCCAAATTCCTGTCCCTTAGCCTGCCCTATATTTATTGGAGAATAAAAACAATCTAACAGGAACTCCTTCATATTCTGACCACCCATTAACCAACTCACATATAACTGCAACCATCTTGTTTCTGTGGATGAAATGTCCTATCCCTGCTCCTATCAATGCCAACCTGTCCATCTATACTTTCGTTTTTCTCCAGACTGAAATTAAAAGAATTCTTTTATTCTTAGGCACAGAAATAAGAAGTTACTTCACCTTTAAGTTAAAATATTGTACAGTACTTTATGAAAGCATGTTTTCAATTGTGTCTGAGCTAGTAAATCAAAACTTCTCACTAAAATATGAAGCAAATAAATGTCACCTTCAGCTTTATCTAACTCTGATTGGAAACTCATAAAATATTTGGAATTTATTAATGCTACTATTTATTTGTTCTATATTGAATTTCCATTTTTGAGTAAGATGTAATCTCCATGTTAGTATAAAAGATCATATCGATTTTTGTTGTTTCTACTTTTGTGGTGGAAAAACAAAGATATTTTTGGCAGTGTGTTCTAGTTCACATCGTTTATCACAAATTAAACTCAGATTTCTTTTACTACCTGGAAAAATTCCAAGTAACTTATTCTTTGTTTTTATTCAGTCACCAAAACAATAACCTTGAACAACAGAGTGGGCTGTTCTAGAACATTTCTGAAAGAACCACTCTATTAGTCTGTTCTCATACTGCTAAAAAAGACATACCTGAAATTGGGTAATTTATAAAGGAAAGAGGCTTAATTAACTCAAAGTTCATCATGGCTGAAGAGGTCTCAGGAAACTTACAACCATGGTGGAAGGGGAAGCAAACATGTCTTTCACATGTTGGCATCAAGGAAAAGTTAAGAGCAAAAGGGGGAAAAGCTCCTTATAAAATCATTAGATCTTGTGAGAACTCAGTCACTATCATGAGAACAGCAGCATGGGGGTAACTGTTCCCTTGATTCAATTACCTTTCACTGGGTCCCTCCCACGACATGTCAGGATTATGGGAACAACAATTCAAGATGAGATTTGGGTGGGGACACAGCCAAATCATATCATTCTGTCCCTGGCCCTTTTCACACCACATTTCCTCACATTTCAAAACACAATCATGTCCTTCCAACAGTCCCCCAAAGTCCTTACTCATTCCAGCATTAATTGAAAAGTCCATGTCCAAAGTCATGGACAAGAGACAAGGCATGGACTGAGACAAGGCAAGTCCCTTCTACCATGAGCTTGTAAAATAAAAAACAAGTTAGTTACTTGCTAGATACAGAGTACAGGCATTGAGTAAATACAGCCACTCCACATTGAAAAAAATGGCTAAAACTAAAGGACTACAGGCCCCAGGTGAGTCCAAAACTGAACAGGACAGTCACTAAACCTTAAAGTTCCAAAAAGATCTTTTTTGACTCCATGACTTATATCCAGGTCACACTGATGCAAAAGGTGGGCTCCCATGGCCTTGGGAAGTTCCACCTCTGTGGCTTTATAGGGTACAGACTCCCACCTGGCTGCTTTCATGGCTGGTGTTGAGTGTCTGGGGCTTTTCCAGGTGCACAGGGCAAAGTGTCAGCAGATCTACCATTCTGGGGTCTAGAGGATGGTGGCACTCTTTTCACAGCTCCACTAGGCAGTGCCCCAGTGGGGACTCTGTGTGGGCGCTCCAAACCCACATTTCCCTTCTGCACTGCCCTAGCAGAGTTCCTCCATGAGGGCTCCACTCCTGCAACCCACCTCTTGCCTGGACATCCAGGTGTTTCCATACATTCTCTGAAATCTTGACGGAGATTCCCAAACTTCAACTCTTGACTTCTGTGCACCTGCAGGCTCAACATCACATGGAAGCTACCAAGGCTTGGTGCTTGCACCCTCTGAAGCCACAACCCAAGCTGTACCTTGGTCCCTTTTAGCCATGGCTGGAGCATCTGGGATGCAGCATGTCAAGTCCCAAGGCTACACACAGCAGCAGAGCCCTGTAATAGCCCAGTAAATCATTTTTTCCTTCCTAGGCCTCTGGGCCTGTGAAGGGAGGGCAGCCATGGAGGTCTCTTGACATGCCTTGGGGTTATTTCCCCCATTGTCTTGGTGATTAGCATTTGGTTCCTCATTACTTATGCAAATGTCTGCTACCAGCTTGAATTTCTCCCCAGAAAACTGGTTTCTCTTTTCTACTGCATCATCAGGTGCAATTTTTTCAAACTTTTATGATCTGCTTTCTCTTGAATGCTTTGCCACTTAGAAATTTATTCTGACAGATACCCTAAAACATTTCTCTCAAGTTCAAAGTTCCACAGATCTCTAGGGTAGGGTAAAAATGCTGCCAGTCTCTTTGCATGGCAAGAATCACCTTTACTCAAGTTCCCAACAAGTTCCTGATTTCCATCTGAAACCACCTCAACCTGGACTTTATTGTCCATATCACTATCTGCATTTTGGTCAAAGCCATTCAACAAGTCTCTAGGGAGTTCCAAACTTTCCCATATCTTCCTCTCTCCTTCTGAGCCCTACAAACTGATTCAAACTCTGCCTGTTACCCAATTCAGTAAAGTCACTTCCACATTTTCAGGTACCTTTACAGTAGCACCCCACTCCCAGTACCAATTTACTGTATTAGTCTGTTCTCATGCTGCTCATAAAGACATACCTGAGACTGGGCAATTTATAAAGGAAAGAGGCTTGACTCAAAGTTCAGCATGGTTGGGAAAGCCTCAGGAAACTTACAGTCTTGGTGGAAGGGGAGGCAAACATGTCCTTTACATGGTGTCATCAAGGAGAAGTAAAGAGCAAAAGGGTGAAAAGCCCCTTATAAAACCATAAGATATCATGAGAACTCAGTAACTATCACAAGAACATCATCATGAGGGTAACTGACCCCATGATTCAATTACCTCCCATTGGGTACTTCCCATGACACATGGGGATTATGGGAACTACATTTCAAGATGAGATTTGGGTGGTGACCCAGCCAAACCATATCAACCACTTTGCATTAAGGAGACCTGGCAAAAGTCCAAGAAAATCTAGTTGAGATAGCTAGTTAATGGCTCATAAAAAAGCTTAGTAATATGAAGTCTAAATGACTCTTATGGTAGAGGGGAGTAAAGAATCATGAGACACTGTCCATTAATGCTCCTTTTCTTATTTTTTATGTTCTTCTTTTGCCTACACTTTTAAAAAATGAATTATGGTGGGCTAATTAGGCACACATTTTTTAACATTTGTTTTAAGTTCAGGGGCACATGCAAGTTTGTTACATAGGTAAACTTGTATCATGGGGGTTTGTCATACAGATTATTTCATATTTCAGGCATTAAGCCTAGTACCTATTATTTGTCCTGATCCTCTCCCTCCTCCCGCTCTCCACCCTCTGATTGGCCCCAGTGTGTTTTGTTTCCCTCTGTATGTCCATGTGTTCTCATCATTTAGCTCCCACTTATAAATGAGAACATGTGGTATTTGGTTTTCTGTTTCTGCATTAGTTTGTTAAGGATAATGGCCTGCAGCTCCATCCATGTCCCTGCAAAGGACATGATCTCATTCTTTTTTATGGCTGCATATAGTATTCCACGGTGTATATGTACCACATTTTTCTTTATCCAGTCTACATTGATGGACATTTCGGTTGATTCCATGTCTTTTCTATTGTGATAGTGCTGCAATGAACATATGCATGCATGTGTCTTTATAATAGAAATTTTTATATTTCATAGGGTATATACCCAGTAATGGGATTGCTGGGTCAAACAGTATTTGTGTCTGCAGGTCTTTGAGGAATGGCCACACTGTTTTCAAAAATGACTGAACTAATTACACTCCCACCATCAGTATATAATTTTTCATTTTTCTCCCCAACCTCATCAGAATCCTGTTTTATGACTTTTTTTTTTTTTTTTTTTTTTTGAGATGCAGCCTCACTCTGACACCAGGCTGGAGTGCAGTGGTGTGATGTCAGCTCACTGCAACCTCTGCCTCCCAGGTTCAAGCAATTGCCCTGCCTCAGCCTCCCAAGTAGCTGGAACTACAGGTGTGCACTACCACACCTGGCTAATAGTTTGTATTTTAGTAGAGTTTGGGTTTCACCATGTTAGTCAGGATGGTTTTGAACTCCCAACCTTGTGATCCATCCACCTCAGACTCCCAAAGTGCTGGGATTACAGGCATGAGTCACTGCACCAGGCCCTGATGTTTTGACTTTTTAATTATAGCTATTATGACTGGTGTGAGATGGTATCTCATTGTGGTTTTTATTTGCATTGCTCTAGTGATCAGTGATGTTGAACTTTTTTCCATATAATTGTTAGCCACATGTATATCTTCTTTTGAAAACTGTCTGTTCATGTCCTTTGCACACTTTTTCATGGAGTTGTTTGATTTTTTTTCTTGTAAATTTAAGTTCCTTATAGATATTGGATATTAGACCTTTGTCAGATGCATAGTTTGCAAAATTTTTTTCCCTTTCTGTAGGCTGTCTGTTTATTCTATTGATAGTTTCTTATGCAGAAGCTCTTTAGTTTAATTAGATCCCATTTGTCAATTTTTGCTTTTGTTGCAATTGCTTTTGGTGTCTTTGTCATGAAAACTTTGCTCATGCCTATGTCCTAAAAGGTATTGCCTAGGTTGTCCTCCAGGGTTTTTATAGTTTTGGGTTTTACATTTAAGTCTTTAATCTATCCTGAGTTAATTTTATTATATGGTGTAAGAAAGAGGTCCAGTTTAAATTTTCTGCATATGGGCAGCCACTTATGCCAGCACTATTTGTTGAATAGGGAATCTTCTCCCTATTGATTGTTTCCATCAGGTTTGTGGAAAATCAGATAGTTTTAGGTGTGTGGTATTATTCTGGCCTCTCTATTCAGTACCATCGCTCAATGTGCCTGTTTTTGTACCATTACCATGTTGTTTTGGTTACTGTTGCCCTTTACTATTGTTTGAAGTTGAGTAGCGTGATGCCTCCAGCTTTGTTCCTTTTGCTTAGGATTGCCCTGGCTATTCAGGCTCATTTTGGTTCCATATAAATTTTAAAACAGTTTTTCCAGTTCTGTGAAGAATCTCAGTGGCAGCTTAATAGGAATAGCATTCAATATATAGATTGCTTTAGGCACTGTGGCCATGTTAATGATACTGATTTTTTCTATCCATGAGCATGGATGTTCTTCCATTTGTTTGTGTCATTTCTGATTTATTTGAGCAGTGGTTTGTAGTTCTACTTGTAGAGATATTTCACCTCCCTAGTTAGTTGTATTCTTAGGCATTTTATTCTTTTTGTGGCCATGTGAATGGGAGTTCATTCCTGATTTGACTCTCAGCTTGACTGTTGATGTTTAGGAATGTTAGCGATTTTTGAACATTGGTTTTATATCCTGAGACTTTGCTGAAGCTTTTTATCAGCTTAAGAAGCCTTTGGGCTGAGACTATTGGGTTTTCTAGATATAGGATCATGTTATCTGCAAACAGGAATCATTTTATTTCCTCTCTTCCTATTTGGATGCCCTTTATTTCTTTCTTTTGCCTGATTGCCGTGGTCGGGACTTCCAATACTATGTTGAAGAGGAGTAGTGAGACAAGGCATCTTTGTCTTGAGGCACACACTCTTTATTGAAGATATCCTATCACCACATATACTGAGAGAATGGTTTACATCCATTTGAGTGGCTTTTCAACTTTTGATCATAATTCATATAAAAATATGTAATTACAAACTAATACATACACACCTAAATATATTACTTTGTATATGTAAAATATGTATTTGTATGTAATACATAATGAAATAAAAATGTAAATTAAATATCATTACTATGTGTGATATAACTTTATATTCTCTATTCCATTCTTTTCAACTTTATATTCTCTATTGTATTCTATTCTATTAAATTATATTATATATACTGATAATAACCTACTAAACTAGTTGGTGCAAAATATATCAGTTTGAAAGAGTAACCTCAATTTGAAAGAAGGGTATAGGAACCTCCTTCCCCTATAGCTAGAGAGACATTGAGCCTAACTAAAAATGTGAAGTTGGCCTATTTTATGTCTAAAAACCACCTTTCCCTTTCTTTACTCAAAATGAAATTTTCCTTCTCTCCCTGTTTACCCCACTTAAATTCAAGAAACATACAGATGCCTCAAATGGAGAGCTGGGGTAGTGAGACTCAGATATCAGCCTTTGGCTCTTCTGCTGAAGGAACCCACGATCTAGTAGACGAGACAGGAACAACACCCTGGCTACTTTTCAGACTCTGAATAACGCAGTCATCTTCTTGCCTCAGAGCCTTGCAGTCTCTCATCACTCTATTGGGAAAACGCTTGCCCCATACTTTTCATTTTGCTAGGTAGTCAACATGATAAAATTCAGGTTTCAGTTTTAGTGTACTTCTTCAGGAAGGCTTTCTCTAATACCACAGTAAAAACTATATCCTCTCTGCTAATATCCAGCTCCTCAACTATACTATGGAATATGTGATGACACACATCTTTTCTAATTGTCATTGTTTTATACCCAGCATATCACATAGTCCCTGGATTGATTGTAGTTAAGTATTTAATAAATATTTGTTGAAAAAGTAAAGTTAAAACTATCATGCAACATTGAGGAAGGGGGGTCTTGAAGAGTAATATGCAGAGGTAGGGATTGTTAATGACCCTTTTTATTTGGATCCAAAATAGCTGCACAGTAGTTCATATTATTTGTTCTGTGGCTTCTTTGCAGAATTTCAGCAAATGCCTGTCCTTCTCATGATGGTAACCTCTTCTATTCTCACTCCTAAGTCTTTGCTTTTGTTTTCAGTCAAGCAGACATTTTTGAGTCATTTTAACTTTTTATTATCACTTACTCCAACTGAAGACCAAATCATTTTTTTCTACCTTTAAAATTTCTTAAACTGATTTTTTTCTTTTCCATTCCTGGTGTCAATATCTTATTATTATCGTTTGCCTGAATTATTGCAAGTATTTTCTAACTAATCACCTTGTATTTCTTCTTATACCTCTGAAATAAATTTTTGTACTTCTTGTCAGAATTATTTTCCTAAAAATCAAATTATTTCACAATCACTTCCTTTTTCAAGATCCTGCAATGACAATTGCCTTTAGAAAAGCACAACCTCCTGAGTACTGCATATAAGATCCGCAGTGATCTGGCCTCTGCCTGTCATCCCGGTTCTACTCTCTGGGATGTGTTCTGGGAATTTTTGACGTCCTGAAAGTGCTACGAACTCTCAAATCTGTGCCTTTTTCATTGCCCTCCCTTTGTTTAGAATTGCCTTCTTCACTTTGTCCTAAAATCCCTCTTCATTCTTCAAAGGCCAGCTCAAAGGTCTGCCTTCATAAAGCCATACAGTCGCTGTTCCCTTTAGAAACTGTTATTCTCCTCCTCCTCTTTGCTTCTGCAAATATTTTCAAACACACATATAACTTCATTAAATTATGTCATACAGATCTTTTTCCATGTAAGCTGCTTGACATGACATGGTTCCCAGAATCTCAATCATTCTAGCTTTCTTTGGATGTTCCTTAAGAGTGTGTGCTTCAGAAAGAGACCACCTTAGTACAAATCCTGGTTTTGTCATTCACTATGCCTGTGATCCTAGGCAGTGTATTTATTCTCTCTATCTTCCATTTTCTCCTCTGAAAATGGGAATATTAATGATAATACATTTGGGACCCCTGATTATTGAATGAGATAATGCTTTGAAAACGCATAGAATATGTGTACTGGTACTTATTAAGTGTTCAATAATTTAATAATTATTAGCTATTTTATTATTTATAATTTTCATATTAAAATACAGTCCCAATAATTGATCAAAGCAAAGAGTAATAACAATGATTATCATCATCATGATTAAGACTATGATTATTGTTACTTCTACTACAAGCACTATTTTTTGAACATGAACCATGTGCCAGTCTTGGTGATAAGCATTTACAGGTGTTTCAATTAATCCTAAAATACATGGTGAGTGTGACTATCATTCTCTTTATCAGAAAAAAAAAAACACTTTGAGAGCTTAGGCAATTTTTCTAAGGACACATAGGTAACGATTATGACAGCTAGGACTGAAGCTTTGGGTGGTCTCAGACAATCTTCTCTCATAACCACTCTGTTATAATATCTCCCCAAGGGGCTAATACATTACTTCACCCAAATCTTAAGCTTCTGTGAATGCACTGAGAGCATCCTGTGACAAGTAGCAAAATATATTAAAAATTTAGGTGGGGCCATTTTATGTGAGTCCTCTTCGACTAAATTTAAACCTAGTGATTCCAAAAATTATACTACTATATTTTCTTCCAGGGCCTAAGGAGAGAGCCAGACTAAAAGGATTCATCATTGTTACATGGAAATACAAAAAAGAGAATTACAAATAATGTAATGAATCATAAAGTCAAATATTTTTCATTCATGGCACTAGTTGCTATTTCATTAAACTTTCAGTATTTACATACCTAATACCAATATATAGCTGTTGACCAATATATGAACAGTAGGAGGAAGAATAAGGCCAAATATGTTGAAATAAACTCTTAAATAATTGAGACTGTTACTATTATTTTTTAATAGACAGTTATTTCTTCCATGTTTATCTCTGGAAAGCCAGAACATTTTCCAGCAGCCAGAGAACAGTTTGAAATGACCATTTTCTTGATGACTGACAGCTGACCAGGAATGGTGACCCATGCTTAGAGCACTGGTCACTTTCTCATTTTTCACTTTGATATGAATGAAGGTCAGAGAAGTGTAATGCTATAAATCAGAAACTCCTATAATTTAAAAATACATTGAGACACATATAAAGTAAAAGTACATAATTTACTACAGTTAAAAGCCAATTCAACAAAACATCAGGAAACTTCTCAGTTCTATAAAAGCTTTTAAAAATCAGTAAACTATTTTTAAAACACAGCAATTTATAAGTCCTGAGTAGTCTATTGCTATTGGAGATGTTGTCAAGGATACCATGATATTAAAAGATGTTATATGACACTGAGACTACTTCGCTATTTCTTATTATATTGCTAATACCTTAATATGTGGAACTGTTGCTCACATATGCTTTATTGGAGGCGTTCCTGTCCCCAAGATGTACATATGCTTGTAGTTTAGCATTTCATAATAGCATAATAGCGCCCTTAAAAATTTTGCTTTAAACAATAGGGCAGAAGAGATGGGAAAAAATGGCGGATAGGAGGCAGGGCTAATTTGCAGCTCCCACTCAGATGGACAGAGCCATGTGTGGAGATTGACATAATGAACTTTTCCTCCGAGGAACATACCAGGAAGGCTGAGAGAATCCACACACCCTTTGAAGGTGGTGGATTGCTACTCCAGGCTCCCTGGGGCAGCCGAAGAACTGTTTTTGCTTGCTTTCTCACCTGTGAGGCTTGTAGCCTGGAGTGAGTTCTCAGCTCTGCTCACAAGCTGCCTAGAAATAAACCTGATGCTGTTGTGGGTGCAGGCTGGGAGTGAGACTGGCCTTTCGGGCTGCAAGCTTCATAGAAGCTGAATGAGGCCTGTTGCTGTCAGCTTTTACCCACTTCCCTGGTGACCTGTGTGACACAGCAGAGACAGCCACAATCTCCCGAGAACATAACTCCATTAGCCTGGGAATCACACCTGCGTCCCCCACAGCAGCCGCAGCAAGCCTTGCCCAAGAAGAGTCCGAGCTCAGACACGCCTAACCCTGTCCCCACCTGAGGGTCTTTCTCTACCCACCCTGGTAGCTAAAGACAAAGGTCATAATCTACCACAGCTGAACTGCTCTTGAAAGCGCCACCTTCTGGCAGAGGCCAACAAACACAAAACCAGTGCTCTTAACAAAAATACAACCAAGGACCGTCACAGACTCTACTTCTCTCCCCTGATACCTCCACTGGAGCAGGTGCTGGTATCTACAGCTAAGAGACCTGAAGAAGGATCACATCACAGCACTCTTTGCAGACACTCCCCAGTATCAGCGCCCCATAGCTCTGCTGGCTGGCTAGATCCAGAAGATAAACAACAATTACTGCAGTCTGGCTCTCAGGAAACCCCATCCCTAGGGGAAGGGAGAGAGCACCATATCAAGGGAGCACCCTGTGGGACAAAAGAATCTGAACAACAGCCCTTGAGTCCCAGATCTTCCCTCTGAAATAGTCTTCCCAAATGAGAAGGAACCAAAAAATCAATTCTGTTAATATGAAAAAGCAAGGTTCTTCAACACCCCCAAAAGATCACAGTAGCTCACCAGCAATGGATCCAAACTAAGATGAAATCTTTGAATTGCCAGAAAAAGAATTCAGAAGGTCGATTATTAAGCTAATCAAGGAGACACCAGAGAAAGGTGAAGTACAACTTAAATTTTTTTTAAAACATGGTATTGGATATGAATGGAAAAATCTCCAGTGAAATAGACAGCATAAATTTAAAAAATGACAAATTCTGGATATCAAAGACACACTTAAATAAATGGAAAATTCACTGGAAATTCTCAGCAATAGAAGCAAACAAGTACCTGAAAGAACTTCAGAGCTAGAAGACAAGACTTTTGAATTAACCAAATCCAACAAAGGAAAAATAATAATAATAAATAAATAAATAAATAAATAAGGAACAAAGCTTCCAAAAAGTTTGGCACTATGTTGAATGACCGAACTTAAGAATAATTAGTGTTCCCAAGGAAGAAGATAAATCTAAAATTTTGGAAAATATATTTAATGGAATAATTGAAGAAAACTTCTCTGGCCTTGCTAGATATCTAGACATCCAAATACAAGAAGTGCAAAGAAAACCTGGGAAATTCATTGCAAAAAGATCACCCCCTTGGCACATAGTCATCAGATTATCTAAATTCTAGCTGAAGGAAAGAATCTTAAGAGCTGTGTGGCAAAAGCATCAGGTGACCTAGAAAGGAAAACCTATCAAATGAACAGCAGATTTCTCAGCAGAAATCCTGCAAGCTAGAAGGAATTGGGGTACTATTTAGTATCCAGTCTAACATTCATAAATAAAGGAAAGATACCATCTTTTTCTGACAAATGTTGAGAGAATTTGCCACTACCAAGCCAGCACTACAATAACTGCTTTAAAATAGCTCTAAATCTTGTAACGAATCCTCAAAATACATCAAAATAGAATCTCCTTAAAGCATAAATCTCACAGGACCTATAAAACGACAACACAATGAAAAGAAACCAAGGCATTCAGGCAAAAAATAGTAGGATGACTAGACTAGTATCTCACCTCTCAATCCTAACATTGAATGTAAATGGCCTAGATGCCCCATTTAACAAACACAGAATTACAGAATGGAAAAGAATTCACCAAACAAGTGTCTGCTCTTTTCAAGAGACTCTCCTAACACATAAGAACTCAAATACACTTATGGTAAAGAGGTGGAAAAAGAGATTTCATGCAAATATACACCAAAAGTAAGCAGGAGTAGCTATTTTTATATCAGACAAAACAGACCTTAAAGCAACAGCAGTTAAAGAAGACAAAGAGCAGTTAAAGAAGACAAAATAATGTCCCTATCATGACATTAATGATAAAAGGACTAGTCCAACAAAAAAATATCACAATCCTAAATATACATCACCTAACACTGGAGCTCACAAATTTATAAAATAATTACTGCTAGACCTAAGAAATGAGCTAGACAGCGACACAATAATAGTGGAGGACTTTAATACTCCACTGACAGTGTAGCGGGATAAGCCACAGACAAAACTCCTCAGACACCGGGTTAAAGAAGGAAGGAGCTTTATTCGGCCAGGAACCTTGGCAGACTTGTGTCTCAAAAGCCAAGCTCCCCGAGTGAACAATTCCTGTTGCTTTTAAGGGCTTACAACTCTAAGGGGGAAGGTCCATGTGAGAGGGTCATGATCAATTGAGCAAGCAGTGGGTATGTGACTGGGGGTTACATGCACCGGTAATCAGAATGGAAGAGAACAGGACAGGAATTTTCACAATGCTTTTCCATACAATGTATGGAATCTATAAATAACATAATTGGTTAGGTCAGGGGTTGATATTAACCAGGCCCAGGGCATGGTGCTGGGCTGTCTTCCTGTGGATTTCTTTTCTGCCTTTTAGTTTTTACTTCTTCTCTCTTTGGAGGCACAAATTGGGCATAAGACAATATGATGGGTGGTCTCCTCCCTTATCAGCACTAGACAGGTAATCTAGACAGAAAGTCAACAAAGAAACAGTAGACTTAAACTCCACCCTAGAACAAATGGACTTAGCAGATGTTTACAGAACAGTCTACCCAATAACTACAGAATAAACATTCTGTTCTATGCAGAATATACATCATATACATGGAACAGTCTTCAAGGGTTTTTTTGTGATAGATCACAAAATAAGTCTCAATTAATCTAAGAAAATTGAAGTTATATCAAGTACTCTCTCAGATCACAGTAGCATAAAATTGCAAAAAAATCTGCAAAAGGAATCCCCAAAATCATGCAAAAACATGGCAACTAAATAACTTGCTCCTGAATGATCACTGGGTCAACAATGAAATCAAGATGAAAATAAAAAAACTCTTTGAACTGAATGATAATAGTGACACAACATATCAAATCCTGTGGGATACAGCAAAAGTGGTGATAAGAAGAAAGTTCATAGCATTACATGCCTACATCAAAAAGTTTGAAAGAACACAGACAGACAATTTAAGGTCACACCTCAAAGAACTGAGAAACGAGAACAAACCAAATCCAAACCCAGCTTAAGAAAAGAAATAACCACAATCAGAGCTGAACTAAATGAAAGTGAAACAACAACAAAAAACAATACAGAAGAAAAAAATAAACAAAAAGCTGGTGCTTTGAAAAGATAAATAAAGTTGATAGATCATTAGTGAGATTAACCAAGAAAAGAAGAGAGAGAATAAAAAAAAAAAAAATCTCAATTAGAAATAAAACAGGTGATATTACAACCAATGCCACAGAAATACAAAAGATGATTCAAGGCTAGTATGAATAACTTTACATGCATAAACTAGAAAACCTAGAGGAGACAGATACATTCATGGAAATATACAACCCTCCTAGATTAAAATAAAAGAAATAGAAACTCTCAGCAGATCCATAACAAGCAGTAAGATTGAAATGATAATTTAAAAGTTGTCAACAACAACAAAAAATTCCAGGATCAGACGGATTCACAACTGAATTCTACAGACATTCAAAGAAGAATGGGTAAACATCATATTGACACTATTCCAAAGATAGACAAGGAGGGAATCATCCCTAAATCACTCTGTGAAAGCAGTATCTCCGCAATACCAAAACCAGGAAAAGACATAATAAAAAAAGAAAACTACAGATAAACATCCCTAATGAACAAAAATGCAAAAATTGTCAATAAAGTACTAGCTAAGAGAATCCAATAGCATAGCAAAAAATAATACACCATGCTCAAGTGGGTTTCACACCAGATATGCAGATATGGTTTTACATATGCAAGTCAATAAATATGATACATCAGATACAGAATTTAAAATAAAAACCACGTGATCATCTCAATAGATGTAAGAAAAGCATTTGATAAGAACCAGCATTCTTTTATGATTAAAACCCTCAGCAAAATAGGCATAAGAAAGACATACCTTAAGGTAATAAAAGCCATCTATGACAAACTGACAGTCAATATTATACTGAACAGGGAAAAGTTGAAAGCATTCTCCTTGAGAATGTCCACTTTCACCGTTTCTCTTCAATCATAGTATTGGAAGTCCTAGCCAGAGCAATCAGACAAGAGAAAGAAATAAAGGGTATCCAAATCAGTGATCAGGAAGTAAAACTGTTTCTGTTTGCTGATGACATAATTGTATACCTAGAAAATCCTAAAGACTCATCCAAAAAACTCCTAGAACTAGTAAATTAATTTAGCAAAGTTTCAGGATACAAAATTAATGTGCACAAATCAGTAGCACTGCTATACACCAACAATGATAAAGTTGAGAAATCAAGAACTCAACCCATTTTACAATAACTGCAAACAAAATAAAATACTTAAAAATACAGCTAAAGGGAGCAAGATGGCCAAATAGGAACAGCTCCAGTCTCCAGCTCCCAGCGCCAGCCACACACAAGACGGTGATTTCTGCATTTTCAACTGAGGTACTGGGTACATCTCACTAGGGAGTGCCGGACAATCCGTGCTGGTCAGCTGCTGCAGCCCGACCAGCGAGAGCTGGAGCAGGGCAAGGCATCCCCTCACCTGGGAAGCCCAAGGGGGAAGGGGATCCCTTTTCCTAGCCAGGGGAACTGAGACACACAACACCTGGAAAATTGGGTAACTCCCACTCCAATACTGCGCTGTACCAAGGGTCTTAGCAAAGGGTCACACCAGGAGATTATATCCTACACCTGGCCGGGAAGGTCCCATGCCAAGGGAGCCTCCCTCATTGCTAGCACAGCAGTCTGGGATCTAACTGCAGGACAGCAGAAAGGCGGGGGAGGGGCGCCCGCCATTGCTGAGGCTTAAGTAGGTAAACGAAGCTGCTGGGAAGCTCAAACTGGGTGGAGCTCACAGCAGCTCAAAGAGGCCTGCCTGTCTCTCTAGACTCCACCTCTGGGGACAAGGCACAGCTAAACAACAACAACAACAATAAAAAAAAAAAAAAAAAAAAAGCAGCAGAAACCGCTGCAGACGTAAACGACTCTGTCTGAGAGCTTTGAAGAGAGCAGTGGATCTCCCAACACAGAGTTTGAGATCTGAGATCGGACAGACTCCCAGCTCAAGTGGGTCCCTGACCCCTGAGTAGCCTAACTGGGAGACATCCTCCACTAGGGGCAGACCAACACCCCACACCTCACACAGTGGAGTACACCCCTGAGAGGAAGCTTCCAAAGCAAGAATCAGATAGGTACACTCGCTGTTCAGCAATATTCTATCTTCTGCAGCCTCTGCTGCTGACACCCAGGCAAACAGGGTCTGGAGTGGACCTCAAGCAATCTCCAACAGACCTACAGCTGAGGGTCCTGACTGTTAGAAGGAAAACTAACAAACATGAAGGACACCCACACCAAAACCCCATCAGTACGTCACCATCATCAAAGAGCAGAGGCACATAAAACCACAAAGATGGGGAAAAAGCAGGGCAGAAAAGCTGGAAATTCAAAAATAAGAGCACATCTCCCCCTCCAAAGGAAAAAAGCTCATCGCCAGCAATGGATCAAAGCTGGACGGAGAATGACTTTGACAAGATGAGAGAAGAAGGCTTCAGTTCCTCAAACTTCTCAGAGCTAAAGGAGGAATTACATACCCAGCGCAAAGAAACTAAAAATCTTGAAAAAAGAGTGGAAGAATTGATAACTAGAATAATTAATGCACAGAAGGCCATAAACGAACTGACAGAGATGAAAACCATGGCACAAAAAATACATGACAAATTCACAAGCTTCAGTAACTGACTCGATTAACTGGAAGAAAGAGTATCAGTGATTGAGGATCAAATGAATGAAATGAAGCAAGAAGAGAAGTCTAGAGATAAAAGAAGAAAATGAAATGAACAAAGCCTTCAAGAAGTATGGGATTATGTAAAAAGACCAAATCTACGTCTGATTAGGGTTCCTGAAAGTGAGGGGGAATATGGAACCATTGGAAAACACTCTTCAGAATATCATACAGGAGAACTTCCCCAACATAGTAGGGCAGGACAACAATCAAATTCAGGAAATACAGAGAATGCCACAAAAATACTCCTCGAGAAGAGCAACTCTGAGGCACATAATTGCCAGATTCACCAAAGTAGAAATGAAGAAAAAAATCATAAGGGCAGCCGGAGAGAAAGGTCAGGTTACCCACAAAGGGAAGCCCATCAGACTAACAGCAGATCTCTCAGCAGAAACTCCACAAGCCAGAAGTGAGTGGGGGACAATATTCAACATTCTTAAAGAAAAGAATTTTCAGCCCAGAATTTCATATCCATCCAAACTAAGTTTCATCAGTGAAGGAGAAATAAAATTCTTTACAGATAAGCAGATGCTTAGACATTTTGTCACCACCAGGCCTGCCTTACAAGTGCTCCTGAAGGAAGCACTAAACACGGAAAGGAACAACTGGTCCCAGCCATTGCAAAAACATGCCAAAATGTAAAGACCATCGAGGCTAGGAAGAAACTGCATCATCTAATGAGCAAAATAACCGGTTAATATCATAATGGCAGGATCAAGTTCACACATAACAATATTAACCTTAAATGTAAATGGACTAAATGCTCCAATTAAAAGACACAGACTGGCAAACTGGATAAAGAGTCAAGACCCATCAGTCTGCTGTATTCAGGAGAACCATCTCACATGCAGAGACATACATAGACTCAAAATAGAGGGATGGAGGAAGATCTACCAAGCAAATGGAGAACAAAAAAAAAAGCAGGTGTTGTAATACCAGTCTCTGATAAAACAGACTTTAAACCATCAAAGATCAAAAGAGACAAAGAAGGCCATTACATAATGGTAAAGGGATCAATTCAAAGGAAGAGCTAACTATCCTAAATATATATGCACCCAAAACAGGAGCACCCAGATTCATAAAGCAAGTCCTTAGAGACTTACAAAGAGACTTGGACTCCCATTCAATAATAATGGGAGACTTTAACACCCCACTGTCAACATTAGACAGATCAACGAGACAGAAAGTTGACAAGGATATCCAGGAATTGAACTCATCTCTGCAGCAAGCAGACATAATAGACATCTACAGAATTCTCCACCCCAAATCATCAGAATATACATTCTTCTCAGCACCACATCACACTTATTCCAAAATTGACCACATAATTGGAAGTAAAGCACTCCTCAGCAAATGTACAAGAACAGAAATTATAACAAACTGTCTCTCAGACCACAGTGCAATAAAACTAGAAATCAGGACTAAGAAACTCAATCAGAACCACTCAAATACATGGAAACTGAATAACCTGCTCCTGAATGACTACTGGGTACATAACAAAATGAAGGCAGAAATAAAGATGTTCTCTGGGACACATTTAAAGCAGTGTGTAGAGGGAAATTTACAGCACTAAATGCCCACAAGAGAAAGCTGGAAAGATCTAAAATTGACATACTAACATCACAATTAAAAGAACTAGAGAAGCAAGAGCAAACACATTCAAAAGCTAGCAGAAGACAAGAAATAACTAAGATCAGAGCAGAACTGAAGGACATAGAGACACAAAAAAAACCCTCCAAAAAATCAATGAATCTAGGAGTTGGTTTTTTGAAAAGATCAACAAAATTGATAGACCGCTAGAAAGACTAATAAAGAAGAAAAGAGAGAAGAATCAAATAGATGCAATAAAAAATGATAAAGGGGATATCACCACCAACCCCACAGAAATACAAACTATCATCAGAATGTACTATAAACACCTCTATGCAAATAAACTAGAAAATCTAGAAGAAATGGATAATTTCCGGGACACTTACACTCTCCCAAGACTAAACCAGGAAGAAGTCGAATCCCTGAATAGACCAATAGCAGGCTCTGAAATTGAGGCAATAATTAATAGCCTATCAACCAAAAAAGTCCAGGACCAGATGGATTCACAGCTGAATTCTACCAGAGGTACAAGAAGGAGCTGGTGCCATTCCTTCTGAAACTATTCCAATCAATAGAAAAAGAGGGAATCCTCCCTAACTAATTATATGAGGCCAACATCATCCTGATACCAAAGCCTGGCAGAGACACAACAAAAAAAGAAAATTTTAGACCAATATCCCTGATGAACATGGATACAAAAATCCTCAATAAAATACTGGCAAACCAGATCCAGCAGCACATCTAAAAGCTTATCCACCATGATCAAGTGGGCTTCATCCCTGGGATGCAAGCCTGATTCAACATACACAAATGAATAAATGTAATCCAGCATATAAACAGAACCAAAGACAAAAACCACATGATTATCTCAATAGATGCAGAAAAGGCCTTTGACAAAATTCAACAGCCCTTCATACTAAAAACGCTCAATAAATTCATTATTGATGGAACGTACCTCAAAATAATAAGAGCTATTTATGACAAACCCACAACTAATATCATACCGAATGGGCAAAAACTGGAAAAATTCCCTTTGAAAACTGGCACAAGACAGGGATGCCCTCTCTCACCACTCCTATTCAACATAGTGTTGGAAATTCTGACTAGGGCAATCAGGCAACAGAAAGAAATAAAGGGTATCAAGTTAGGAAAAGAAGAAGTCAAATTGTCCCTGTTTGCAGATGACATGATTGTATATTTAGAAAACCCCATTGTCTCAGCCCAAAATCCCCTTAAGCTGATAAGCAACTTCAGCAAAGTCTCAGGATACAAAATTAATGTGCAAAAATCACAAGCATTCTTATACACCAGTAACAGACAAACAGAAAGCCAAATCATGAATGAACTTCCATTCACAATTGCTTCAAAGAGAATAAAATACCTAGGAATCCAACTTACAAGGGATGTGAAGGATCTCTTCAAGGAGAACTACAAACCACTGCTCAGTGAAATAAAAGAGGACACAAACAAATGGAAGAACATTCCATGCTTATGGATAGGAAGAATCAATATCGTGAAAATGGCCATTCTGCCCAAGGTCATTTATAAATTCAATGCCATACCCATCAAGCTACCACTGAGTTTCCTCAGAGAATTGGAAAAAACTGCTTTAAAGTTCATATGGAACCAAAAGAGAGCCCGCATTGCCAAGACAATCCTAAGTCAAAAGGACAAAGCTGGAGGCGTCACGCTACCTGACTTCAAACTCTACTACAAGGCTACAGTAACCAAAACAACATGGTACTGGTACCAAAATGGAGATATAGACCAATGGAACAGAACAGAGTCCTCAGAAATAATATCAGACATCTACAGCCATCTGATCTTTGACACACCTGAGAAAAACAAGAAATGGGGAAAGGATTCCCTATTTAATAAATTGTGCTTGGAAAATTGGCTAGCCATAAGTAGAAAGCTGAAACTGGATCCTTTCCTTACTCCTTATACGAAAATTAATTCAAGATGGATTAGAGACTTAAATGTTAGACCTAATACCATAAAAACCCTAGAAGAAAACCTAGGTAATGCCATTCAGGACATAGGCATGGGCAAGGACTTCAATCCAAAACACCAAAAGCAACTTCAACAAAAGGAAAAATTGACAAATGGGTTCTAATAAAACTAAGGAGCTTCTGCACAGCAAAAGAAACTATCATCAGAGTGAACAGGCAACCCACAGAATGGGAGAAAATTTTTGCAATCTACTCATCACATAAAGGGCTAATATCCAAAACCTACAAAGAACTCAAACAAATTTACAAAAAAAAAAATAAAAATAAAAACAAACAAACAACCCCATCAATAAGTGGGCAAAGAATATGAACAGACATTTCTCAAAAGAAGACATTCATACAGCCAACAGACACATGAAAAAATGCTCATCATCACTGGCCATCAGAGAAATGCAAATCAAAACCGCAATGAGATACCATCTCACACCCGTTAGAATGGCAATCATTGAAAAGTCAGGAAACAACAGGTGCTGGAGAGGATGTGGAGAAATAGGAACACTTTTACACTGTTGGTGGGATTGTAAAGTAGTCAACCATTATGGAAAACAGTATGGCGATTCCTCAACGATCTAGAACTAGAAGTTCCATATGACGTAGCCATCTCATTACTGGGTATGTACCTAAAGGATTATAAATCATGCTGCTATAAAGACACATGCACACGTATGTTTATTGTGGCACTATTCACAATAGCAAAGACTTGGAATCAACCCAAATGTCCATCTGTGACAGACTGGATTCAGAAAATGTGGCACATATAACCCATGGAATTCTCTGCAGCCATAAAAAAGGATGAGTTAGTGTCCTTTGTAGGGCCATAGATGCAGCTGGAAACCATCATTCTCAGCAAACTATCGCAAGAACGGAAAACCAAACACCGTATGCTCTCACTCATAGGTGGGAACTGAACAATGAGATCACTTGTGCTCGGGAAGAGGAACATCACACACTGGGGCCTATCATGGGTAGGGGGTGGGGGGAGGGATTGCATTGGGAGTTTTACCTGATATAAATGACGAGTTGATGGGTGCTGATGAGTTGATGGGTGCTGACGAGTTGATGGGTGCTGACGAGTTGATAGGTGCAGCACAGCAACCTGGCACAAGTATACATATGTAACAAACCTGCACGTTATGCACATGTACCCTAGAACTTAAAGTATAATAATAATAAAATTAAATTTAAAAAATACAGCCATACTAGGACGCGAATGGCCTCTACCAGGAAAACTACAAAACACTGTTGAAGGAAATCATAAATGACACAAACACATCCCATGCTTATGGATGGGTAGACTCAATATTGTGAAAATGACCATACTGCCAAAACCAATCCACAAATTCAATGCAATTCCCATCAAGATATCACCATCATTCTTCACAGAACTGGAAAAACAAATTCTAAAATTCATATGGAATCATGAAAGAGCCCCCATCGCCAAAGCAAGACTAAGGAAAAACAACAAATCTGGAGGCATCACATTATCTGACTTCAAACTATATATAAGGTCATAGTCACTGAAACAGCATGGTACTCATATAAAAATAGGCATATAGGCCAACGGAATACAATAGAGAACTAAGAAATAAAGCCAAATACTACCAGTCAACAAGTCTTTCACAAAGCAAGCTAAAACATAAAGTGAGGAAATTACACCCTATTCAACCAATTGGGAAGCCACATGAAGAATAATGAACCTAGATCCTCATCTCTCACCCTATACAAAAATCAACTCAAGATGGATCAAAGACTTCAATCTAAGACCTGAAACCATAAAAATTCTAGTAGATAACATTGAAAAAACTCTTCTAGACCTTGGCTTAGGCAAAGACTTTATAAGAAAGAAGGCAAAAGCAAATGCAACAGAAACAAAAATAAATAGATGGGACTTAATTAAACTAAAAAGCTTCCGTGCAGCAAAAAAAAAAAAAAAAAAAAAAAAAAAAAACAGAAGACCAAAAAGAACCCAAAAAAAAAAAAAAAAAAAAAAAAAAAAAAATCAGCAGAGTAAACAGAACCCACAGAGTGGGAGAAAATATTCGTAAGCTATACTTTCCAAGAAAGGACTAGTTTCCAGAATCTACAAGGAACTCAAACAAATCAGCAAGAGAAAAGCAATCCTATCAAAAATTGGGCCAAGGACATGAATAGACAATTCTCCATGGCCGAATAGGAATAGCTCCAGTCTCCAGCTCTCAGCATGAGCAACAGAAAAGATTTCTGCATTTTCAACGGAGGTACCTGGTTCATATCAGTGGGGCATGTCAGACAGTCAGTGTTGGTCAGTGGGTGCAGCCCAACTAGCAAGAGCTGAAGCAGGATGAAGCATTGCCTCACCTGGTAAGTGCAAGGGGGAAGGGAATTCCTTTTCCTAGTCAAGGGACACTGAGACACACAACACCTGGAAAATCAGGTAACTACCACCCAAATACTGCACTTTACCAAAGATCTTAACAAATGCAACACCAAGAGATTATAACCCACGCCTGGCCCAGAGGGTCCCACACCCACAGAGCCTCCCTCATTGCTAACACAGGAGTCTGAGATCTAACTGCAAGGTGGCAGCAAGGCTGAAGGGGTGGTGCCCACCATTGCTGAGGCTTAAGTATGTAAACCAAGTCAGCAAGAAGCTCAACTGGATGGACCCCACTGTAGCTCAAGTAAGCCTGCCTGCCTCTGTAGACTCCACCTCTGGGGACAGGGCATAGCTAAACAAAAAGCGGAAGAAACCTCTGCCTATGTAAATGTCTCTGTCTGACAGTTTGAAGAGAGCAGTGGTTCTCCCAGCATGGAGGTTGAGATCTGAGAACGGATAGACTGCCTACTCAAGTGGGTCCCTGACCCCTGAGTAGCCTAACTGGGAGACATCCCCCACTAGGTGCAGACTGACACCTCACATCTCACACGGCTGGGTTCACCTCTGAGACGAAGCTTCCAGAGCAAGAATCAGACAGCAACACTTGCTGTTCAGCAACATTCTATCTTCTGCAGCCTCTGCTGCTGATACCCAGGCAAACAGGGTCTGGAGTGGACCTCAAGCAAACTCCAACAGACCTGCAGCTTAGGGTTCTGACTGTTAGAAGGGAAACTAACAAACAGAAAGGACACCCACAACAAAACCCCATCAGTATTTCACCATCATCAAAGACCAAAGGCAGATAAAACCACAAAGATGGGGAAAAACAGTGCAGAAAAACTGGAAATTCAAAAAAATCAGAGCACATCTCTCCCTCCAAAGGAATGCAGCTAATCGCCAGCAACGGAACAAAGCTGGACGGAGAATGATTTTGACAAGCTGAGAGAAGAAGGCATCAGGTACATCAAACTTCTCAGAGCAAAAGGAGGAACTATGTACCCAGCACAAAGAAACTAAAAACCTTGAAAAAAGAATGGAAGAATGGATAACTAGAACAACCAATGCATAGAAGTCCATTAAAGAACTGACAAAGATGAAAACCATGACATGAGAACTACGTGACAAATGCACAAGCTTCAGTAACCGACTCGATCAACTGGAAGAAAGAGTATCAGTGATTGAAGATCAAATGGATGAAATGAAGTGAGAAGAGAAGTTTAGAGAAAAAAGAGTAAAAAGAAATGAACAAAACCTCAAAGAAATATGGGATTATGTAAAAAGACCAAATCTATGTCTGAGTGGTGTGCCTAAAAGTGACGGGGAGAATGGGACTAAGTTGGAAAACACTTTGCAGGATATTATGCAGGGTAACTTCTCCAACCTGGCAAGGTGAACCAACATTCAGATTCAGGAAATACAGAGAATGCCCCAAAGATAATCCCTGAGAAGAGTAACTCCAAGAAACAAAATTGTCAGATTCACCAAAGTTGAAATGAAGGAAAAAATGTTAAGGGCAGCCATAGAGAAAGGTCGGGTTACCCACAAAGGGAAGCCCATCAGACAAATAGCAGATCTCTCAGCAGAAACTCTACAAGCCAGAAGAGAGTGGGGGCCAATATTCAGCATTCTCAAAGAAAAGAATTTTCAACCCAGAATTTCATATCCAGCCCAACTAAGTTCCATTAGTGAAGGAGAACTAAAATCCTTTACAGACAAGCAAATGCTTAGAGATTTTGTCACTACCAGGCCTGCCCTACAAGAGATCCTGAAGGAAGCACTAAACATGGAAAGGAAAAACCGGTAGCAGCCATTGCAAAAACATGCCAAAATATAAAGACCATCGATGCTAGGAAGAAACTGCATCAACTAATGAGCAAAATAACCAGCTAATATCATAATTAGGATTAAGTTCACATATAACAATATTAATCTTAAATGTAAATGGACTAAATTGTTCAATTAAAAGACACAGACTGTCAAATTGGATAAAGAGTCAAGACCCATCAGTTTTCTGTATTCTGGAGACCCATGTCACATGCAGAGACACATATAGGCTCAAAATAAAGGAATGAAGGAAGATCTACCAAGCAAATGGAAAACAAAAAAGGCAAGGGTTGCAATCCTAGTCTCTGATAAAGCAGACTTTAAATTAACAAAGATCAAAAGAGACAAAGAAGGCCATTACATAATAGCAAAGGGATCAATTCAACAAGAAGAGCTAACTATCCTAAATATATATGCACCCAATACAGGAGCACCCAGATTCATAAAGCAAGTCCTTAGAGACTTACAAAGAGACTTAGACTCCCATTCAATAATAATGGGAGACTTCAACACCCCGCTGTCAACATTAGACAGATCAACGAGACAGAAAGTTGACAAGGATATCCAGGAATTGAACTCAACTCTGCACTCAGTGGACCTAATAGACATCTACAGAACTCTCCACCCCAAATCAACAGCATATATATTTTTTTCTCAGCACCACATCGCACTTATGCCAAAATTTACTTCCAGCACACAGTTGGAAGTAAAGCACTCCTCAGCAAATGTAAAAGAACAGAAATTATAACAAACTGTCTCTCAGACCACAGTGCAATCAAACTAGAAATCAGGACTAAGAAACTCAATCAAAACCACTCAACTACATGGAAACTGAGCAACCTGCTCCCGAATGACTACTGGGTACATAACAAAATGAAGGCAGAAAAAAAGATGTTCTCTGAAACCAATCAGAACAAAGATACAACATACTAGAATCTCCAGGACACATTTAAAGCAGTGTGTAGAGGGAAATTTATAGCACTGAATGCCCACAAGAGAAAGCAGGAAAGATCTAAAATTGACACCCTAACATCACAATTAAAAGAACTAGAGAAGCAAGAGCAAACACATTCAAAAACTAGCAGAAGACAAGAAATAACTAAGAACAGAGCAGAACTGAAGGACATAGAGACACAAAAAGCCCTTCAAGAAATGAATGAATCCAGGAGCTGTTATTTTTTTTAAAAGATCAATAAAATTGATAGACCGCTAGAAAGACTAATAATAAAGAAGAAAAGAGAGAAGAATCAAACAGACACAATAAAAAATGATAAAGGGGATATCAGTATCAACCCCACAGAAATACAAACTAACATCAGAGAATACTGTAAACACCTTTACGCAAATAAACTAGAAAACCTAGAAGAAATTGATAAATTCCTGGACACTTACACTCTCCCAAGACTAAACCAGGAAGAAGTTGAATCCCTGAATAGACCAATAGCAGGCTCTGAAACTGAGGCAATAATTAATAGCGTACCAACCAAAAAAGTCCAGGACCAGATGGATTCACCGCCAAATTCTCCCAGAGGAACAAGGAGGAGCTGGTGCCATTCCTTCCGAAACTATTGCAATCAATAGAAAAAGAGGGATTCCTCCCTAACTCATTTTATGAGGCCAACATCATCTTGATACCAAATCCTGACAGAGACACAACCAAAAAAGAGAATTTTAGACCAATATCCCTGATGAACATCGATGCAAAACTCCTCAGGAAAATACTGGCAAACTGAATCCAGCAGCACATCAAAGGGCTTGTCCACCACAATCAAGTGGGCTTCATCCCTGGGATGAAGACTGATTCAACATATGCAAGTCAATAAATGTAATCCGGCATATAAACAGAACCAAAGACAAGAACCACATGATTATCTCAATAGATGCAGAAAAGGCCTTTGACAAAATTCAACAGCCCTTCATGCTAAAAACTCTCAATAAATTCGGTATTGATGGAACGTATCTCAAAATAATAAGAGCTATTTATGACAAACCCACAGCCCATATCATACTGAATGGGCAAAAACTGTAAGCATTCCCTTTGAAAACTGGCACAAGACAGGGATGCCCTCTCTCACCACTCCTATTCAACACAGTGTTGGAAATTCTGGCTAGGGCAATCAGGCAAGAGAAAGAAATAAAGGGTATTTATTTAGGAAAACAAGAAGTCAAATTGTCCCTGTTTGCAGATGACATGATTGTATATTTAGAAAATCGCAACATCTCAGCCCAAAATCTCCTTAATCTGATAAGCAACTTCAGCAGAGTCTCAGGATACAAAATCAATGTGCAAAAATCACAAGCATTCTTATATACCAATAAAAGACAAACAGAGCCAAATCATGAATGAACTCCCATTCACAATTGCTTCAAGGAGAATAAAATACCTAAGAATCCAATTACAAGGGATGTGAAGGACCACTTCAAAGAGAACTACAAACCACTGCTCAGCGAAATAAAAGAGGACACAAACAAATGAAAGAACATACCATGCTCATGGATAGGAAGAATCAATATCGTGAAAATGGCCATACTGCCCAAGGTTATTTATAGATTCAATGCCATCCCCATCAAGCTACCAATGAGTTTCTTCAGAGAATTGGAAAAAAACTGCTTTAAAGTTCATATGGAACCAAAAAAGAGCCCGCATTGCCAAGGCAATCCTAAGTCAAAAGGACAAAGCTGGAGGCATCACGCTACCTGACTTCAAACTATACTACAAGGCTACAGTAACCAAAACAGCATGGTACTGGTACCAAAACAGAGATACAGATCAATGGAACAGAACAGAGTCCTCAGAAATAATACCACACATCTACAGCCATCTGATCTTTGACAAACCTGAGAGAAACAAGAAATGGGGAATGGATTCCCTATTTAATAAATGGTGCTGGGAAAATTGGCTAGCCATAAGTAGAAAGCTGAAACTGGATCCTTTCCTTACTCCTTATACGAAAACTAATTCAAGATGGATTAGAGACTTAAATGTTAGATCTAAAACCATAAAAACCCTAGAAGAAAACCTAGGTAATACCATTCAGGACATAGGCATGGGCAAGGACTTCAGGTCTAAAACACCAAAAGCAACTTCAACAAAAGCCAAAAGTGACAAATGGGATCTAATTAAACTAAAGAGCTTCTGCACAATAAAAGAAACTACCATCAGAGTGAACAGGCAACCCACAGAATGGGAGAAAATTTTTGCCATCTACTAATCACATAAAGGGCTAATATCCAGAACCTACAAACAACTCAAACAAATTTACAAGAAATAAACAAACAACCCCATCAAAAAGTGGGCAAAGGATATGAACATACATTTCTCAAAAGAAGACATTCATACAGCCAACAGACACATGAAAAAATGCTCGTCATCACTGGCCATCAGAGAAATACAAATCAAAACCACAATGAGATACCATCTCACACCAGTTAGAATGTCAATCATTAAAAACCAGGAAACAACAGGTGCTGGAGAAGATGTGGAGAAATAGGAACAGTTTTACCCTGTTTATGGGACTGTAAACTAGTTCAACCATTGTGAAAAACAGCGTGGCGATTCCTCAAGGATCTAGAACTAGAAATACCATTTGACCCAACCATCCCGTTACTGGGTATATACCCAAAGGATTATAAATCATGCTGCTATAAAGACACATGCACGCATATGTTTATTGTGGCACTATTCACAATAGCAAAGACTTGGAATCAACCCAAATATCCATCAGTGACAGACTGGATTAAGAAAATGTGGCACACATACACCATAGAATACTATGCAGCCATAAAAAAAGGACGAGTTCATATCCTTTGTAGGGACATGGTTGCAGTTGGAAACCATCATTCTCAGCAAACTATCGCAAGAACAGAAAACCAAACACCACATGTTCTCACTCATAGGTAGGAATTGAACAATGAGATCACTTGGACACAGGAAGGGGAACATCACACACAGGGGCCTATTGTGGAAGGGGGAGGGGGGCGGGATAGCATTAGGAGATATACCTAATGTCAATGACAAGTGAATGGGTGCAGCCCACCAACATGGCACATGTATACATATGTAACAAACCTGCATGTTGTGCATATGTGTCCTAGAAGTTGAAGTATAATAAAAAAAATAGACAATTCTCCAAAGAAGATATTCAAATAGCCAACAAACATACGAATAAGTATGCAACATCACTTATTGTCAGAGAAATGCAAACCAAAACCACAATGCGATAACACCTTACTCCTGCAAGAATAGCCATAATCAAAAAATCCAAAAAAAAATAGATGTTGGCATGGATTGTTGAAAAGAAAAAAAAAAAAAACTTTTACAGAGTTGGAGAGAACGTAAACTAACGCAACCAGTATGAAAAACAGTGTGGAGATTCCTTAAAGTACTAAAAGTAGGCTATAATTTGATACAGCAATCCTATTCCTGGGTATTTACCCAGAGGAAAAGCAGTCATTATACAAAAAAGATGCTTGCACACACATGTTTATAGGAGCATAATTTGCAATTGCAAAAACAAAAAAATGGAACAAGCCCAAACGCCCATCAATCAATGAGTGGATTAAAAAAGTATATATTTTATATACCATAAAAAGAAATGAAATGACATTCTAAGCCACAAAAAAAGGAATGAAATGACATTTGCCACAACCTTGATGGAATTGGGGACCATTATTCTAAGTGAAGTGACTCAGGGATGGAAAACCAAACATCATATATGCTCTCATTCATAAGTGAGACTAAGCTATGAGGACGCAAACACATAAGAATAATACAGTGAGCTTTGCAGACTCCAGGGAAAATGTAGGAGGAGAATAAGGGATAAAAGACTATACAATGGGTCGAGTGCACGCTGCTCAGGTAATGGGTGCATCAAAATCTCAAAAATCACCACTAAATAATTTATTCATATTACCAAAATCCACCTGTTCCCCAAAACTTACTGAAGTTTTTAAAAAATTAAAAATAAATCAATGTAGCCAGACTTCATGCTAGAAAGAAATGGACAGTTGCATTTTTTTCCAAGCTCAGACAGCTAAATTATAATCACATGATTTTATCATTTGAGAATTTTCAATATTAAAATTAATAAATTAGAATCAAAGATTTATGAAAGCTAAGGAAATAACATTAATTAGCTTTAACCATTGGTAACAACAGTATGAATAACTTTATTGGCATAGTAGGGGTAGAATTCTCTTGTGAGTTGAAGAATGGATAAGAGATACCTAAATGAAAGTGAATTTCAAGAATTTTTGATAAAACCTTAACTGTGAGTAGAAGAAATATTTAAGGAGGTGCTTCAAGAGGGATGGAGGGAAAGAAGCTGTAGGAAATGAGACAGACATAAATATAGAAGTTGTAAATTCAGAAGAGTAGGAATAACAAGGATAAAACAGCCTTAGATAGCAGGGGTACCTCTTTCGGATCAGAATAAAAGAGGTAAAAAGTGTACGGATTTTGGTAAGTGTGTATGATGTGGTGAATTGTGACGAAGAGGGAAGCTAAGCATATTAATCCCTGTAGGCCATTCTTTTTTCAGTGGAAAATGCTAATAGTGTATGTGACTTGGGCAGGGCGTGGTTCTTAAGAGAGATACTACCTTTCTACCAGTACCTCTGATTCACCGTTTCCCATTCTCTACTGTTTCCTGTATATTTCTCTTTGTATTTCTACATGTTTGTTATTATTCTGCATTTCTACATGTGTAACTGAATAATAGCTGTTGATATGCTGCACTAGAAAACTAGAAAAAAAAATCATTTTTGATGGGAAACGTTCTAAAGGGTTTCATAACATTGGTGGCATGTATTGGTAATTTTGGGGATGTATTTTTCTGTCTGACCGCATCATTCTTTTCTGAATTTCCTAATAAAAACTACTGTGAAATGCCAGGTGTTCAGATGGCTGAGCATACTTGCCATTTTAGGACTTTGGTGAAGCTGACACATTAAATAACAAGATAGAAACACATTTGCTCTATACATAAAATTAAGCCGTTATTTATAATGAATGGGAATAGATAACTAACGAAAAGTCTAATATGAAATGCCCATATGGCAAAAGTTTTGTCCCCACAAGTCTTACAAGTCATTGTTATTTCCATTGAAGTATCTTTTTGCAGCATAAGATGGGGATGTTCTTAGAAATCTTCTCACTGGCTATCTGCCGAAACTTTTCCTGTCATCTTTCCAAAAAGATTCCTGACAGAATTTTGAATTGTGATTTTCAAAAGTTAAAGTGCTTAAGAATCATTTGGAAGGCTTGTCAACAATTAAAACAGCTGAGCCCTACTCTCAGAAGTTCAATATCAGAAAACTGCTCTTGTTAAACAAATTCTCCTAGCAATTGGACTACATGCAGTCCTTGGAACACACATCGAAATGGTGAATATTTTCTATTTCTCTCCGTCAGCTTACCCAGAAGCAGGCTAAATACATTTCTTATAGTTACTACACATCTGTCGTCTGGTTTTCTAAACTAGTTGAAAGATTTCCTCATGGACTCCTTTGAAATGATCTTCTGTGAAGACCTAGCACCTATTCCAGGCCTATTCTGTTTTGCAAAATTATGCACTCTACACTTATTTGTGTTATTTCATTTATATACACGTTATAATGCCTTTTACATAGCATTTGTACAGTTGTCTCCAAATGATAAAAAAATCACACTAGATTCAAGTTGATTGAAAATGTATTAACACATCCTTATGCTTTTAGACAAAATATACTGAACATAATTTTGAAAAGACTTCTCTCAACATCCATTTTTACACTGTTAGACAATATACTTTTTGTCTAAGTTTTTTTTTTTTTTTTTTTTTTTTTACATTTTTCTGTGTCCTCCCTTAATGCAAAACTGTTAGCAGTTACTGTTTCTGCTGACATTATGCTTGCATTATGGACTCTTAACTCTCTTTTGAGAACCCATAGAACATTTTCTATAGTGATTTTATATCACTTTTCAATTTAATAATAGCTATTTTTACGTGTCTTAATTCAGTCACTATACGATAAACTTTTTGAGTAAAAACAATTCTGAATAAATAATTTATACTTTTCTTGCACCCAGCATCGTTTTGCTCCTAATAGGTTCCCACTAAAAACCTGTGGAATAATTGAGTGAATTGTATGATAAATAAGAATCCAAAAGACTATAAATGAAGGGCTAGAATTAAAGTGCATATCCTTAGTACATGAAATTTATGACATTTCTTTAGGCTGCTAAGAACATCTTTGGTGATACTGAGTTCCAGAATATTAAGGTTGATGGAAGAGTAAATTTTTGTGAAGTGTTGTTGTTGTATGTTTTGGCTCTAAAAATATATGTATGCTCCATATAATAAAAAAACTGAAAAATTAGCTATTTAAATATGTGTTCCAAGGACTGCATGTAGCCAAATTACTAAGAGACATTGTTAAGAAGAGCAGTTTTCTGATATTGAGCATATTTTATGTAAACATTTTTTATTTTATAAATAAATTATCTCTCAACTCATTATTTGAAAGAAACATTATTCATTTGTAATCTACCAATTAGGTAAGCAAATAAACTAAGCCAATTTCTAAAAACCTAACTTCTTTGAATACATATGTGTAAAAATATGTCTTTATACACCCTTACTAATTTCTTGTCACATTGCAGAAAATAGCCTATCATTACTCCACAAAATAATAAACTTTTTTCTTGTGTAAAGCACTTTCTAATATTCAAGGTTGACATGGTAAACTATCATTCAAATATACTGTTTCAAGAAAATATTTTACATTTGTATTTTATTTGTTCCAAAAATTCACACTTTAGATGCTATCTTTAGCAAGCTATCTTAACTGAAGACGTTAGCTAGATTTTATACTATGAATATTTTGGGCTGTAATTTGAAATCCCATGAGCTACCATCATGGGAATCTATTTACTTTCATGTGAGCCAATGATTTGTGTCTCTCCCTGGTTATTTGTCTAGTGGAAGAGAAGAACGAAGATGATATATAAGTATTTTTTTCTCCACATTTGTGTACTTACAAGGAAAGAATTTGTCATAAATTCAAGTGGAAGATAGTTCAGGTACTAATGGCAGTTCCCTAAATCAGGAATGAATGGTTGTTTTTTAGTATACTGTTGTACTCAGATAATGACCAGCTCATACATTCTGTCCATTTCTTGTGTAGACAGAAAAGTTAAATTAGAAATAGAAAATAAAATTTTATAATATTGATTACTGTGCATGCTGGTTTTTTTCAAAACAGATTCTTCTTTAGCACATTTTTGTTAGTTTTAGAAGTAAAAATAATTGATAAACTTCTCATTCTATTTCTATTCAACTGAATACTTACTGAGGTTAATGATGATGTCTGTGTGCATCTCTTGATATACCCTAGGTGGCAAAGCTCTTGATTTCTCTTCTTTACTGAGTGGGTACATAGAAACTGCTATACGGTAAGTATGCAGAAGCACACTCTTCATATAAAACACACATTTTATAGTCTTTAAATAGAAATTATAAAAAGCACATAGCACAAATTTAATTTAGTAGAGGTAAGGCATTCTCAAGTTATCTAATAGTTTAGGATGACCATGATAAAACCTGAACTAGATTTATGCACCTAAAATCTGCCTCTGCCTGTCCTTTGCTATTACCACAGGGAATTAAGGATGGGTGAACCCAGCCTTGTTTTGGGTTCGTCAAACATCTTGAACTACTTTTCCAATGTTCTGGGTTAGGCAAAACCCAAAATGTGTTTTGCCAAGCACATTTTCCCTTAATTCTTAAACCCAGGAGTATTTTAAGGTAAATTTAATCCATATGCTTCTGATTCATTTACACTAAGCTCATCAAAATGTTCTGTCTTAAGAGCTATTTGATGTTCAAGGAGCTTTTGGAATATTTTATAAGCCTTTTAAAGTTCTGTGTGTTTTTACATTCAACTCAAGAGCAAGTGAACTCAGATCTTAAAATGATGACGTTTGTGAAGGTTCTAAATTTGGTTACGCATAGTTCAATCCTTGGTAAGAATATATATTAACATTTTTTTGCAGAATGTAGATTGCATAACAGAATGAGTAGTGAACAAATGCAAAATAGGGCATGGAAATATAAAGAAGCCAAGTGACAAATAATTCAAAGCAGATTGAATGTCTGTTCTTTAGCAAGAACCAAGCATGAGCTAACATAATGGAGGACGACATTGCAGCTGTTTTCATTTTTCTTTCTTTTGGGAGGACTTTCTTCTTTTTGGACTGTATTTGGACTTTTCTGCAAGTTCTCTCTATCTTTTGGGCAGTTACAGAACTCATAGCTAGCATTCTAGCACTAACACAAAATAGAAGAAAATAATGTTTAATACCATAAAGAGTTAACTTTTGTTACGAAAAAAGCTATAAAAGTTACTAACTTCATTTCTTAAGATATAATCATACTATTACAACTGTTCAGTTTGCAAAGAAATAGGCATTAGATTGATATTAATTATTAAATTCACTATCAAATTCACAAATTGAATTTACTGTCATGTGCCAACTCCTATAAATTTAAACTGGATGATACTTACTAAAATTTGTAATAAACAATACTATATTTGATTACACATACATAAATTCATTTTTATCTCTCATCATTATTTCTATCTGATTCAGAAGACCAGACTGTACTTAAGATAAATTAGTATATAACAGTAGTTGGGGACTTAGCTAAGTAAATAAGAAAACTCAGTGGTAAGACAGAATAAGAGAAAGTAGAATAAAAAACGGTCATGCATAAATCATTTATCACAAGCTAAAAAATTGAAATCTTGTTCTTCTCAGTTACAGAAATTTCTAAGAACCAGACCTAGACATTGAATAAAGTTAAATAAAAAGCAATAATAATTTTAACATAAGCTTTGACAGTTGCACATGAGAAAAGTTTGTTTTTCCTACTGTTGTTGGCTAAAAAAGTATTTTAGTGGCTTTCAAAATGTTCCTTTGTAATAAGACACAACTGATAATAAATATCTTTATAATCATTATGTCAATCATTGTATCTTCTCTTTCAGCACTTTCTCAGGAATACTGAGGAGTGACATAGACGAGCACATTAATGGAGAGGGTGAGTTAAGAACAATGTATTACAATGAGATGAATTTCTTGACTAAAATGACATATCTGAATATTTCTATTATTTTCCCCTTTTTATGCCAATTTCTATTTGACAATGTCATACTAGCATTATAGTTTTGAAGAGTTAGGGCTTTGAAATTAATATATTTTAGTTTTTAATCCACACTAGCTGGTTTACATCAAAAGTGATTAAGCCTAATTTTAGTCTCAAGTTTCTCTTCTGCAAAATAAGGACAAAAACACAACATTCTTAAAATTATTGAAAATTATAAGGTAAATGAAGAGCTTAAAATCAAACAGACTTTAGAGCCAAATAAGCTCTCAGTAAATGGAACTTCTAAGATGGACAGTCTACCTCTGTTCAAATTCTTGGTGATGAAT
The DNA here is from genome assembly GCF_002776525.5 of Piliocolobus tephrosceles. Lineage (NCBI taxonomy): Eukaryota > Metazoa > Chordata > Mammalia > Primates > Cercopithecidae > Piliocolobus > Piliocolobus tephrosceles. The sequence continues at coordinate 43,799,550 of NC_045437.1, forward strand.
TATCCACCACCAGAAAAGGCAGTGCACATCCCATTTGTTCAGGTCTTTTTGCTCTGCTGACTTGACTATGCTACAACCCAGAGTTTTTCAATCAAACACTGATCTACATGTTTTTAGGAGAGTATTCTGTAGATGCGATTAAGGCCCATAATCAGCTGCTTTCAGTTAAATTATCCTATGTAACCTAGGTGGGCCTGTTTCAATCCAGGGAAAGGCCTTAAAAGCAGCGCTGATTGAGACTTTCCTGATGAAGAAATTCCTGTAGATGGCAGGCAATATCAGCTCCTAACCAGGGGTTCCAGCCTGCCCTTCCCGACTGCCTGTCATATGGATTTTGATTGCCTAACCAATCCCCACAGTTGCATAGGCCAATTCTTTACAGTAAATCTTTGAATATGTATCTCCCACGGATTCTGTATCTTTGCTTGAACCTTGACTAATACAAGCCCCAAGCATGAATTCATTCAGCAAATAGGAAAGGTTTTCTGTGTACTAAGAATTGTTCTAGTTACCAAGGATGCTATAAAGAACAAACTAGATATTGTCCCAATCATCATTTGAACTAATAGAGGATACTTCCTTATACAAATTTTTATAAAGATAATTATTCAGTTAAAATAATTAGTAATACTTTGAAGTAGAATTACAAATAGATGGAACTTTATTTCCATATTAGCTTTTTTAGTTTTCATATAGAAACAGTTAAATTTTTTTCTCTTGAATTTCAATTAGACTTATACTTTAATTCAGCGATGGTTTTGCTTCTGTGAATCTAGATTTTCTGTTATGTGCAAGTATAGATTTTTCTCTATGTGGAAAAGCATAAATATTACATTTTCTGAGTTTCCTGTATTCATTGAACAAATATTAATTGAGTGCTTCTAAGTACAGGAAACCGAGGTGAATAAGACAGAGAAGGTCCATTTTACTTGCTTTAGAACCTGTTACTGTTGCCTCAGTGATCATCATTGCCATTATATTTTTCAAATTATATTGTCATGTAGCTAACATGGAATGCTCGTTCACATGACTGTAACATAGGCCTCTTAAAACTTTTGGTGGGAAATATTTAATTGTGAAATATGTTTTTCAGAACAATAAAAGGAGGCTTTGGAAAAACAGAGTTATCATTAAATGTTGAAAATAAGTATTAACATTTTGAGATTTGAGGACACACTTTTGCATATGCTTTTCATTTAAATCTTGAAGGAAATAAGCAAATGTTATCCATAAGCAAATATCAAGGGAATGCAATCCTTGAAATAGAAAGTGTTACATCTAATTTTTCTATTAAAAACATTATTTTCAGTTTCTTCTACACTGTTCCAATATTATAGTCTAGTAAGCCTTTAAATCATGAATATTTAAGCTCACAAAATTCATTATTGCTTCTCATTTATCATTTCATAAAATTCTTCAGAAATTAGCTATTTTATTGGAAAATAATCAAATGAATGTTCCCCTTTCTTTGGTTGTCCTCTCACTCCCAACTCTCACCCCAAAAGCAATTAACAGGGCCATTTTACATGTCTCCTTCAATTTCAAATTGCCAAGTCCTTTAGTAGCCAATTCTTAGCCTAGAATTTGTCAGATGTTACTCAGATTGAAAAAATAACAGTTTTCTTCAATTACAATTGAAAATGCTTACTTACTGAATTGGGTAGGGAAAAACAAAGTATATACATGTTTTTACTTAGAAACAATAGCTTTGGTGACTGAGAAAGCAAGATGTTTGCAAAAGCATTTTAAATGTGGATGACCAATTTGCAAATCATTTTTTTAAATTTAACTTTCCACAGACATGTTGTTTAAAGCAATGTTATTATAGATTTAAGGGGTACATGTGTAGGCTTGTTACATGGGTATATTGCATAATACTGCAGTTTGGACTTCTAGTGAACCCATCACCCAAATAGTGAACATAGTGCTCAATGGGTACCTTTTCAACCCTTGCCTCTCCCAACCCTACCCACTTTTGGAGTCCCCAGTGTCTGTTATTCCCATCGTTATACCCATGTGTACCCATTCCCAAACATGTTTTTAATTACCTTGAACTGAAAGGAAATATAATAGGAGAATCTCTGATTTCTCAGACTTTCACAATTTTGAAGGTTGTAAACAAGTTCTGTGTTGTAATTTTTTTTTTGAAAAACACATTTTCTATACAATTGCAAGTGTCAACAGATTTCCAGGAGGAACACTAAAGGAATAAACTTTTTTACATTATAGGATTATTCATACATAGTCAAACCATGTAACTACTGTAGAAATGAGAACAGTACATTTGGTATATCAAGACTATTACTTATTGTAGATCTTACCAATAATTGCCATGAATGGGCTGCCTGTGCACTATGAAATCTTGAGGTGGTAAATTTTTACCTTTACAACAAGTTTCATATTACAGCCATTTACTTGTTTATAACAACTTAGTTATATGTGCTTATATGTGATATAAATAAATGGTATACATTAATTTTACCATGCCTCATATGGACATCCTTAGATCCTATCAGTTTACTCCACCATGCCCTACAATTAGATTATTTTCTATGAGTAATGATGAGATTCATCACCTTATTGTGTAAACTTTCTGAGATAACATCCTTTCTTTAGTTAGTCTAGTTTTATCATTTCTTGAAAATGCAAGTACCCACAAATTAATAATCCTAAAATCCTTATTAATTCTTACAGAAAAGGTTTTGTGTTAAAATAAAGAAATATAAAGAAAATAATAAAGATCCCAAAGCACCTCATTTAAATATGTGGCATACAAAAAGAAAAAAATAATAAAATAAAGTGATTTTACAAGTTACTGTCTTTCAGGTTTTACTTTTCACTGACATGCCCAAACAAGAAAAATGCTTGCATGCAACCAAACAATATATTAATATGGAGTTTAGTAAGGGAGAAAATATTGAAGGCCAATCTGTAAGTAGTTAGAAGACAATAGAATCTTGAGCCTTCAGCAGGTGGGTCCATATTGAACAAATCATGCCAGACCATAATAATAGGCTTGTTTGATAGAGTTGCAAAACTAATTTGATAAAGAGGATACAACTGACGTCATGTATTTGGGCTCCAGTGAAGCATTTGAAATAGTGAATTATGTACTTTTACTTACAAATTAATTATAATTGCCTTGGATGAAAATACAGTCACATGGATTGAGAACTGGTTGAAACATCATAAACAAAAATAGTAGATTGCAATGAATCCACTTGGAGGATAACCACATACAGTGGGTTTTCAAAATGGTCAAAAAGTTTTGTAAATCTCTATTTACTGGTTGTTGAAAAATATTCTTCCTCAATAATGTTGAGGTAGAAATATTTTGGGGGGTACCCGGTATAATAACCAAATAAAGAAATTAGACATGAGTATAATGTTTCATATGAATTAATAACTAATTTAGAATTTATGGGTTTGGCTTACATCAAACTTTGAAAATCTTTGTCATGTGAAAAGCATGCGTCATAATATTCAGGTAACAGCTGGTGCCTTAAGAGAACAGAGTATTTCAGAGTACCACTTGCTATTTAGGTACTATTAATTATATATTTTATCTGCTTATTAAAGTAGGTTATTAGGTTTAAAAAGGTTCAATAGCTCCTTATTAGAAACATATCAAAGAAATAAAATGAAATTTTCTAATTTTTACAAATTTGTGCTTATATTTTCACATATTTGTTCAAATTAAATAGATTTTACAGTAACAACAGAACAGTGTTAAGTATAAAAGATTGAAAATATAATATCTATAGACATATTTTTAATTTGCAGGAAACTGTCAGAAAATAGCTCTGAAAGTCTTCTTCATGAAAAAAAGAAAGAAATTACCTATGGATTTATAATAAAGTATAGTAGAACAGTTTTTCCAAAATGTGAACCATATGGTATTTTAGGAGTTATGTAATAGTGTTTTAAATTATATGTATTTGTGTATATGAGTAGGAAAAATAAGCAATTTAATCCATGACATATTTATTTAAAATGTATTTCAGTTAAAATAAGTCATCTCAAGAAAATATTAAGGAAAAAATTATTCACTTAATATTTATCAGTATAAAGTATATAAGGATATAAAATATGGCCAACTTCAAGTAATTGATAAACAAGACTAATATTTTGGAAATGTTGCAGATGAAAGGTCATTCATTATTGCCTTACATTGAGCCAGAACGATTTTTATTGACATGAATGGGTAACATTGAAATGGTACAGGTAAGATCCCAATAAAAAATAAAATTAAAATGATAAGCAAACAAAAATAACCTACATAACATTCGAAATGGTGCAAAAATTTTATAGCTTCAGCAGATAATTCATTTATTTAAGCAATATTCTTTTAATTGTTTCTGTATCACAGCAAAAGAACCTAAAGAGTATCTTGACGTTTACTAATATTTAACTTATTGAAGTGACATATTCTGACTCTCTCTTCCTTCCAATTTTTAAACGTTGATAGAATAAAATAAAAGCATATCAAACATACAATAGAAGGAATTATTGTCATGATTAGGTATAACTTTAAATGGAAAGAGTAAATTTGTTGCTTGTAATTCAATTCAGTTGAATAAGAACTATTGCTCCAAGATTTTATTATCATTTATGTATTATTTTATATAACCAAAGAAGACAGGGGCTTGATGTAGTAGAGTAAAATGCACAAATTAAGTAAAAAGCATATTAAAAAACATTTTATACAAGCAGAAGCACACACAAAAAAAACCGTTTGGTTTGCACAACAGCCTCCCAAGGGTAAAGAAGAGATTTACATCACTGGTTGTACTCAAAATTCACCCTGATGAGCATTGACACCAACATTTAAGAGAGTATTCTCATAGGAGAGATTAGATGACCTGTCATGCCTTTTCCATTTCTTATTTACATGATTTTGTTGTCCTAATAATCATTCTTTGTGAAAATAACTTGCTGGCAACCTGAGTGTTTTTTAGTTATGTCCTTGGGAGTTGCCTGGCTGTGTTGAGCTAGAGCCCAGCTGTCATCTCCAAACATGGTGAAATTAGGAAATGGCACACCATCTAATCCTATCCTTTCCTTGAACATTTTACTTGCAGCAATACTTTTCATAATTCTCAGCTTTTGGAGCTGAAAAACAAGCACTACAACTTACCTTACAAATAGAATAGCAATAATGACATAAACTCTATCTATAAATTTCTGCTTCACCATAATTCTTTGTTTGAATAAGGTTATGACCCTTGCCTTACCATAATTTTGTCTCAAATATTAGCATATATTCATCAATCCATTAATTTTTTCACTTAGGACAAGTTTCCTAAGTGTCTATCCTGCTAGCTGTGCTAGATATTACAGACACAGTGATGAAAAGACATACATTTTTCATGGCACTGGAGGGCATAATTAGGTAAATGAATACTATGGTTGATGCTTGTGTACTCCCAACATGTATTTGCTGAAATCTTAATTCCCAATATGATGGTATTAGGAGGTGGGACCTTTGGATGCTGATTAGGTCATGATGGTGAAGCTTTCATAAATGGGATTCGTGCCCTTATAAAAGAGGTTCAAGAGAGACCTCTTTCCCCTTTCACCATGTGAGTAAGGCAGTGCCATCTATAGAGAAAGTAGAGTCCTCACAAGATGCTGAATCTGCCAGCACCTTGATTTTGACTTCCCAGCATCCAGAATTGTGAGAAATAAATTTCTTTTTTTTTTTTTTTTTTTTGAGACAGAGTCTTGCTCTGTCACCCAGGCTGGAGTGCTGTGGCCAGATCTCAGCTCACTGCAAGCTCCGCCTCCCGGGTTCACGCCATTCTCCTGCCTCAGCCTCCCAGGTAGCTGAGACTACAGGCGCCGCCACCTCGCCCAGCTAATTTTTTGTATTTTTTGGTAGAGACGGGGTTTCACCGTGTTAGCCAGGATGGTCTCGATCTCCTGACCTCGTGATCCGCCCGTCTTGGCTTCCCAAAGTGCTGGGGATTACAGGCTTGAGCCACCGCGCCCGGCCTAATTTCTATTGTTTAAGCCACCTAATTTATTGTATTTGTTATAGCAGCCCAAACAGGCCAAGACAATGAACAATTAACAATACAAATAATATTTATAAGATTAGAAAGTAAAATGTTTTGGAGTTAGATTGAAGAGACATCCAACCCAGCCTTGTTGATCATAAAGGTGATGATGAATTGTATCTCAGAACAAATTATGAGTGTGTGTGTGTGTATGCATAGTACATATATGTACGTGTGTGTGTGTATGTGTGTGTATGTGTGTGTGTATATATATATATATGCCATAAAAGCTACACAAAGAGTACAGCTGTCTGAAAGGTCCAAGGAAAGAGAGTATGAAATGTTTAAGATGTTAAAAGATGTTGATTATACTAGAGAGTAGAGTGAGCAGAGTTTGAGTGGAGGATAATGAGACAAGGCTGGAGGGGCTCTGTCTTGGTCTGTTTTGTGTTTTTATAACAATGTCTGAGACAAGGTGATTCATCAGAAACAGAAACTTATTGGCTGACGATTTTGAAGACCGGGAAGTCCAATATCAAGGTGCTATCATCTCACGAGAGCTTTCTTACTGTGTGATCACATGGTGGTAAGCAAGAGGGCAAGAGAGGGCAAGAGGGGGCTGAACCTACCCTTTCATGATGGTGCTAATTCCACCTGTGAGGATGGAGCTCTACAGGCCTAATAACCTCTTAAAACTCCCAACACTGACTGCTGTTACAATGGCAATTGCATTTCAACATGAGTTTTAGAGAGGACAAATGTTCAAGCCTTTGCAGGCCCCAAGTGCTGTGCACTCTACAATTCCAGAAGCACTAATTGTATACACTATGCCACCAGGTGAAAGAAGTCAGGATCTAAGTTAGAATAGAAACAGTGAGGATGGAAAGAACTATCTAGGAGATAAATTAAACAGAAGTTGGTGATTGGATAGTGGAGTAAAAGAGAAAAAGAGACTTTTGCTTGAACAATTGCATGGGTGGATAGTGCTAAACACAGAAGAGGAGTCAGTTTCAGGTTGACTTGAGGTAGTTTGAACTTGTTGACTTTGAGGTATACATGGGAACTCTAGTGGCTGGTTCTAGTAGAAAATTATATATGAAGGTTTGCAATTCTAGAGAAGAATCTGGATTAAGGTATATATTTTGAAAGGATAGTCATTGAAGCCATGGGAGTTGAAGCATAATGGCAAGAGAGAACACGTAGACTGAGATCAGAAAAGGGCTTAGCATACCCTGAAGATGAGCAGTAATTGAAAGATGAACATAAAAGGAGGAGAATACAAACTGGTATGAGACACAGCTACCAGACAGAGTGAGCTTTTAGGAAACTGATTGATATACTGAAAGGTTAGAAAGCAGTATTAGACATAGCAATAGCTCCTGAAATAATTTTTATAATCCTAAATTTGAAAAACAGAAAGGAAAATTAGTCATTTTTCTGGTTTTATGTAGTGCTATAGCTGTATAGTTGTACAATCGTAGAACTATAATAATTATTAAAGAATATCTATAAGTCTATTTTATAAATTACTTTCATAATCCAGGTCTTAGCTTAACATATGTGTGATTAAGATCTCATTTTCCAAAATAATACAGAAATGTGTAAATCACAGGTAAGCAGAGGAAAGTCAGCCAGGTTTTTCTTCTTATACACGCACACCACACACACACACCTCACACACCAAATGGATGCAGAATACTTTTTCTTAAAAGAGACCAGAAAATGCTAGTAAATATACTTCTAAACTTTCTATGTAAGGAAATAGATAACGATTGGTTCTTTTTTATGGTTAAAACTTAGTATTAATTTTCGAGAAAGTAAATGAAAACATGGAGAAATAGAAAAGATACAGAGAGCCCTAATTTCTTTAATCAAAATATTAGTATTACCCCCATTCTTAAACACAGCTGAAAAATGTCAATATGAGTTTCTTTTATTTTTCTCAGCCAAGCATATTATGAAAATACGAATAATAAAATGTTGTGCTATTGGCAGAAGAAAGGAAACAAAAAGATAAAATTATTGATGAAATGTTATTTGTATTCTGTGTAAAATATCATTATTTGCTCTTAATTACTGTTGTTTCCTTGGTACTTTAGGAGTCCTTCATAACATAGATTGCTATGAAAAACTCTGTACATTGTTCTGAATTTGAAGATGATGCTTTTTTAAAATCACTGGCATGTGATTGTGTATATAGAAATCCAAAACGTGAAGCAATCAGTTCATCAATTGGTTATTTTGTTTACAAAAAATCAGAAGAGTTCATTTGACTGATTCCCCTATCCCTAGATGTTTGGGCATTAAATATGTAACCCAGATGTCAGCTAGGACCACCGTGTCCTCCTTGAGATATGGATAAGATTGGCTTGAATCATGATAACACTTTGTGGAAGGCTGAAACCCTTACAAAATATGTGAGATTCAGGGAGCTTGAGTTCCAATGCCTCCTCTTCCTTCAGCCTTCTCTTTCTGTGTTTGTTTCCTGTCTCTTTTATCCACTACATGATTTCAGATTTAGACTCTGAACTTTTAAAAAGATGTTCACAAAACAAAAACGTAGCTCACTCACATGAAGCATTTGTAAGCATAGAAATCCTTTTAGAAGGTTGTGACAAGGGGAGATTAAGAGGAAAGAGCATTTACACGGTTGCAAGAAAAGTAACTTCAAAGTTAGTAAAAGTCATTCTGATTTCTTCAGCCATCCTTCTGGATGGGAATTTGCACTGGCCCTTTAGCCCTTCTGGAATTGTGTTATGGGATAAATTGATGTGTTTATATATACAGGTATATCTGATTTTATTGTGCTCCACAGATACTGAACTTTTGACCAATTGAAAGTTTGTGGCAATCCTGTGTCAGCAAGCCTCTGTTGGCACCATTTTTCCAACAGCATGTGCTCACTTCATGTCTCTGCATTACATTTTGAAAATTAACACAACATTTCAAACTTTTACATTATTATTATATTTGCTAGGGTGATCTGTGATCAGTGATCTCTGATGTTACTATTGTAATTATTTTGGAGCACCATAAACCTCACTCTTATAAGAGGGTGAAGTTAGTTGATAAATGTTGTATGCCTTCTTACTGCTCCACCCACTGGCCATTTCCCTGTCTCTCTTCCTCTCCTTGGGTCTCCCTATTCCCTGCCACACAACTATATTGAGTTTAGGCCAATTTGCAATGCGATAATGGCCTCTAAGTGTTCAAGTGAAAGAAGAGTTCCATGTCGCTCACTTTAAATTTAAAGCTAGAAATGATTAAGCTTAGTGAGGAAAGCATCTCAAAAACTGAGACTGGTCAAAAGCTAGGCCTCTCTTGTCAAACAGCCAAATTATGAATGCAAAGGAAAAGTTCTTAAGTTAAAAGTGCTACTTCAGTGAACATACAAATGATAGGAAAGCAAAACAGCTTACTGTTAACATGGAGAAAGTTTGAGTGGTCTAGAAAGGAGACCAAATGAGCTACAACATTCCCTTAATCCAAAACCTAATCCAGAGCAAAGCTGTAACTCTATTCAATTCTACAAAGGCTAAGAGAGGGTAGGAAGCTGCAGAAAAAAAGTTGAAAGCTAGTGGTGGTTGTTTCACAAGGTATAATGAAAGAAGCCATCTCCATAATACAAAAATATAAGGTAAAGCAGCAAGTGCTAATACAGCAAGTTATCTAGAAGGTCTAGTCAAGATCACTGATGAAGATGGTACACTAAACAGATTTTCAATGTAGAAGAAACAGCCATGTATCAGAAGAAGATATTACCTAAGAGTTTTGTAGCTAGAGAGGAGAACTCAATGCCTGGCTTCAAAGGTTCAAGAGACAGGTTGACCGTCTTGTTAGGAGCTAATGCCACTGGTGACTTCAAGTTGAAGCCAATGCTCACTGACCACTCCTAAAATGTTAGGGCCTTTAAGAATTATGCCAAGTGCACTTTGTCTATGTTCTTGAAATGAAATAACAAAGCCTGGATGATAGCATATCTGTTTACAGCATAGTTTGCTGAATATTTTAAGCCTATGGTTGAGACCTAATCCTCAGAATAAAAAGACTTCTTTCAAAATACTGCTTTTTATTGACAATACAACTGGTCACCAGAAAGCTCTGATGTAGATATACAAGGAGATTAATGTTTTCATGTCCACTGGCACAACATCCATTCTGCAGCCCACAGATCAAGGAGTGGTTTCAAAGTTCAAGTCTTATTATTTAAGAAACACATTTCATAAAGCTATGGCTGCCATATATAGTCATTCCTCTGATTTTGGGCAAAATCAATTGAAAACCTTCTGGAAAGAATTAATCATTCTCGATGCCATTAAGAACATTCATGATTCATGGGAGGAGGTCACAATACTAAGCAGAAGTTTGGAAGAAGTTGATTCCAAATCCTATGGATGACTTTGAGGGGTTCAAAACTTCCAGTGGAGGAAGTAACTGCAGATAGTCCAGAAATATCAAGAATACTATAATTAGAAATAGAGAAGATGTGACTTAATTTCTACACTCTCAGGATAAAATTTGAAAGGGTGAGAAGTTACTTCTTATGCATGAGCAAAGTAATTGTTTGTTGAGATAGAATCTACTGGTGAAGGAGCTGTGAATATTGTTGAGATGACAATAATATTACATACACTTAGTTGATAAAGCACTGGCAGGGTTTGAGAGGACTGACTTCAATTTTGAAAGAAGTTCTATCATGTGTAAGATGCTATCAAACAACATTACATGCTACAGAGAAATATTTTGTGTATGAAGAGTCAATTGATGTGGGAGATTTTGTTGTTGCCTTATTTAAGAAATTTCTACACCACCCCAATCTTCAATAAACACCACCCTGATCGGTCAGCAGCCATCAGGCAAGATCCTCCACCAGCAACAGAATTAGGATGCTCTGAAGACCTAGACAATTGTTAGTGTTTTTAAGCTACAAAATATTTTTAAAGTATGTATAATTTTAGACATAATGTTATTGCACACTAAGCAGAGTGCAGAATAGTATAAACATACCTTTTATATGGACTGAAAACACCCCCCAAAAATGAGACTCGCTTTATTGTGATACTTCCTTTACTGCTATGGTTTGGAACCAAACCTGTGATATTTCCAAGCTATGCCTCTATATACACTGATATTTAAATGACAACATTGTTTGTAATGGTTAAAATAAGAGATGATTGTTTCCTTATACAATAGCATGGTTAAATCAATCAAGATAATCCATACAGTATAATTTTGAGCGGTCACTTAAAAAGAATGAAAATCTACACATTCTTAAAAGTCTCCAAAATGTATTATGAATTGAAAAAAAAAATCAAGGTGCAAAATGATGAATGTGGTATGTTCCCATTTTTGGAAATATATAAACATGTTTGGAACTGGAAGGATATCAAAATTTATTATCACAGTTCCTTTTAAGGGGAGGTTCTGAGTTAGATGGAATGGGTTTTCTTTTCTGTTTTATAACTTAGTATTGTTTAATAAAATTTAATTCATAGTATTTTAAATTAATTAATAATACTTGATTTAATTTAGATACATTACCTTATTATCTCATTCAGAATAGCTTAACCACTCTTTTATGATTATTAGAAAAAGAGTTCTACTACAATAAAATCCCAAGAACATAACATACTCTTCTGCACTTCACACTCTAAGCTCTGGCCACCCTGGCTTTCTCCCTGCCTTGTCAATTTGCCGAGTCTATTCTCAGACTAGAGCCTTTGCACTTGCTCTTTCCTCTGCTTAGCTTGGAATTCTCTTCTCTAGCTGCCTTACTTCATTTGAGTCTCTATTTAAATGTCACCTCTTCAAAAGATACCTTCTGTGACCATCCTGTTTACCCTAAGTTCCCTAATCCACCTAGTCATCATTCTCTAACCCTGTTTTGCCATCAATTGTCTTCCTTAAACAACGTATCTTGTGTTTTTCCCATAGCAGGGAAGGGGTATGGCAGCATCTGCTAAATATTTTTAACAGAAATAGTAACGTGGTAAATTAAATTATAGATGCATGCTAAGAAGAAAAGGTTCTGTTGTTCTCAACACATTCATATTCATTTCATAGAATCATCAAGGTAAACAAATTTTCATTTTTTGTTTATAACAATTCCTAGTGTTAGGGAATAGTTTATAGACATGGAACAGATGGAAATGAAATAACATATTTTAGGGAAGACGTATGGACTGTGTGCTCCAGGTAAGACTGCCAGCCTTACCATTTTCCCCTAACCTTTGACACTGTCAGTCTCCTCACTAAAAACTGAATAAGGGACAAAATCCAATAAATAATCTATACTTAGAATTAAATAGTCACCTTGTCCTCAGAATAAATCCCACTGTGTCTTACATTTCCTTTTGCTCTCAGTTAACACCAGAAACGGCAGCCTCCAAGGTCTTCCATCACTCTGTAAATTCTTACCACACATGGCTCTGCGTATCCCCTGACCTGACCCAATCCTCAGTCCGCCCTAATCTCTAAATTCCTCCACTGTATCTACTGGATATCATAGTCTAAAGTCAGCAAAATCTCCTATTTTATCAAACTCTTTTGTAAACATTTTTCTCTCACTCTCTTTTTTTTTTTTTTCACTAAGTAGATTCTCTCGGGGACACTCAAGTGTGGCTTACCCCTCTTTCATACCATACTTCACTAGGCCTGAAGTTATTCTGGTAAGCAGAGTAACTCCTCCGCCTGTCCCCAAGGATGTCCACATTTAAACCTTAGAATCTGTGAATATGTCCCCTTACATGGCAAAATGGTCTTTGTAGATGTGCTTAAGAAACTTGAAATGGGAAGATTATTTTGAGTTATCTAGGTAAGTCCATTGTAATCATTTGGATTCTTATAAGAGGGAGGCAGAAGTGTTGGAGTCAGGGAGAGACTGACTGAAGGTGCTAACCGCTAGCTTTGAAGATGGAAGGGGTCAGGAGCCAAGAAATGCAAGCAGCCTCTAAGAAGGTGGAAAATGCAAGGAAACTGATTTTTTCCCTGAAGCCTCCAGAAGGAATACAGTCCTGCTGACACCTTGATTTTAGCCAGTGAAACATGCTGCAGACTTTTGACCTTGAGAACTGTAAAATAATAAATATGTGTTGTTTTAAGACACTAAATTTATGGTAATCTGTTACAGCAACAATAAGAAACCAACACAGATGTCTTTCTTGCTTATCTTTGTTACTTCCAGACCATACTCCTCAACCCTCTTAAAGACCCCTAGCTCCTTTGAGGTATGTGCCATCAGGCTAAACCATCTGCCACTCCTTATTGCTGTCATCTGCCAACCCTCTCATTATTTCATTTCATTCATTAAAAGTATCTGCTCTCTTCTCACTGTCTTTCCACCATATTTTTATTATCCTTTATGCTGACATCCGCATCAGTGTGTGATACACCTTCCACTCGGATATTGCAATTTCTTGACCTTCTTACATTCAAAGATCTTTTCTTCTGCCTCCTCCAATTCCAATCTTAGAGTCATACCAAAAACCTTTTCAGAAATAGTGACAAAAGTACTTCCAGATTCTCAATTTAAGGCTTTTTACTCTCAAACACTTTTCACATATCATTCTGTTTCACTTTCTCCAGTACTTTTATTCTAATAACCTCCTGAGCTGCCTCAGATTTGGTTTATTGACCTACGTTTTACCATCTATCACCTCATCATGCCCTCACTTTGGGTTTACCGTTCTAGATTAAAAGAATGTTCCATCATTATATCATGTCATTTTATAAATCCTCAACTCCCTCACTTGTTTCTTCCTCCACAATACTACCATGACAAAGCTCAAATCCACATCAAGTCTTAGCCATTTGACTTATTCTCATAACTGGAAAATAACACATCATCCTGCTGACTGGATTCACTTGAAATACATGACCATAAATATCTATTGGTTCTTAAGCTTCGCCACTAATTCTGTTACATTTTTTATAACTACATTTTTTCTGTCCTCAACACATCAATATTCCCACCTCTCATTTTTCACGTTAAGAAAGCAATTAAGTAAGAACTTTATGTAACTAGCACTAAATCTACCTACCCGCTTGCATCTGCTCATATGTAATGGTGGCTTTGTTCCTATATGAGGTCAATCTTTCTTCCTGTGTATTACCCAAGTTCTTTATTCATGTAATTATTCACTGTCTCTCCTGCTCTATTATGTTATAAATCTTATTAAAATTCATAGCACCATTAATTCCAAATCTTTAATGTTTCCTCCCCTACTGAGATATCTTAGCACACAAACATACTATGATGTCTCTCAACTAAAAATAAATAAATAAATAAACATTATCCTACTATTCTCCTTTATTATTTCTCAATTCTCCCCTTTTAATAAAACTTCTCAAATAATTGTCTATATGAACTATCCCTATCTCTTTATCTTGACAGCAAATATTCTCTCCTTTATTTCTAAAACACTTTTTCACTTGGTTTCCCCAGTGGTTAGTTTGTTCTAGCATTTCTATAAAGAAATACCTGAGGCTGGGTAATTTATAAAGAAGAGATTTAATTGGTTCACAGTTCTGCAGGCTGTACTGAAAACAAGGCATCAGCATCTGCTCAGCTTCTGGGGAGGCCTCAGGGAGTTTTTGCTCATGACAGAAGCCAATGAGGGAGCAGGCATCTCACATGGCAGAGTAAGAGCAAGAGAAAGTAAAGGCGGGGGGGAGGTGCCACACTTTATAACAACCAGATCTCAGAAAAATCACTCAATATCTTGAGGACAGCACCAAACCATGAAGGATCTGCCCTCAGGAACCAAACACCTCTCACCAGGCCCTGCCTTTAACGCTAGAGATTACAATTCAACATGAGATTTAGGTGGGACATTCAAATTATATCAAAGAGTAGCACATATGCGTGGTTTTCTTTCTGCATCTTTGAGCCCTCCTTATCAGTCTCCTCTGCCGGATCTTCTTCCTTGTCCTGCCCTTTAATATTGGAGTGCCTCAGCACCCAACATGCAGAGTCTTTCTCTTTTCCACGTGCTCTGCATTCTGTGTATGTGACAGCCTTTAAACATTCTCAATGTAATCCTCACAAAAATCTTATGAAATCTTCTTTTACAGTTTAAGAAACTGGGGCTTCAGAGATAAAGTAATCCAAGACAACAGTGGTACAAATGGCAGGGCAAGACTCAAAGGCAGGCCAGTCTAACTACGTAGCTTTCCCTTTCCAGCCACTTCCCTGGTTCTTATGTCATTGTCGTACCTGTGGTTTGCAGTGCCTGCAGTGAAAGCTCCCCACTTGGAGTAGAGGTAAAGTGAAAATAAAATAAGCTTAAATACAGGTGAGTTTTCAATGTCTGTGCTTCATGCCTTCTTTGTCATTTTTGCTACCTCTTTTCTCCTTTGGTATAGTGACATGGATAGTTCTTTCTAATGACACTGATTGCTTCCTTTACAACCCTTACCAGAAACTTTGAAAGTTGGATGTTTTCCTGAGGCAGAGATTTGAGTACGGTGGCAGGACACAAACCAGCAGCAGTTGCGGAAGGGCGCTTTGCTCTTTTAGTGAGCACCTGACTGTTTCTCTTATTGGCCAAAACAAATATGACCTAGCAAAAGACTGACTTCTTAATAGCTGTGAGATTATTCAGGAATAAGTTTCATAATTAATTTATAATTCTGTGCGGTTTATTGCTCTATGAGACTAAGAACACATTAAAGACTTTTGAGTTGAGGCAACCTCAGGTGGGCCATCCTCCAGCATATCAAAGCTCATTCTTTCATAAAGCAAAGCCTTTTTGCAGATTAAGGAGAATTCTACTTTCCTAGCTATTGCTTTTATATTAGTTATGCAAGAACTTTTTTGTAAGTATTCAAGTTTCTTACTTTTTTAATATAGATCTTTTGGAAACCACTTAAAAGTGAACAGCTATTCATTCTGTCTGGCTCTCAGTGTGTGTGTGTGTGTAAGTGTGCATGCATATGCACCCTTGATTTTTCTTATCTCCTGATTTTTTTAGGTAAATGGTATAAAGATTTAACAATAGTTGATTGTTTATGAGGCATTTCCATTCTAGAATATTATACCTTAAAAGAATTAAAGTTTGTGTGCTTGGTGAGTTCATCTGTTCCTAATAGCCCTTTGTATACCACTAGTTTTTTTTTTCTTTTTCTTTCTTTCTTTTTTTTTTTTTTTAGACCGAGTTTTGCTCTGTCACCCAGGCTGGAATGCAGTGGTGAGATATCAGCTCACTGCAACCTCCGCCTCCTGGGTTCAAGCAATTCTCCTGCCTCAACCTCCCGAGTAGCTGGGACTACAGGCATGCGCCACTACGCCCAGCTAACTTTTGTATTTTCAGTAGAGATGGGGTTTCACTATGCTGGCCAAGCTGGTCTTGAACTCCCGAACTCAGGCGTCCCAAAGTGCTAGGATCACAGGCGTGAGCCACCCCCAACCCTAGCCATATACCACTAGTTTTAATATTATAAAAATTGTCAATTTTTGTAAAAGGAGTTCACATTTAGTGAAGGTCTACTCTTTGTATTTTGCACATATCTTGTTTCAACTGGGCTTGTTTCTGAGCCTACTTCATCCCAAAGCAATTTCTGGGTAGAAGGTGAAAAATGTTTTTTTAATAGAAGAAAGTCAGCCTACCTAATTTACTTGTAGCAAATATATAGTATTATTTAACTTTTTAATAATTTCAATCTATTTCCTTACTTTGGCATATAAAAAGTGCAAAAGTCTTAAATTTTCTCCTTTTATTTAATTTTTGTGTGTGCTGGTTATAAACTGTTTCATCAAACTGGTAGATACCTAATTTGCCAATTGCCTTGTTGATTAATCTGGCCCATTAAAATTAATACAAAGAAGATCTTCATGAGATGAATTTAGTAAGTTTAATATTTTTTGATACCATGCACTGTTGCAAAGGGTAAAATCAATCCATATTTATTAATTCACAGTGAATAAGGAGATTTCCCACATAATTATATAATATTTAAAATTGTGTAATATTAATAATTACACTAATCAAGGCACATAAGGAAAATCAAAACGTCTCCACACGAACATTCTTTAAAATTCAATGTGGAGTTAAGAAATCATGTTATTAAAAGAAAATTATTGTAAATATAAAACATATCAATTGTTTTCATCATGCTGATTTCCTTTGAGGAATAGCTCACATGTTAAGCAATATTTTGCTACTGGAATTAATTACTTAAATGTCAGCCCTATCAGTGAAACAGCTAAAAAGTAAACTGACAGAAATTTGTATCATGCACTATGAATCTCTGACCATGAATTTGATCATATGCTGGAATGAACCACATTCTTCAACCACATAATTCCAATGCAGTTTTTAAAAGATAATTTAACATTTTCAAACAGATTAAAAGCCATGCACAGAATAAGAATTTTTGAATGTTGGAGACCTCATGGTATTGAGAGGTGCTGCTGGCTTAACTCCTTTGTTGAATGTGCTGAACTTGGGGTAAATCTCCCCTGGCTGCTTTTGCACATTTATCTGAGGCACTTATAAAAATATATTTGATTAGAGAGTTTACTGCTCCACATTGGTTTTGATTTTGTGCTCTTTGTTTATGTAGATGTTTGTGTATTTAACCCATTTTGCCCTCTGAGAATATTCAAGTAAAAATATTGTTTCCAGATCCATGGTTTGAAATCACACATCTGGCAAAGGCAGGCACATCAGCTGGATACAGGCTCTCACCACACTTTGTCAGTTGTACAGTAACGAACAAATGCTTAATGCCTAGAATGGAGGTAATATTATATTGTACTACCTTTTGCACTTACATTAAGCTCTATTTAATATTTGTCCTTTTTATATTTGCAATCTCACTGGACATTTCAGTGGCCTCCTTTTTGCCTAACATTTATCAATAACATATGTATTTATGTTTTATTGGAGAGGTAACATAATTACCCTTGAAACTAGAAGTGAATTTTTAGTTAAAAAATAAGTTTTAAACTAGCATTTAAAAATTGATGGCCATAATGAAAATGATTTGGCTGAAAATAACATGTAAGTTGTAGCATGAACTAATTTCACAACTAATGGTAAATACCATGAAAACAGAATAGAACATAAGAATGAGAGTTCATGGTTTTGATTTTTTGTTGTTTGGTTTTTTTTTTTATTTTATCATTATTTTTTTTTGACAACTTACTGTATTATATACGTTGCCCTAAGTTGTGATATGAATCACACTGCCTTTAGACCTAGGCATGAGGAACCTCTGCTCTGGGTCCCATGGTTTAGAGGGTTCTATTTTGTTCTTTATAGCTGCATCCCTTTCCATAAAGCAAACGAATTCATTAAATTAAAGAATAATCCTAACTCTTTTCCAGACCATATTCTTGGTGTCTGTATTCCAGAATTCTCTGCCCACAAGTCTACTTCCAAGGTCTACATGGAGATCTTACCTGGGTACATCTCCCTGAAACATCTATGCTGCTGATTTGTATACCCCCAGGACTGAGGAGTGACCAAGGGGTGTCTTTTTATTGATTATTTCCGGAGCTTTGACATGTGGCCAAAATGACTACTTACATGCATGAAAAGCACCTCAAGGTATAAAATGAGGCCAGAGGCAAGGAGAAAAGCTGATCAGACTTCAGACTGGGGCCAATTGATATGATGCCACCATATCCCACAACAGGACTCTGTGGAGTCTAGAATCCTAAGTTCAAATCTAGTCATCCACATCCTTATGGAGGTATATTTCTCAAGGTAGTGTCACGGGATACTTGGGGTGTCTCTTCACAGCTGGAAATCTATGTGGCTCGTGGTGCCTTCTGCCTGAGTATTGCTTGCACCCAATAAGCTTTTTCCGCCCACTTTGCCTGGCAGGCTGCATTCAGCTCACACTACCTGCTCAGATCCCACACCTGCCAAGGGCAAGTGAGGTGCGGAGTGGCAAGGGGTATGTGGGTAAGCAAGTGTGGGGTCTTGCTACTGTGCACAGCCAGGCATGCTGGCTTCTATAGCAGAGCAGGCAGCTCTAGGTGCCAGCACAGGTGCTAGCTCTATGCAAGGCTGCAGCTGGACCAGATGTACCACACATGGCTTCCACTACGGGCACCTGTGTTTGGACAAGGGGATCACGGTGGGACCTGGAAGCTTGGAGATGCCAGGAACTATGGAGTCCCAAAGAGGGTGTCACAGCCCTGGCTCGGGGAGCCCCTAAGTCAGGGCTCCCCGGAGGCCCACAGCTCTTCTCTCCTTCCTGTCACCCACAACATGCCAAGAGGGGCTGGGGTGTGTTTCAGTCCAGCCATGTCGTGGGTCCTGAGTTCTTGTCCTACCTCCAGGAAGAATGAGGTACACGACAACTGGAGGGTTAGAAAAGTGGAGAGGAGCTTCGTTGAGTGACAGAACAGCTCTCAGGAGAGCCAAAGCGGGTAGCTCCTTTCCGCAGCAGGTCGTCCTGATGAGTGTCCTGCTCTCATTGGAGAGAAGGTCTAGAGTGAGTGACTCCTTTTTGCAGGCAGGCTGTTCCAACGTCTGTTGGGGTCTAGCTGAGTCCAGGGTTTTTATGGTCTCAGAAGGGAGGAAGTGTGTGCTGATGGGTCCATGGGCAGCCATGAGTGGGCCTGAGAGTAGCACCATAAATTCTCACTCTGGGCCATAAACTCCATCCAGAACTGGCAGCCCAGCCTCCACGGTTCAGGCTGTCCTTGGCTTGAAAGTGGGGTTTCACGAGGGACCCGCCCCTTTCAGCCCAAGAACCTGTCTACTTCCTGCCATCAACATGCCATCCACTATGCCCAGTCTGTTCATGTGGAGGAACATCTGCAGTTCAGTGCCAAGCCACCCTTCGGCCCTGCTCCTGGCCTCCCTCCCTGAGCTCCTCAGTGTCCATAGCTTCAGAGGTGGCCAAGGGAGAGTAAGGATGGGCTGGCATGTCAGGACTGCCCCAAGTGTGCACATACCTGGCTAGATGGCAACAGTGCCTGGGCTCAACTTCAACTTTGCTCCAAAATCAAAGTGAGTGCCGGGAGCAGAGAGAGACCAGGGAGCAGGAGCAGGCACTTCCAAGCCTGCAAGGGTAGGGGGCTGCTTTCTGAGCCCCTGAGAGTGCAGGGATGCCCAGGTCTAGAGTCACAGCTGGGAAACTGCAACTGGGCTTGGGAGTGCAGGGCTCCCGCCCCTTTAACTTGGTAGGGGACAGGGCTCCTGAGTGTTCCTGGCCTCCACCAGCTCCACCACCCCTTCTGGAGCTGGTGTCCCTGCAGTGACTGCTCCAGACAGGCCACCACCATGTTCTGTCTGGTGGTGGTGGACAGAACATTTTCATTATGGTTTGGGAGTCTTCATTTATATTCTCGTTCTAGGTCCTGCAAATATCAAAGGTTTTTCTGTATGAGATAAAATTCATATTATTCTTATAATAATCCTATAGGTAGACACTACTGTTTTCTGTACTTTAGAAGACGGAACGAAGACACAAGATAACTGCATAGCTATCTGTGGCCACACAGCAGTGAACAAGGTTTTGAAGAAGGCTGGTGTTGACATCCTAAGGTATCTTAACTACTATACTGTGCTGCTTCCCAAAACACTGCACCAAAACTTCTCACGGAAAATTCCCGGACAACAAGAAAGCAGATGCCAGTAATGTATTGATTCACCTTTTATGGTAATAAAAATTACCTAAGTGCATAATTTATTTTATGCTGTAAAACTGATGCTTTTATAGCCCCTGATGTTATAATGTCATTTTGTAAGAAAACATTCAGCACATAAAAAAGGCTCTTCTCTTTCATCATTTACTGAACAGCTTAATGTTATCAACACACACATGCACACATATAAGCAAAATTCAAATGTCTCAATAAAAATTTGTAGATCTATTCAAAGTAAATTGCATTGCAATGAAGTAGGCATTATCTTATATACAGATTTATGAAATCTACTTTTGACATTGTAATGAGTCTTCTGCATACATAAATTGCTAAAGAAATCATTGCCTAAAAATTATGCTTCAGAGAAGAATCAAACAACGTGCAACATACTAGTTGCATCTCTTTAAAGGAAAGAATGATGTGGAATCTTTATAATTTACCTCTATGAGAGCATAGAATTGCTGGTTTTTCTATTTTGATTGATTTTTTTAAAACATAGCCATGTGATAGACCAAAGTGTGAATTTCTTTTTTTTTTTTAATAAATCACACAGTAATTTACAACAGAAGAAGAAAAACTTAGTTTTAAAACAGTATCCAGTAGATTGACAAAAGTGTAGTGATGCCAAAAGATGTAGTATAACGACACTTTAAAAATGTATGTAAGTCCTGGAGATGAGCTAACTGTTAAGAAGATAACAGTG
The DNA here is from genome assembly GCF_002776525.5 of Piliocolobus tephrosceles. Classification (NCBI taxonomy): domain Eukaryota; kingdom Metazoa; phylum Chordata; class Mammalia; order Primates; family Cercopithecidae; genus Piliocolobus; species Piliocolobus tephrosceles. The sequence continues at coordinate 43,820,857 of NC_045437.1, forward strand.
TCTTTCAAAACAGTGTCAGATAATTCCACATAAATTCTTGATTTAGTATGTACAATTTTAAGTTTCAGATTTTTTTAGTTACCTGTAACTAAATTAGTTACCTGTATTGGCAGTGAGTTCCAGAAATTTTCCTCTTTATGCTAATTAGATAAATGTCTTTGGGCAAAGTACTGAATCAAGTATCTAAAATGAGATGGGAAAATGCTACCTTTTAAAGACAAGAAGTAAATTCTTTAGCCAACTACCTCTTAAGCAAAGCTGTGTCATTTTGAACACCTGAATATGTTAAAGAGTTGAATGAATTTGACTTACAGCTTCAGATAAAGTTTCAGAAATGAAATTAAAACATCTGAACCTAACATTAAAACAAAATAAATGTGGCTGCTTTGAGACATTGAATGGATAGCTGATAAATATCCATGGATAAATGGTACAGTTTTTAATATTTGAAAATATATACCATTGACTATTTCATACTGCTACAAAATGCATTTGAAATTTATTTTCTGGCCAAGGAACCTATTCATCCATTCTCTCCAAATTAAATACTTACTAGAGAAATGTTTACACTTATTAACCTTGTAATATGAATTAGAACCAAACTTGACCTTCATATATTCTTTTACACTTATGAGTCTATTTAATTGCATGATTTATCTGCATAATTCAGAATTTTCTTGATACCGTGTACTGAAGTAAGATTTAGAAATATATTTTCTTGATACCGTGTAACTGAAGTAAGATTTAGAAAGTTGAGGTGACAGTTGTCACCCATAACACTGATTAATATAGGAATGAGTCGATTATAAATTTAAACCTTTTGTGGAATTATGTTACTAAAATATCTCTTTTTTAAAAAAAATTGTGGGTGCTGTATAGAAGTTTATTAAAATTATGGCTCGGCTGTTCAAATACTTGATGAGAAGACAGAAAGCAGCAAAGGACATGCAGGAGTTGGAGCAAGAGCTGCTGAGGGCCAGAACCAGGGTGCAGTGTGGGGAGGGAGAAAAAAAGGAACCTGGGCTTAAGAGTTTAACAGTCACCCCATAATTGTCCCTATCTAAAAAAATGTGTCCTATGTAACTTTGTCCTCGCACTGCTGCTGATTTGTTTTGATTTACCCAAAGAAGATTGGACAATCTCTAAAGAAAATTATGATGTTCATTCTAAGACCCGGTGCCAAATACAGTACATAAAAGTCCTTTCTTCCAGGCAGGCTGACCATTTAAACATGGGTAATTATAGAAAGAGAAAATAACCAGGCCTGTTGTTTCCACTTAGATAACTGAAAGTTACCTGATCATGGGAGTATCCTCATGTCCTCATGTCCCTTTATTCTTAACTAACACACATTCATCTATTTTTTTACTGGTAAGTGTCTCATAAAGCTAATATCCTATATTGCTTCATATAAAGGAAATCTTTTATTACCTCACTACATCCATTAAGCAATTTTTTCTTCAAAATAAAAGCTTTACTAGTGAGTGAAATTTTACTTTAATATGAAAAAAACACAGAAACAAATAAGACAAATAAAACAACTTTCTTATCTATTCCCGTAGTTTTTTTCAGTTGTTTCCCAAAAGCAGAGTGCTGTGTCTTTGTATTCAAAAAATGAGTCATGGTTAAAAAAAAAAAAGAAGAAGGAAAAAGAAAATATGTAGTTCCTGGGAGATCTCTGGTGCACACCAATATCTTTAACTTAGTATCTTCCCCCTCCTCCCAGGTGCACTGATAAATGACACCTCTTGCCCAAAACACCCAACCCCGCTCCCCAGCAGCATAGCTGTGGTCTATGTTGATCTGTTGACTGAAGAAATTTTACTGCTGAAATTCTATTTGGTGGAACGTTATCAATTGGCTCTTAATTTTAGAACAGTACCGCAATTGTCACTGATTACCCATCACATTATTAATACTTTGCTGTTCTGCTCTTTAAGTCAGAAAAGAGGATGTGAGGTATTGAGCAAAGGGACTGCTCTGAAGGTTAAAACCCAAGCAACTACAACAACAAAAACATTGTTAATGTGGCCTCATACCTTCAAATTACGCCCATTGCCTATGTACAAAGATTTTCTCATTTGGCAGACCGCAAGAGCTGAAACAAATGAATTTCTTAAGTATTCCACTTTTGATAAGAAATACAGATTATTTGTAATTTCACTGAAGGGACTGCTTTTTTTCTTTCATTGTGACTTCATCTGTGTACAGAATGTGAAGTTGAACATTGAAATAGTATCTTGATAATATTACTTTAAAATCTCACTTTACCTGACTGTATCAAATAACCATGGGTGGTTGAAGAGAAATTTGAGCCAGCCGAATAACTAATGCTCTCAATCTTTACATAGTCTCTGTGAGATCAGATATAAATTATGTGTACTTTAATTCTTATAAATAGGTTTATTGAACTCCTTACTGAGTGTATTTTTTTCTGACCTAGTAAGTGAGGTATTATCTGAGGCAAAACAGCATGGAGAGTGTTTATTTACCAGATGGGGAGGAGAAGGAAACCAGGATCTCGTAACGGACTTGACATGTATAGTGTGTACTGTGCCCTTTCCTTTGGAGCTTCAGCAGCTACTAAATCCTGCTGTGCTTCCTATTGCTGGCTGACAAGAAACAGAAGCCTCTTCCCACAAGTGACTGGTGGCAGATGGATCAAGCCACTGAAATGCTATGCCCCAGACTTTAATCTGTCCAGCTGAACTGGGTCATTACAGAGTGTGCTTTCACACACTGCTGCTCTTAGGCTGCAATTTATGTGTAGTGTGGGCAATAGTTAGTTTAATTTAGCACATTTATTTTAAACACCTACTATATGCCTGACAAGGTGCTGTGTGCTTTTCAAATGTTAAAAAAAAAAAAAAAAGGCATAGACTCAATGTATTAGCTTGTTGTGTTTCATTTTTAAAGAAAGTAATGAACGTAAATCTAAGAAGACATGTAATTGAAATAAATCAACATACCTTGGTCCTCAATTTTCCTTTAGATTAGCAAACTAATTCATAAGTAATTAATGACCTCATGAATTACAGTTACGGAAATGAACAGAATAAATACAAATAGGTATTTAGGGTAAGAGAGTAATATATTTTAAAATCTCAAAAATTTTAATTGCACATATGGAATTTTAAGTAATGGTTATTATTATTTACTTTTTGGATTCAGACTTAGAATTACAGAGAACAATATAAAAAACAATGTTATATTGTTATAATCTCCTATCTACTTATTTATCTATCTATCCATCCACTTATCCATTCATCCAACACATATCCATCCATCTGGTTATTTCTTTCTATCTAAAGTTTTCTTTGGTGAAAACTGAGTTTCCTAGTCATTTCTTATATAAAACACTATAATTTTTTTCATTTATACCTAATAATTAAAAGAATTAAGCTCTGGATCAGGCATATTGCCTAGGATTTTTATCCTGAGAAAGCTGGCTCCTGGGTAGTACTGCCTGAAAAGGATGCTGGCAAAATTATCCAAAATACCAAAGGAAAATCTTATTCTGGAGATTGTATGAGCCCAGAAAATCCTTCCTCTAAACGACTTGCCCACTTTTGCATCTGTTGCCATCTTTTCATTCTTAAGCACTTTGAATGATAAACTGTAAAACATGATCTGTTTTTAGACTTATGCCTTAGCCCAAGTCAGGGAGAAAAACTGGGGGAAGACTTGTGGGCCTATGTTATAGATGTGAGTGTATGAGAACATCTTGTTGCATCCAAAATGGAATCAGCTAAAAGTATTTATTTGAAAAAACCCAACAGGTAGGCTAATTTGGTGGATGAGTTAAATAAAACTCAAATTATGTTTGCTATTTCATCGACCATTTGCTATTCAAGTGCTCAGCAATAAAATAAATGGTCAGGCCTCTTTGTTTTAGACAATTCCATGAGTCTAAAGTCTAACAAGACGATTTTATCTGAGATTTAAGGCAAATTATATGTCAGCGACATCTTTTTAAGATAGACTTTCACTTTATGTAAATGACCAGTTAATGGGTGCAGCACACCAACATGGCACATGTAACAAACCGGCACACTGTGCACATGTACCCTAGAACATAAAGTATAATAAAAATAAATAAATAAATAAAAGTAAAAAGTTCAGTGGTTTTCAGAGGTTGTTGCAGCAGAAGGGATAAAAAAGTGGAGCACAGAGGGTTTTTAGGGCAGTGAAACTATTCTATATGATGCTATAATGGTAGATACATGCCATTATACATTTGTCCAAATCCACAGAATGTACAATACCAAGAGTGAACGCTAATGTCAACTGTGGACTTTGAGAGATAAGGATGTATTAATGTAGTTTTATCAGCTGTTACAAATACACTACTCTGATGGGGGATGTTGATAATAGAAGAGGCTATGCATATGTGAAAGAAGGATGGAAAATCTCTGTACTTTCTGCTAAATTTTTCTGTGAACTTAAAACTGCCTGAAAAAAATAACATCTATTGAAGAGTTAAAAAAAAAAAAAAACTTCTTGATTTTTCCTCTTCTTCAAATTCTTACCTTCACTCATTTGTTTTGTCCTCTTAATATTTACTGTTATTTTATCATCTTGTTAGTATGTTTAACAAAAGGAAGTTTATAAGCATCATTAGCTGTTTTCAGCAGGCATGTTTTTCATAGTACACAGCAATACATACTGGCAAATATGAAAGTTCAAAAAAAAAAAAAAAGTACCAAATACGCCTCTTCAAAACCCCAATACATTAGCACAATGATTTTATTTCAAACCAGAATGGAGGTAGGCATATTTTGATTGAGTTGTATATATTTTTTCCAAATGAATGCTTTAAAAACGTGACAAATGCTTTCTTACTGAAAGAAGAGCTCTTTTTTCAAACAGAAATGAAGCACCAATCTGAATATGAAGTTTGGAAGGCAAGCTACATAATGTGTTATTTCTTTATTAGAGAATTTACTGCTTTAAAACATGTTAACAGTCATAGGCTGATTCTCAAAGTTTTTGTGGTGACACAGACCTAAGGAATTTTATTGCAATTTGAAATCCTGGGGTTCAATTCCTTGACTTGTAGACATTAAGAGCATTATTTGAATTTTTTAAATTCGCAGATTTTACCCAGAGAATCAGACTCAGTAGGTCTGGAGGAGCCTGGGAATCTATATAAGGGCCAGAGATATAACTGGGAAATCTGCCAATCAAACCTTTGCCAGGGTGTAATATGTGTTTAGTGGATTCATTTATGAACTGAAACATGATTGATTTAATGTGCAGTTCTAGTGCACAATGGTTTTGACTCTTCCACTTCATTCAAGTGCTAGTTTTGGTTTAAAAAAATACTGTCTAAAAATAATTTCCATGTTCTCCACACTACCTCTAGAAAGCTGCTTGTTCTTTTACATAGATGCAAATACCACCACCTTCAAGTGGCCATTCATCATTATTATAGCTGAACGTAATCCCTTTTTACACAGAAATTATTCTTCCACAGACTTGATTTTAATAATTTGCATTTTGGTAGGATATGTGTGTCTATTTGAGAAATGTGCCTTTGAAATTATTGTGGAGTCTATTGTAAAGATTTTCTTGATAACATTACTACTTGACATTTTAAAATTACTGTACTAGGGCCGGGCGCGGTGGCTCAAGCCTGTAATCCCAGCACTTTGGGAGGCCGAGACGGGAGAATCACAAGGTCAGGAGATCAAGACCATCCTGGCTAACACGGTGAAACCCCGTCTCTACTAAAAAGTACAAAAAACTAGCTGGACGAGGTGGCGGGCGCCTGTAGTCCCAGCTACTTGGGAGGCTGAGGCAGGAGAATGGCCTAAACCCGGGAGGTGGAGCTTGCAGTAAGCTGAGATCCGGCCACTGCACTCCAGCCTGGGAGACAGAGCGAGACTCCGTCTCAAAAAAAAAAAAAAAAAAAAAAAAAAATTACTGTACTAGATATTTGCTATTATTATTATTATTATTTGCTATTATTTATTTGTGGTTAGTTTTAATATTATGAATTTTGAAAATCAGTTCATCAGCTTTCTCTCTTCACATTGAATGAAAGTAGATTTGAAGGCAAGTTTGTGGTTGAACTATAATTAAGAAGGGAGCACCTTTAGGTTTGTCACTGGCCCAACTTTTTGTCTCTGCCATTACATTCCTTGTCTCCCATTTAATTTATGTAATCTTTTGTAATTTAATGAATTGATGGAAGCTGCATGATCTTCCTTCTGGAGAAGGGTAAAGTACGTAAAAATAAGTACACATTTTTCTTTATTCTACTAATCGAATTGCAAACAAATATGAAGAAATTAAAGAATAGCTTAATTTTAGGACAAAGCAAATTATAGAAAGCTGGTATTTAAAAAGAAGAGTTTGAGAGGGGGAAAATATGTATAGAAGACACAGTGGAGGTCACTGTGTGGTAGTAAACAATTTTCTTTTCAATTTGCTTTGCTGTCATTTGAAGAAACATACACATTTTTGTGCATCTGTCCTTTGTGATCTTCCATTTTCAGGGGAGTAGACGTTCTTTTTGTGATGGAAGCAGGTGGGGTGAGATTTCAGAATCACTGCATGGCCTTATAGTAAAACTAGCCTTATAATTTGGAAGCCCAGTGTCAAATAATAACAAACAGCCCCTGGACGTGTTCATTATTTCTTTTCCTGAGAGGTTTTTTTCTAAAAATTTTAAATTTCTTAAGTGGTGTTTTTAAACTGCTGTCTTATACTGAAAATTTTAACCATAAGAACAACAAAAACAGTCCCTCCCCCTTTTATAAATAGTACTGGTTGACTAGAAATAGATTTCCACCCTTGAAATCTCTCAAAGGCTCAGAATGTTTTCGTAAACCACAAGAGCAGTACTTCTCCACAAGAGCATTATGACTGTGGTTTATAATGTCATCTGGATTTCTTGATTGATTTATGGTATAGTTATCCAGCCATCTCAATTTATTAGCTTAAGCATTTTTTCTGGACTTAACTTACATGTCTTGTCAAATCAAGGCTTCTCTTTAGTTCCCAATAATGCCAAGTTGCTTGAATACTGCAAATTCCACATAGTGAAAGGTCTCTCAGCTCCCTCAAGATTTATGTCTCCAACTTTCATTGAGCAGAACTATTCAATCTAAAGACTTACACTGTGTGAAAATTGGTGACAGCATGTTTTGGTTGGGAGGGCAAAGCTACCAGAGATGGCCAAGATCTATTGATTGAACACTAGAACTCCTTCCAAATTATACCAAGCCCTACTTGGAGGGGAATTCTGTGCCTGGAACTTAGGCAGTGAAATGTGAGTACCATATACAAATTTAATTGTCTCTTGTTTAGCTCTATTGGTATTTTTTTCTCATGTGCTAATCCTATGTTTTCTGGCTATTAGTAAGTAGAGAAACCAAATAAATCTGCCATTTTAAAATGTGTTACCATTATACAGCAATTACTAGTAATAGAAACAATTTCAGTACTTATATCCTAGTACGCAAATAAATAGGGTAAGAAAATTGTACAAAATAAACTATTAAATGATAATTGGATAAAATTATAACAGTGTATTTTGATATTCATGGTAGGCATTTAGATAACAACTGTGTAAAACAAAAGGAATCTGGAGATATATTTTAAGAAATTCACTAAATATGTCAAATCTTTGTTATCAAGACGTTTCACCTCTTATTTATCACGTTCTTACAAATATTTTAATTTTAGCTCGGTACTTTTGTGTAATCCCGTGTAATCCATTTGGAGTTTGAATCCATTTGGAATTTGAATTCTCAGCACATTTGTGTTGCTGAGCAAGAGTGATAAATGTTTGGGTATAGAATCTTACTTTTGGAGTTCTGACTCAAAGAGCAATTTAACCGAAGAGTAAAATTTGGAATATAATATAGGAAATACTTTTGAACACTTACTTTCAGAAATTTTATGTAACTTGCACCACCTTTCCCCAAGTTGCTGACTGAAATGAAAATTTACATTTTCTTCATTTCTGATGATAGCAATTATGTCTGTGCTTTTGATGACTTCTCTTAATGTTCTTTATTTTAAGCAGTAGATACTTCTTCATTTTGTAATTTTTAGGAAAAGGATTGGAGAGGGCAAAACAGTACATAAAATATGGATTTCAAAAGGCAGATGTATATCTTTTGAGATATTCAAATGCAAATAATCTTTCTAGTCTAAAATCTCAAGCTGTTTAACAGTAAAAAAACAAAAAGATCAAATCTTTTTATGTCTTTCTTAATCAAATCTGAGATGCTGATATTTCACCGAGACATAGTTTTTAATGGAAGACATGTGACTATGTTGATTGTAATTTTATATATTTACTAATATTTATTTTCATTATACAGTCTCAGAAGACTGCCTAGTCAAAAGTAACAATTATGATATAGAAAAAAAAGAGAATACATATGGATCAGAAAGCCAATGTCTGTCCTTAGAGTTAGAGGATTCTCCTTTTGGCTATAACCTTTGAGCATCCAATCTCAGCAGTTTATACCCAGGGAATACTTTCACAGACTTTGTGTCACTGAATCTGATCATAACCCACTTGCTGAGTGTTAAACATCTTATGCTGGGAATGAGATCTTATTATTCTTCACACTCTTACTTTTCTATCTTATCTGTACCTTGCACCTTTTCTTAAATTTCTTGACATAAGAAGGGCCTCATTAATACATGGCTCTGTAGATCTCATTGGCTTAATTATACATGTCATTTAGCATTTCTTTTCTAATGGGTGAGAAAACCCATAAGGAAGCAGGATCAGCATTTCGTTTGGTTAAATGTCTTCACAGTGTCAATACCAAGAAATATCTGTTGAAATCTAGGACTAGATAGAATCTAGTATTGTAAATTCTAGGCATGAGCCTTGGGCCAGTATCTTAACGTCGCTAAGCTTCAGCTTCCTTGTCTTGCTACATGGGCATAATGCTGACCTCATATATTGCTATATTAAATATGACAAAAGTTCTAACAATATCTGCCACATGGAAATTTCTCAGTGGTTGTTCTCCCCACTTCCACAGTCAGATATATGATATTTATAACGATTATCACTTTTTGTGCTTGATATTAAAAGTTTAGTAATCTCTGCTTTGTGTGTTTGTATTTTATTTATTTATGAATAAAATTTTTGAAGATAGAAGTTTATATTTCTTTTTGCTTACCATGTCATACTAACAAAGTGTTGAGTAGTGTTGGGTGCATGGTAAATGTTGAACACACCTGTTTACTGATTGGTTGACATACGTCAAGACTTCTTAAAACTAGTACTTTTGATATAAAACTGTACCCGGATGTGTGCTCATTAGCATGGGTAATTAAGAGTTGCCCATGAAAATCACATCTCTAATTGTAACTACATTGGGGTAGAGAGGATAAAAGTTATGGCTACAAGGAAGAAATAACTAATTAAGTAGTTGTTAAACTGGAAAATGTTTTAAGCTGCATTATTACATACCCTCTAAGCGAGTTAGAAATATTGCCATTTCCAGTAATGGGCTTTCATCTACTTGTGTGGATAATTATGTCACACACAATTGGAGATGCTGCCAGGGATGTTGGGATGAAATTGTCACTAGGGATTTGTCTGATAGGAATTATGTAGAGGAAATTAAAAATTTTCTAATTCACTGAAACAATTATATCAGTTGCACGTATTTTTGTCTTAGTTTTATACCATAGGGTTTTAAAGACGATAACTTCTAATCTGTATAATAAAGCATGTAATTTATGATTTTCCAAATGTATTGAGAAGATTTATTTATTTCATAATGGTATTTATTCCTTAACAAACTCTCTGCCTCACAATCAAAGTTTTATTATAAATAACCCATAAGTTGTTTTCATATAGAAAATAACTTAAACATCATTTTATTTACTCAGCAATGTCTTTAATATTTTCTCTTCACAGTCGAGAAATATAGTGTATATGTGTATTAACAAAGACAAGAAAAGTAAATTCATAATACAATATAGACACTAATAATACAAAAATTCATAGACCACTTTTTTGGTAAATTATCCTTATGTCTACCAATAATATTATTAAAGGTTAATGTAAACTCTAGGGTGAGATGTTAGGCTTACTTATGACTGATTGGAAAGAGGATTCTGGAACATTTCAAAGGTAAAAGAAAATAGGACTTGACAGATTAAAGAGTTCTGAGCTGTGCTCACCTTCCTCAAACTGCCCTTTATCAGATGGATTAATGCATTCTTACCATTGAAAAAGACAGGCTGCTACCCATGACAGTAACCAAAGAGATTGCTGACTGTGACCTGGCATTAGTAGAAGAAGAACGGGAAATGTTTATTTCCCTGTCACTATACTGAAAGAAATAGACAGTTTGAGGCCTGTGGCTTATCTTAAAATAGCTTCTTTAACACAAAGAAAGAAGTTGGAAAATAACAATAAAGGAAAGGTAAAGGCTACATGCCTAAAACTTGAGGCATTTGTCCAAAGAGTATATTTACTTGGTAAATTCAAGTTACTGTGCAATTTAGACTTATTTTTAATATGAATATAGTAGGTCAGACTCCTTTCTGGTTTAGTAAAACTTGAAAAAGTCTTTCTGGTTGATTATCTTCTTAATTTATCTATTAGAATATTTTAAAACTTCTTACATGAGCATTATTAAGGTATAAATTTCATAAAATTAAATGCATGTATTTTAAGCGTACAGTTTGCTGAGTTTTCAAAGCACATATATCCCTACATAAACAACATCCTGGTAAGTATATAGCGCAAGTCCATGATCCCCTCAAATTCTATTATGTCTTTATGAACTCAATCTAACTCCTTTATCCCTGGCTGCAGGTAAATACTGATCAGCTTGGTTTCACTAAATTATTAAATTTGCCACTTCTAGATTTCACCTAAATAAAAGTATCCAATGTGTTCTCTTTTGTGTCTGACTTGTTTTAATCAGTATGTTTTCTAACATTATCCATGTTTTGTAATTAGTAGTTTATTTCATTTGGATTGCTGAGCGTTAATCCCATTGTATGGAGGTTGCACAACTTGTTTACAGATTCACTCTAGTACATACTAGTTGTTTCCAGCTTCTTGCTATTATGAATACAACTACTGTAAGTGTACACATCTTTTTGTGGATATATCTTTTTATTTTTTAGGGTAAATCACTAGGAGAGGATTTACTGGGTCACACAATATGCAAATTTTTAATTACACAAGAAACTAACAGATTGTTTTCCAGAATAGTTTTATCACTTTACTTTCTCAGCAGTCATATATATATGCATATAAGAGTTCAAATTGTTCCGCATCCTCACCAACACTTGGTATTTCCCGCCTTTTACATTTTAGCCATTTTACTAGGTGTGCAATGGCAACTCAAGAAGGTTTAAATTTACATTTTTCTCTCATAAATAATGATGTTGAGTATTTTTTCTTATGTTTCATTTGTATATATTCTTTAGTAAAGTGTCTGTTCAAATGTTTAGCCCTTTGTAATTATTTGAATTATTATTTTAACACATTGTGTATTAGTCCATTTTCATACTGCTGATAAAGATATACCCAACACTGGGTAATTTATTTTTTAAAAAAGAGGTTTAATGGACTCACAGTTCCACGTGGCTGGTGAGGCTTCACAGTCATGGCAGAAGGTGAAAGACACATCATTTTTTCTTTTTTCTTTTTTCTTTCTTTCTTTCTTTTTTTTTTTTTTTGATGAAGTCTCGCCTTTGTCCCCAGCCTAGAGTGCAATGGCATGATCTTGGCTCACTGCAACCTCTCCCTCCCAGGTTCAAGTGATTTTCCTGCCTCAGCCTCCCGAGTAGTTGGGATTAGACGCGTCTGCCACCACGCCCAGCTAATTTTTGTATTTTTGGTAGAGACAAGGTTTCACCATGTTGGCCAGGCTGGTCTCGAACTCCTGACCTCAGGTGATCCACGCCTCCACCTCCCTAAGTGCTGGGATTACAGGCGTGAGACACCACACCCAGCCTGAAAGACATTTCTTACATGGCTGCCGACAAGAAAGAAATGAGAGCCAACTGAAAAGGCAAACCCGTTATGAAATCATCAGATCTCATAAAACTTATTCACTATCACAAGAACAGTATGGGGGAAATTGCGCCCATGATTCAGTTAACTCCCATGGGGACTATTCTACAACATGTGGGAATTATGGGAGCTACAATTCAAGATGAGATTTGGGTGCGGACACAGCCAAATCATATCACATTGTAAAATTGTATTGTGAATAATTTATTTTAATTTATGACTATTCTTTTTTGATGATGACTTTCAAAGAACAGCCAATTCAGTTTTAATAAAAATTTAATTTATCCAATTTTAACGATTAATGCTTTTGGTTTCCTATTTAAAAATATTTGCTCACTCCAAGGTCACAAAGATTGTCTGCTATGTTTACTCCTAGAAGTTTATAATTTTAGCCCCTACATTAAAATTTAGGATAGATTTCAAGTTAACATTTTTATATGATGTGATGTAGAATTGATTTTTATTATTTTTTGTCTATGGATATCCAATTATTTATTCTAGTATTATTTTTTGAAAAGATTATCCTTTGAATTTAGAGCTACAATAACACCTTTGTAAAAGAATGACCATATATTTATAGTCAATTTCTGGACTTTCTCTTCTATTTAATCAATGTAATGCAATTTTGACACTGTCTTAATTACTGTACTTTTATGTTATGCCTTGAAATAAGATAGTGAAATTTCTCTAATTTTGTTTAATTGTCCCAGCTATTCTAGGTCTTTTGCATTTCCACATAAATTTTAAAACCATTTTATCAACTTCTATGAAAACAACCAGATAGTATTTTATTTTGATAGGGCAACCTGTTAAATTTGGGAAGACATTAGAGTTTCAAATGTTTCATATTTTAATATTTAACCATGGTACATTGTTCTCTTTATTTCTTAATTTAACCTATTAATTGTAATAGGATTTTGAAGATTCTTAGGATGTTCAACACATGCAATCATACTATCTATTAATAAAAACAATTCTATTTTTTAAACTCAAATCTGTATCTTCTTATCCACATTTTAATTAACTTTTCTTGCATTATTTCACTGGTCAGGACCTCTAGTAAAATGTTGAATAATGATGATGAGGGTAAAATGTCTTGCCTTTTTCCTACTCTTAATGGAGAAGTGTTCATTCTTGTACCATTAATTGCATGTTGTGTTTTTTTTTTTTTTTCAGATTTCATTATCAAATTTAGAGAGTTTCCTATTATTCCTACTTTGTTGAAAGTTTTTATTATGAATGGATATTGAATTTTGTCAAATTGTTTTTCTGCATGTATTTAGTTGATCACATCATTACTTGGTTAGTCTGCTAACCAATTACACTGACTGATTTTTTTAATGACAAACCATCCTTGCATTTCTGGGATAAACTTTATCTTTTTTTTTCTATATGATGTTGGAGTCAGTTTGTTAATATCTTGTTAAGGATGTTTGTGATTCCATTCATGAGGAATCTTTGTAATTTTGTTTCCTAATGTCTTTGTTGGATTTGGTTTCAAAACAATGCCAACTTTATAAAATGAGTTTGGAGGCATTCAGTACTCTTATATATTCTGAAAGGGTTTGTATAAAATGGATATTCTTCATATTAAATGTTTCATAGAATTTCAAATAAAGCCAACAGGGCCTGCAATTTTCTATAAAGGAAGATTTATAATTGCAATTTTTTTTTTTTTTTTTTTTTGAGACAGAGTCTTGCTCTGTCGCCTGGGGTTGGAGTGCAGTGGCCGGATCTCAGCTCACTGCAAGCTCCGCCTCCCGGGTTTATGCCATTCTCCTGCCTCAGCCTCCAGAGTAGCTGGGACTACAGGCGCCCGCCACCTCGCCCGGCTAGTTTTTTTTGTATTTTTTAGTAGAGACGGGGTTTCACCGTGTTAGCCAGGATGGTTTCGATCTCCTGACCTCGTGATCCGCCCGTCTCGGCCTCCCAAAGTGCTGGGATTACAGACTTGAGCCACCACGCCCGGCCTATAATTGCAAATTTTATTCCTTTTATGTATATGAGGCTATTCAGATCATTAAATATATTGTATTCTTGTGTCAGTTTAGAAATTAGTGTCTCTCAAGGAATTTGTCCACTTCAACTTGGATTTATTGGCAAAAAGTTATTATATTCCCTTATTATCTTTTTACTATGTCTAGCATCTGTGGTGATAAACTTTTTTCTAATGCCTGATATTGGTAATTTGGGTTCCTCTCTCTTTTTAAATTCTTTGAAATTCTAGATAAATATTCAGAACTCTTTCTAATTTTGTTGTTTACTTTTTAATTTCCACACTTATTCTTTGTTATTCCCTTTTTCTTACTGACTTCGGGTTAATTTTTTCTTTCTTTTTTTTTTTTCAGTTTCTTAAGTTTGAAGCTTAGATAATTTTTTTTTCTTTTTGAATATGCGCATTAAAATTTATAAAATGTATTCCAGTACTACTTTGGCTACATACCCAGAATTTTGATATCCTTTTTTTCCATTAGAAATTAATTAAAATATTTTCCAATTGTCTTTTGATTTCTTTATTTGACCCACACGTTATTTAAAGGTATGTTGTTTAATTTCAAAATATTTTGGGGTTTCCTGATTTTTAATTGATTTATGAATATATTACATTATAGTAAGAGAACATATTCTGTGTGTTTTCAAATTTTGAATTTATTGATACTTCTAAATATATGTTCTACCACATAGTTTATATTGGTCTATATTTCATGTGCACTTGTAAAATGCATCATTTTTGTTCTCACGTATAAGTGGGAGCTAATCCTTGGGCACACATGGACATAAACATGGGAACAATAGATACTGCAGACTACTGGAGTGAAGAGGGAGGGAGGGGGTTGTGGGTTGAAAAACTTCCTATTGGATATCATGCTCACTGCCTGGGAGCAATACGTTCATAGAAATCCTGCACATGTACCTTCTGTATCTAAAATAAAGCTTGAAATTAAAAAAATAAAGAAAAAATTATGTTTTTCACCACTGGTATGTGTAGTGTTGTACAAATGCCAATTAGGCCGATTTGCTAATA
This sequence comes from Piliocolobus tephrosceles, assembly GCF_002776525.5. Lineage (NCBI taxonomy): Eukaryota > Metazoa > Chordata > Mammalia > Primates > Cercopithecidae > Piliocolobus > Piliocolobus tephrosceles. Next base: position 43,835,901 of record NC_045437.1, read on the forward strand.
GCATTATTCAAAGATCTTACTAATTTTTGTGCCTCCTTATTTTTTTACTTCCTGAGACAAGTGTTGAAATACCCAACTATAATTGTGGTATGTCTAATTCCCCCTTTAATTTTTCACCTTTAGAAGTTTCATTATGTGTTTTTAAAATATCTTTTAAAATTATCTCTTCACTATATTCTAGTTTTTGTTAAAATCTTTAGGTACATGCAAAATACCTATTTGAAAGGCTTGGTTTACTAATTCCATTATTTCTAATACTTCTGGATCTGTTTCTATTTACTGACATTTCCACTGTTTATATGAAAGATTTTCTTGCTTTTACACATGCCTAGTCATATTTGATTAGTTCCTTACATTATGACTGAAAAAGGAACATAGGAGTATGCTTACTTCTGGAAGAGGGATGGACTTGTGGTTAGAAAAGGTCACATATTGGGGTTGGAGTGCTGGAATTTTTCTACATATTATATGGGTGGGGATCACATAAGTGTTCAATATTTTTAAACTATACATACAGATTTATGCAGCAGTCATAGGTACGACATATGTCACAATTTTAAAATATTTTATTCACATATACGTAAATGCCTATAATGTTCAAATCACGAGAAAATCCTGTCTTTGACTTTGGCTCCTGTTCCTGAGTGGCGACACTACTGAAGGAATAGCTGGTCTTCACAGTCCTAGCAGAATCACAGGATGCCAATTTTGATGCTGAGGTAAAAAACAGTGTAACAAAAACCATAGACTTTGGAACCATTTGTCTTTCAAGTATTTTAATATAGTATTATCCTTCAAAGTTTCCTCCTCAAAACAAAGAAATGCACAGGGCTAGCACCACCCTCAGAAGGACCTGGTGCTTGGTAATACTCTGTGGTTACTGTCTTGAAATGCTTAATTATCTTGTCTTCGAATTTGTGTTTTATAATTGAATTCTGGTGGAACAATGGAGTATGCACCAGTGCCTCAGAGTCTCTGCTCCCATTTGTTGTCCCCAGACATATCTTTGGCATACTAATTTCAATTCCTTTGGGCATACATCAAGTAGTGGGATTGCTGGTTCATATGCCAGTTCTATTTTTAGTGTTTTGAAGAAGCTCCATACTGTTTTCCAAAATGGCTGTACTAAATTATAATACTGCCAACAGTGTGTGGAGTTCATCTTTTCTCTCTATCTTCACCAACACTTATCTTTCATCTTTTTGTTAATAGCCAATCTGACAAATATGAAACAATATCTCATTTTGGTTTTAATTTACATTTGGTTTAATTTACATTTGGTTTTAATTTACATTTCTCTGCGGATTACAGATGTTGACCTTTTTTTCATCTCTCTGTTAATGATTTGTATGTCTTCTCTTGAGAAATGTCTATTCAAATCCTTTCTCCATTTTTAATAGTTATTTGTTTTTTGTTATTGAGTAGATTGTTCTTTTATTATCCCTTATTTGATGGATGGCTTGCAAATATTTTCTCTCAATCTGTGGATGGTATCTTCACTCTTGATTGTTTCCTCTATGTGCACAAGCATTTTAGTTTGAGGCAATCCCATCTGTCTACTTTTGCTTTCATTGCCTGTGCTTTGGGGATCATATTCAAGAAATCACTGTCAAGATCATGAAATTTTCTCCAACGTTTTCTTCTAGCAGTTTTATAATATCAGGTATTACATGTAAGGCTTTAATCCATTTTGAGGTGTTTTTTCTATAAAGAGTGCGATAAGGGCCCATATTTGGGGGGACTGTTGGGAAAACATGATTACTTTTGAAATGTGAGGACATCAGATTTGGGAGGGACCAGCAGTGGAATGATATGGTTTGGCTGTCCCCCACCCAAATCTCACCTTGAGTAGTAATAATCCCCACATCTCAAGGGTGGGACCAGGTGGAGGTAATTGAATCATAGGAGCAGTTTCCCTCATTCTGTTCTCATGATAGTGAAGGTGTCTCATGAGATCTGATGATTTTATAAATGAGAGTTCCCCTGAAGAAGCTCTCCTGCCTGCTGCATGCAAGATATGCCTTTCCTCCTCATTTACCTTCCACCATGATTGTGAGGCCTCCCCAGCCATGTGGAACTGTTAATCAGCTAAAACTCTTTTCTTTGTAAATTACCCAGTCTTGGGTATATCTTTATTATCAGCATGAGAGCAGACTAATACAATAGGTAAAAACCTACTACTGCCATTTTGTTCATTATTTTCTGGTTGTTTTGTATCATGTTTACACACAACAACTGAGGAGTTTGGAGAGCCTAAGTAACTTGCTTACTAACCACAAAGCCAGTAAATCGTAGTGTGAGGATTTGAAACCAGGCAGGGAGCTCTGTAACTGGTATGCTGGCCTGTTCTACTTTTCTCGCTTGTTGCCTTTTGGTGTTCAGATTGTTGAGGGTGATCAAGGAGCAGAACTGCACTAGATTCCTTATTTGTCTCTTGTCCTAAACTTGGGCCTATTTCATTAGTATTGTTGTCATGAAGCACCAGCTTCTCATCTTCACCTGTCACAAACCTGCTCATAGCCACAGCCTTCAAATACATTGTGCTCTTTGATCTCATTTTTCTATTGCTTCGCAGACTTCATGATCTCTTGCTTTCTCATCTATTTTGGAGTTGTTTTGGAAAGCAAAATTTTCCAAAATTATTTTAAGGCAATTTTATTATATCATTTATTCACAGGAAACAAAAATAACATTTAGGATTTCTGATACAATTTTAGATAAATGTTTTTTTCAAATTTTGACAGAAAACAACTTAGTTTAAATATATTCCTACCTCAATTCTAAAGAAATATTCACTACTTCAAAATGCAATGTAAGACCTTTAAGATTTTTAAGTGTTAGAATCATTATTTTTTATATATTAAGAAAAATCTGGATAAGCAGAAAGCTAATATGAAAGTGTTTAGTGGCTCTTTAGTAACCCCTAAAATATAGTTGACCTTGAGCAACATGAGGTTAGAGGCACTGACCCCTACAATAACTCCTCAAAAACTTACCTACTAATAGCTTACTGTTGGCCAGAAGTCTTACTGATATATAGAGTTGATTAACACAAATATTGTATGTTATATGCATTATGTCCTATGTTCTTACAATAAAGTAATCTGGGAAAAATAAAATGTTATTAAGAAAATCATAAGAAACAGAAAATAAACTTACTATTCTTTATGTAGGAAAAGGTCATTATAAAGGTCTTTATCCTCATTATATTCATGTTGAGTAGGCTTAGAGGAGGAAGGGCAAAGTCTTGTCTTGCTGTCTCAGGAGTGGCAGAGGTGGAAAAGATGGAGGAGGTGGAAGGGGAATCAAGAGAAAGTGACAGTCAGTATAAATTTATGGAAATACATCATAACTTCAATGTTACTTTTTTGCTTTTAAATTTCTCTAAAAATACTTCTACATGATACCAGTCCTACTTCCACTGCTGGGTTAGTTTCAGTGCCTGTATCATAGAAGGGTCCTTGAAATAAAAAAAAAATAAAAAAAAAACTCAAAGCAGTCTTGAATAATTAGAACACTTTTGCCAGATTGTTTAATGCCAATTTTTTTCTGGCATATTCTTGTACATCTTCTTTCTCATTGTCTGGCTCTGGTTTGGAAACACTCATCTCCAGCAGGTCATCTTCTATTAAATCCTCTGGTGTGGTGTCTATTATTTCTTGAATTTCTCCAACATCCATAATTTGAAACTTTTACCCCCTACCTTTTTGCTATATCCACAATTTATTTTATTATATCGTTGATTGGCTCTATCATAAATCCTGTGAAGTCATACACAACATCTGGACACAGTTTTCTCCAGCAGGAATTTATTGTTTCGGGCTTGATGGCTTTCACGGCTTTTTCTATAACAAGAATGCCATCTTCAATGGTGTAATCCTTCCAGACTTTCATAATGCTCTCCCTATTGAGGTTCTATTCCACAGAACTGACAATTCTTTCCATAGAGTGCTGTGTGTAATGAGTCTTTAAAGTCCTTGTGATCCTCTCATGCAGAGGCAGAATTAAACATTGTGTTTAGTGGCAAGTAGACCACTTCCACATCTTTGGTGTTGAACTCATGGGGTTCTGGATGGACAGAGGCATTGCCAATATTCAAAGAACTTTAAAAGGCGTCCCTTACTGGTAAGGTACTTCCTGACTCTAAGAACAAAGCATTGATGAAACCAATCCAGAAAAAGTGTTCTTGTTATCCAAGCCTTCTTGTTGTACAGCCAAAATATTGGCAGCTGGTGTTCATCTTTCCCTTCAAGGTTCCAGAGTTAGCAGCTTTATAGACAAGGGCAGTCCTGATTATAAACCCCACTGCATTTCCAGAAAATAGTAAAGTTAGCCTATCCCTTCCTACCTTAAATCCTGGTGCTCTCTTCCCTTTTTTATTAATAAACGCCCTTTGTGGTATTTTTTTCCAGCATGAGGCATGTTCATCTGCATTAAATATTCTGTCAGCAGACATTCTTTCTCCTCAATGATTTTCTAAATGGCATCTGGGAAATTGTCTGCTGCCTCTTGTTTGACAGAAGCTGCTTCTCCTGTTATCTTGACATTTTTTAAAAAAACCAAACCTCTTCCTAAAATTATCAAACTATCTTTTGCTGACATTAACTTCTCTAGCTTTAGATCATTCACCTTCTTTTTGCTTGAAAGTGTCAGATAACGATCTTGTATTTCCTTGAACTATATTAGAGTCTATTGCCATGCCTTTCTTAGACCAATCCTGGATCCACATAAAAGTAGCATTTTCAATACAAGATTAAAAGGTATTTTACAAAAAGTACAAGGGATTTTTACCTGCTGGTATAGCTGCAGCAATGGCTACATGCATTTCCTTTTCTTTTTTAACAATGGACCTAATGATGGATTTATTTATTCGAAATGGTGGGTAATCATAGCTGCAGATCTCAACCTATGGTACATATCAAGCAATTCAACTGTTCTTGTAATGTTATGACTTTTCTCTGCTTCTTGGGAGCACTTCCAAAATCACTAGTCATATAGGTCCCGTGGTGTTATTCAAGGTTTACAGTATTACACTTAACATTATAAAAAATATGTGAGAATTGAGAGTCGTCACTTTTATTGCAATATGCAATTTACTGGAAAGACAAATTGCTCATGTGGATATGATTTTTTATGTGTTAACTCCTGTCTCTGAAACACACACACACACACACACACACACACACACACACACACACACCACTAATTATGACCACATTGAACTCTGCAGTTTATTCCTGAATGTGTCATCTTTTTCAAGCAGGCATATGTTTGAAAACACTTAGTCCTCAGCCTTTTCTTATATTCTCAGAGACCTGTCCATGTTGTAAGACCCAGTTCAAATGTCACCATCTGCAGGTTTTGATATCAGTTTCTGCTTGCTATTGATTCCCATGAATAGCCATTCTCACTCTATATTGAATTAAACAAAGAGAGATTTCTGATCAGAAATATATAATTTTGGGGAGTTCATTGGAGTTAACTATTTGTCATGAAATCTTTTGCTGCTTTCAAGGCACAACAATGAAATTGGCTTCTACCTATGTCCCATGCTACAGATGGGAAGAAGCACAGTTCATTAAGGTAGTATGTCCGATCTATTATCAGATGAGTAAAAAATCTCTGCATTAGAGTGAAAAACAAGCCTGTACTATGACTCAAACATTTGATGAACTTATAGGATTACTGACTGTGCAATTCATCCTAGCACCATCACTTGCTGTTCAGAGATTTAAATTTCCTGAAAGGAATTAACAGGTTTAGGAAGGCGTTACTGATGAAATTGCAGATTCACAATTCCGAACCTACATAATAAGCATGGAATTAGTGTGAGGTGATTTAATATAAGAGGAGGTGATTGAGTATAAGAGGAGTAATGACAATATTAGGTTTTTTGAGGATTCTAAAGTACATTAGTGAAGGCAAGATTATGTTATAGGTGTTTTCATTTGGAAAATGAAAATGAGTAAAGATAAAATATAAAACGTGGGGTCTAAACCCTGATGAAATTTAAGTCTCCCCTGTTCTGGGAAAGAAGAGGAGAAATTTAGCATGTATAACATATAACAAAATACATTTTCAAATTGCTTCCAACTGATGTGCTTGTCTCAGCATTGCATAACTCTGCAACATGTAATAATGTTTTTCTAGACAGGCTCTCACTCTGTCACCCAGACTGGAGTACAATGGCACAATCATAGCTCACTGTGACCTTGAACTCCTGGGCTCAAGTGATCCTCCTGTCTTAGACTTGAGTAGCTAGGACTAAGGGCATGAGCCACCATATCCAGCTAATTTTTTAAAAAAATTTTTTGCAGAGGCAACATCTTACAATGTTACCCAGGCTAGTCTAGAACTTTTGGCCTCAAACGAATTTCCCACCTAGGCCTCCCAAAGCATTGGAATTACAGGCATAAACCACGCACCTGGCGCTGTAATATAAAATTGATGCACCCAAAGATCTTAGGATATATGGAACTATAAGAAGTAATAATAATCAGGTCCTCATAGCATCATGGACTACCTTTTGTTGATTTCTCTCCATTTCCTAGAGTCTACAGGAACCAATGCCACCATAACTCACATTTTTATTTTCCCTGTAGCAGCACAAGAAATCCAAGCTTTGCAGTGTATGGTTTGATTTGAGATGTCTTAATCTAATCATCATCCATCATCCTCTAATCTGACACATCCTATATGTCTTCCTTCCCTCTCAGACCCTTTTTCTTTGCTCCCTGAAACACTCATCTGTGATCAACAGTCTCCTTTATCCTTGTTATCTTTACCTTGACTAAAACCAGGTCATGCTTCTTCCCTGGAGGACTTCTCAAATGGAGGCTGCTTTTTCTATTTCTTTCTCGTCTGTCCCAGGACCAGGTATTGCGTTAGGAGATCCCTTGCTTCCCACTGCTGCTTTTAAATTTCATTTCAATTCCTTCATTTCATTTCCTTCTTCCCTTCATTCTTCCCAAATGCAAGGTCTTTCAACTTTCATTTCATGCTACACTCTGCCCTTTATTGTTGCTCTCTGAACTTCCTGGTCACTGTCCCTCATACACTGAAAACTCACATACCTCTACCTCTAGCCCTGTTGTATTCCTGATGACTTGAGCATCCAAGGAAGTGATACATACAGCACTAGCCTATCGTTTCTTTACCTGCCACACATATAGCAATCTTTAATTTCAATAGCCTTAGCCACTCATTCCCAAATCATGCCTGGATCATGCACATCATCATGAGTAAATATACCCCTGTCTGAAATCCTGATTTCAAGTGCTTTCCAATTTTTCTATGTTTTCTTTACTTTCAGTTAACAGAAATAATTATTCTACCATATTAAAAACTCTAATCCAATTCACTTGTTCCACCACTTTTTTTTTATTCATTATTCCCTCCTGTCTTTACTTTCTTGCTCCTATTTCTTGATGCACTATTTCAATCATTCACTTCTGAATACACTAGGTTACTTTACCTAATACATTTAAATCCTCCTGGGATCCAGTTTTCCACCTTCTTTATGCTTATGAAGTTTATGGAATAAAATGATATAAATGTGTTGATTGGTTTTATTTTAAATTACCAATTGTGCATTTAAAAGCATACTTTATAATGTTGTGTGATTTTGCTATCTTTTCATAGTAAATTGTATCTCCCTTTCCAAGGAAACAATTTTAAACCTTCTTTCTTTTTCAAACCCTTCACAACTCCCTTCACCACACAAACACACACATACACACATATCCTACCTAATAATCTTCAAACTCTCATATTTCATTGAAAAACCAGAAATTATTATTTAGTTTAAATTAACTCAACAAATTGTATTGGAAGGAAACTGTCTTATTTTCACACTACCAAATTGCCCTGCTTCCAGGTATATGGATCTGGTGCTTCTCCTAGTCAATAAAAAAAAAGAAAAAAACTATCCCTGCTCCAGTCAACCAGGACAGTACCCTCCATTGGTGCTCCAGATCCCGTTCTCCCTTGTCCTTGCCAGGATTTTGCTTCTATAATCATCTTATATCTTCTTTATCAATATTGCTTTCCTTTTTATTGTACTATCCTCACTAGTCTCTAAAATGTGTTTACTATGCCCCGTTTTAAAAAAGATAAATCTTCATTTCTCACAAGATACTGCTCATTACTCTGCTTAATTTCATAGTGATGGCAGCAGAGGCCCATCTGAAGCAGCTGCTGTGGAGATGTCACCTGCAGCGGGGGAGTTGTGGCTGGGGCTGGAGCCCGTGAGGGTTGGGAACAAGCGGGAGCTGGGCCCCATATTGAGTTGACAGTGTAAGAGCCCCATGCTCCCAGGTGCAACTGCGGCTGCGCAGCCACCGCTCGGGATTCAGACATCCCTGCGCTCAAGGGAGCACATGAAGTTTTCTGCCCCTGCATGCTTGGAAGTGCCTGCTCCCCTTCCCTGGCCTCTCCTGTTCCCCGGCACCTGATCCAGCGCAGAGCAAAGTTGTAGCTGAGCCCAGGTTGTTGTGAACCTGCTAGGTGTGCCCTGCCTCCTCAGCCCCCTCTGAAGCTTTGGGTACCAACAAGCTCAGAGAGGGAGGTTGGGTGGGACCTGAGGGCGGCTTGGTGTGGACCTGCGGGCGCCTCTCAGCATGGACAGCCTGGGTGCGTGGACAGCTTGTTGATGGCAGTGGGAGGCAGACAGGTTCCTAGGCAGGAAGGGGCAGGTACCCAGCGAAACCCCACTTTCAAGCCAAGCCAGGGATGGCCTGAAGCCTGGGGGCCAGGCTGCCAGTTCTGGGTGTAGTCTGTGACCTAGAGTGATAATTTGTGGTTCCTTTTCCAGGCCTGCCCATGGCTACCCATGGACCAATCAGCACCCATTTCCTCCCTTCTGAGCCCATAAAAACGCCAGATTCAGCTAGACTCACTCTTCAGGACGACCTGGCTGTGGAGAGGAGTTACCCACTTTGGGTCTCTAGGGAGTTGTTCTGTTGCTCAGTAAAGCTTCTCTCTGCCTTACTCACCCTCCAGTTGTCTGCATAATCTCATTCTTCCCAGAAGTGGGACAAGAACTCAGGACCTGTTGAAGAGCCCAAAGAGCTGTAAACTATTACTGAGTGGCTCACCAAGCTGTGGGTGACGACATGCTCTCCGACTTAGGGAGTAAAGAATGGCAGCTCTTCTGGGAGGCCAGACCTTGATGTTCCTCAAGTCAGGGCTGTGACACACTGTAATACCCTCTTTGGGGCTCTGAGGTTCCTCCTGTCTCCCAGCTCTCAAGCACCACCACCTCCAGAGGCTGGTGCCTGCAGCAGAGGCTGCATGAGGTTTATCTGGTCCAGCCACAGCCTCACATGGAGCTGACACCTGTGCCAGAGCCTGGAGTTGCCCTCCCCACCACAGCAGCCAGCGTGTCTGGCTGTGGACAGTGACCAGACCCCATACTGGATCACCCACACAACCCTCACCACTCTGGGCCTGGCTTGCCCTTGGCAGGCATAGGATCCAGGCTGGTAGCATGAGCCAACTGCAGCCTGCCAAGCTGAGTGGGTGGAATGACCTCAGCATGCACAAGCAAAGACCCAAGCAGATGCACTGCTGGCCACAGAGGTTTCTGGCTTGCAAAGTGACACCCTAAGGATCATGTGACAATAGCAAAATCTCTTAAATAAATAATCTACAATTGTCATATCCACATCCTCACCTCCCATTCAGACTCTCGTCCTTTCATATCTCACTTTCATCCCCACCACACTACTGAAACTTTTATTCTCAAGGTCACCAAAATCATCCCTCTACCAATTCCATTGGACTATATCTCTGTCTTCTTCTCCTTTGATTTCTCAATGATGTTACACACAGCAACTCAACTCTATTTCTTAAAACACTCTCCTTTCTTCTCACTCTTGACACCACTGACTCCTGTTTTCTCTTTTTTTAAAAATATCTCAAGCTTCTCCCTTCCATCTCTTACACAATTTATCTTACTCCTCCAATATCTTCTACAGCTCTTTATGTTGGAATTCCTAAACTACCTTTCCTGAAATCTATTCTTTTTTTCATCTATACTCTGTCTCTAGGTGTTTTCACCTTTTTGACTTTAAATACAATCAAATGCTGATAATTTTTATGTTTTATGTTGATATTGCTAGGCCAGATCATTCATTGAGGTACATATTTATATATACAACTGTCTATATGATGGACCCCTCAAAGTCATGTCCAAAATGTACAAACCTACAATATCTGTTTCTCATACAATCTTCTTCATTTCAGTTAATGCCATCACCATTGATCCAAGTAAGCAAGCCAAATCCATCAGACTATCTTCTTCCAGTTTATTGTAGGTTATTTAATTTTTATCTTTTGTGTCTTATTTCAAATATTATCTTTTCAGTCTTCTCTGACTGTCCCATCTAAAATAAACTCCTTATCTCCTTTCATATCTTTGTGTGTATATGCTTCACAAACATTTTCGCAGTCCATATTATTTTCTATTTCAGCACTAGAATGATTGACCCTTGTGAGCAGATTGTTTTCTTATTCATCACTATACCTGTATCAGACAGTGTAAGGCCTGACATATAGCAGGCACTTAAATCTTTGTAAATTGAATAGAAAAAAATAAAATTTCAAAACATATCTCATAATAATTTCACATAATTATACATTATAATTAACAAAATTAATGTGTTAAATTTATTATACACAGGTCTAGCAAGGACATTACAGTAGAGAACAAGGTGTATTACTGGTCCCATCCCCACCCAATGAATACATCATGCTTATATTAGAATTGTTGAAGTGCCATTACAAATATCCAAACTCCATTTCTAAAATGAATTATGGCTTTCTTTCATTTCTCTCTTCCATTACTTCTTACTCCTTTTCTAAATCTTTAGTTGTGTAGACATAACTTTTGCTGTATAATTTAAATTCTAGTTTCAGTTACTTAAATTAATGCTCCAGTTTTACTTCTTGGATTTCGCCTAGGCATTTCTATAGAACATAATACACCTGGGCATGGTTTGCCATAGAATTTCACTTCTGCCTTTATAATCATACACTTGCTATCATTTCTACCTCCAATAAACATAGGTAACAGAGTCACACAATCTCTCTAGATCTGGGAACTTCCCAGCAAGACCTCTCTTTAGCCAGCCTTTGCTAGAAAGTTTCAAAGAATTAAATTTAAATTGTTACAGACAAAAGCACAAACATATTAATTAAAAATAATGATCAATATAAATTACTTTAACTGAAATGATTTCCTTAAGTAAGAGTGCTAAATGAAATTTCAATTCAGAATTGGCCTTTGTTAAGGTGTAATAATTTTACAAAGACTAGCTATTAATCTTTTGTGGGAAGCTGAATTTTTTAATCCTAACTTTAAATGCAGTAATGATTTTTAGACTCAAGGATTTTTGAAACCTTGAATTCATACTAGAAAAAAAAATATTTAGAAATTCGTTAATGGTGATATCCACATATATTTAACTTTCTAGTTGTACATGAAACTCAATTTGTATAACATATCCAAGTGCTTTTCAGGATAATCTAAAGTCTAGGACAATCTGTAAAAGCTGGTTTTGACTTTTATAAAATTGAGAGTCACCATATATTTTAAGCAGGTTCTGAGGGAGAATTGTAGAGTGTATGAGAATGTGACTAAGGAAGACAATATATCCTACCCTCTGAGTTATGGTGAGTGTGGCATTTGTTGTATTGATAAAATTAAAATAATAAAGCAATAATCTTTCAAAGATTTTTCACTATTCCAGGGGAAGACGTAGAATCTATTGAAAGAGCTAGAACTGAGTAGTCCAACAGGAACTCCAAAGTTTTATTTTTGGTGGCACCAAGGAGGTCTGGAAAATTCTCTGTTAGGTGCAGAGAAGGTGATTGACAGAAAACACATGACTTCTTCAATAGACATTATCAGTGTTTGAAAATCCTTTGTGAGATGAGTGCCAGTGGCATCCAACCCATCAATGGTAGGGCATGTGAATGTGTGAAGGTGGGCAGGGGAAAAGTGGTAATGGTACTATTATGAGATATCAACATTTGTCCGAGAAATTGCTAACAGAGGAAGAGGGCAGTGTTAGTTGGCAACGGATTTTTGACTGATATTCAAAATAAACTTGGGAACTTAAATGAAATCTTGGGTCTATTCCTTTGTCGACATTAGACAGTATTGCTTATTATTCTTGGAATATTTTTTGTATCTTAGAGAAGCAATGAACTATTGTTTGGATGAGTTTTTGTTAGCTTTTGAGATGGGGGCTCAAATAACTATATCTTTCTGTATCAGGGGTTCTCCTGATAAAAGATTTACCAAGATGATTTCCAAGTTAGCACAACTAAAGAAATAAAGTAAGTTGAATTATGAAGTTTAACTTTTTGAAACTGTAGAGTTACATTGTAATTCATTGTCATTCAGAAAAATGAAAAAATTTTTGAAAGTCTGTTTGAAATCAAAGTCTATCTTAGAGTTGTTAAAAATAAAATGAGCTACAAAAAGGTCAGTTTATGTTGAATTTAGAGTATTTTAAGTTTCCAGGGAAACAGAACATATAGAAATGAAAAGCAGATGTTACTAAATTGACACTCTGGAAAACTCCCAAGAGACTTAATCCTCTGCAAGGTAACATTGCTTGCCCTAAAACTTTATGTGCCATTTTTTTTTTTTTTTCGCAGTGTGAGTTTTGACAACTACACTGTTCCCAGAACAAACATATATATATTATTACGATATCCTAGTGTTTTTGTTATTATCGTATTTTATAGTGTGGAACGGGCTGCCCACTATTGCTTTGCTGCCAAGTAAGAGCAGTATATATATCTTTTCTTTCTTCCAGAAAATAATCAGTCCAAATTTAATAGTGGAAAATTCACATGAAAATATGTAGCCCAATTTGCCATTAAATTCACATTGGTTAGATTTAATTGAAATGTAAAATCTTATATATTTAGCCCATAGTCACTTCCTTTTACTTTAAAATGTTTTCAGCAGAAACAGGAGGGAAAACAGAATCAGGTCAATAAATAATTTGGATTCCAAGTTTGGTAGTAAATTTTGAATTATACAGATATTAGCTAATCAATTCTAACAGTTTTTCTGAGACTACTGAGAATAATATTCTACAGTGCCTGAGTTGTTCCTTGGTGAGACAGTCTTAGAGGTTTGTTTGTTCTTTCCCACAATAGAGACACTATTTCACATACAGCAAACACCTTAAAACCATCAATGTCTGTGTTCAAAGACATTGTTATAGGAAGCCTAATTGGTGTGTGGATGCATTGTTTTCTACACTTTGCCCATGTGAAATCTGTTCATTCGGTCCTATGTACTTTCAGTGCCTATTTGTAGCATGGCCTCCTGGTCTGCACAAAATTATCCTGAGGTCTGAGACCAATGCAGCAGCTCTGTTTTTTACAGCCTAGCAGATGGGCAGCTAGCCAGATGTAGTTGTTTTTTCGCAGCCATGTTTTCCACATTGCTTGATGGTATACGTTATACACATGAAGGTTGATAGTTAGCATATATGCTCAGTTAGTATAGAATAGCATTTTCCAATCTTGCACTACTGACATTTTGGACTTGGTAATTATTTATTCTTGGAGGAATGTCCTCTGCATTGCAGGATATTTAGCAACATTCTAGATCTCTCTGCGCTAAGTGGTAGTACCACCACTCATCCAAGTTGTGACAGCCAATGTCTTCAGGTATTTCTAAGTGTCCTCTAGGAGCAAAAGCATCCCCACTTGAGAAGGATTGATGGAGACAAAGGGAAAAAGAAGAGGCTTTGTGTTAGAGAAGTGTTGTTTAGGAGAATATAGCTGGTGGAATTGGGTAACATATGAGGGAGAGGGGAGATAAACCAAAGAAGAGGCTTGGAAGGAAAAGAGCCCATATTACAGTGACCAATTAGGAAACAAAATGAGTTGTCTTTGACTTTGCTTCAGTAAATGTTTATTAAGTTGTTACTATGAACTAAGCACAGTGTTTATTGCTGTAGATATTTATACCAGTGATGCATATATATTGCTTGCAATCTGGTAGGGGAATTAGGAAAAAAAAACTTAATTACAGTCATGTATGAGCTGCGGAAGTGAAACTTAACCCAGTTGATTCGGCTGGGTATGGTGGTTCATACCTATAATCCCAGCACTTTGGGAGGCAGAGGCAGGCAGATCCCTGGAGCTCAGAATTTCGAAACCAGCCTGGGAAACACAGGAAAACCCCTTATTTACAAATAATACAAAAATTTAGCTGGACATGCTGGCGTGCACCTGTAGTCCCAGCACTTGGGGAGCTGAGGCAGGAGGATCACTTGAGCTGGGGAGGTTGAGGCTGCAGTGAGCCAAAATCACACCACTTTGCTCCAGCCTGGGTGACAAAGTGAGAACCTGTCTAAAAAATAAAAAAATAAATTAAAAAAAATCAAACAAACAAAAAACAGTGGGGGGAAGAGAGAAAGGTGACAAGAAAGACTACCCAGAAGACTGCCCTACATGTCGAAGGTCAAAGAAGAGTTTATCACATTTAGAAAGGTGTGGGAAGAATATTGTACTTAAAGAGAGACAGACAATCTGATACAGGTAAACAGGCAGAGGTGGACATATTTGGGGCTCTGAGCCACTGCATGGTCTTGACTCTGATTTTAAACACCTATCCATAATACCTTCTTAGAAATTACTCAACCATCATGCTATGTGGGGCCTTTCCTCCATCCCCTCAGAAGGAACAATAATACTCCTTAGGAAATCACTATCCCCTGTAGATACTTTTATTGTAGAACTCAACATGCTTCACTGCATTTTATTTTACATTAATACTGCTTTTGGAATAGAAAAGATCATTCTGTAATCAGCTTGTATTCCTGTACATAACCGAATGGTTGTATGTACTAGGTGCAATAAAGTCAACTTTTGTTGATTTCAAAGCACCTAGTACATACAACCATTCTGTCATTCTACATTTGTTGAAAGAAATGTAAATAATAAAAGTGGATCTGCAAGAAATAAGTTGGATTAAGAGTAATATGGTTTTTTATAAGCTCATTCTGTTTGCCATGACTTAAAATGTTAACTAGTCTTAAAATATTTTATACTTATGCTTACTTTAAAGTTAAACCATATACCCAGCCACAAACTTATTATTCACCCCATATTCCCATTTTTCATTGTATGTTGCTAACACTTCCACCATTAAAGCCAAACTACAAAATTCAGAAGAGAGAAGACTTTGAAAAGCAGGCGTAAGAACAGATTGCCTAATTGGATCTCCTCATCTTTTACAAATAAAATTCTAGAAAACAGCAAAAGAAATAAAATCTAACTTTGCTTAAAGTTAATGTTTATAACAGTAATATCATCTCTTAATTTCTAATTTGGGGTAAAACTAATTCAGTCTATTTTTTTGTTGGTGGTGATATGTATTTTATTGTGAATATTTGCAAAAGACCAATATGCTCACCTATAAAGAAGCATAAAGCATATAATTTTCACTCGTTTTTAGAAATATTATCAAAATCACTATAGATATTAATTCTTAAATTATCATATGCATATGTGTGTGCATATTAAAGTTCTTTAGAAATCAGCTGTGAATTACAGCTGATACTAATGTCTTAAAATTGCCTGATCATTTTTCTCTTCTGGAAGCATAAACCTAACTGTATTCCTCCAGGGCACTGACCATATAGATTATAAAACATGAAAATGTTAATGTACCTGCAGCCAATTAAGCCGACTGAGTTCCTTTCCTCATGGGGGCCCAGTGTGCAATGGCTGCAAACAGCAGCTTCCCTGATAGTGATGCAGCCTGTTTGTTGTATGGGTTGCTCTAAGGGACCTTGGAGACAGACCTTTCAGATGGATGTTCATGTTTCTGACCTGGCACTACCCCAGTGTAGGCTCCAAACAGGCATGCGAGGTGCCATTGGAAAGCCCCAGGGCACTGTGGCCAGGGTTCACATTGGCCAAGTTATGTCCATCGGCACCAAGCTACAGAACAAGGAGCATGTGATTGAGGCCCTGTGCAGGGCCAAGTTCAAGCTCCCCAGCTGCCAGAAGATCCACATCTCAAAGAAGTGGGGCTTCACCAAGTTCAATGCCAATGAATTTGAAGACATGGTGGCTGAGAAGCGGCTCATCCCAGATGGGTCAAGTACGTTCCCAATCGTGGTGCTCTGGACAAATGGCGGGCCCTGCACTCATGAGGGTTTCCACTGTGCTGCCCCCTCTTAATACTCACCAATAAATTCTACTTCCTGTCCACCTAAAAAAAAAAGAAAATGTTAATGTAAATTGGGCTTTATAGTAATGCCAATAACCCCCTGTAAATAAATACCCTCAGTACTAGCAAATCACTCACTGATATGTAACTTGCTTTGTGAGATTTTGTGTCATTATATTAGAGTTGAATTGCTCCTAAAGATAATTAAATTCAACACAATGTTAACATACCAAAGTGGAACAGAGTCCTGTAAAAAGGGTACAGGGGACTCAAGACCAGACGGCCAACTAGAAGCAGCCAGGAAGAACATCTCTCATGGAGAGACCGGGAGATTGGGAAGACTGGCACACTCTGAGCAGATCTTCAGAGGGAAGGCATTGAGAGTGGATGAAGGGAGGACACAGAGGCTGGGCTGAGGGGACAGGAATCTCAGAACCCCCCACAGGGCTTCCAAGCAGTAGCGCTCCTTACTAGTCCCCAGTAACTCCTGGGGAAGGGGTGAGTTGAATAGATGAGGAGTAGCCTGCTCTCACCATGAAACTGCAGAATCCTAACAGCAAGAGACCCCATGACCTCTGTGGACACTTGAGCTGTCAGGAAGACCTGCTTAAAGAGGTGACAGGGTCAGGCCTCCAGCCTTTGTGGAGCCCACAGGATATGATATGGAAATGTCTCCAGTACAGCACAGCCAGGGACACCCATCCCCCAAGGCTTCCCATGCTCCTCTAGGAGACATTAGCCTTAGGGTGACTGTCAGACCTGGACACAGCAGGAAAGTCATGTCTATGGGATGGGCCAGTACAATCTAAATTCCCCACTGTCTATTGGCCTCTACTGGGCCCCAGCCCAGGTGTGCCTCATTGCAGTGCAGCCTCAGCCCAACCAGAATGCTTCCCAGGGACTGTATTCATAGCTCATTCACCGGTAGACGGCACCTGGCTGTCACAGTGTTCCAGCAGAACAGCCCCTGCAGACACACACCAGTCCACATGCAGCCTCCCTCCACCATGGATTCCCCTCTTCACCATTTTGCCAGCATGCACTTACCTATGGTGCCCCCCAACACACTGCTTTGCCAATAGGTGGAACTCACCTCCCCTACCTCACCAGTGCACATGTGTATGCACTGCTGGCATAATAGTGTGATCACATTCCCCTGAAACACATACATGCAGGCACCCTGCTGCACTACCATCTCTGGTGCAAAAGATCACTAGCTAGACTACTAACTAAACTAATATAAAAAAAAAAAAGAGAGAAAAGATCCAAATAAACTCAATCAACAATGACAAATGGGATGTTACTATCAACCCCACAGATATACAAAAAAACTTCTCAGAGACTACTATGAAAAACTACCTTTATGAACACAAACTAGAAAATCTAGAAGAAATGGATAAACTCCTGTAAACATACCACCTCCTAAGAATAAACCAGAAAGAAATTGAATTTCCCAACAGACAAATAACAAATTCTGAAGTTGATCAGTAATGAAAAGACTACCAACCAGAAAAAGCCCAGGACCAGACAGATTCACAGCCAAATTCTACTAGATGTGTAAAGAAGAACTGATACCATTCCTGCTGAAACTACTCCAAAAAGTTGAGGAGGAGGGACTCCTCCCTAACTTATTCCATGAGGCCAGCATCATCCTGACACCAGAACCTGGCAGAGACACAAGAAAACTTCAGATCAATATCCTTGATGAACATAGATGCAAAAATCCTGGACAAAATACTAGCAAATCACATCCAACAGTACATCAAAAAGCTAATCTGCCACCATAAAGTAGGCTTTATCCATAGGATGCAAAGTTGGTTCAACATATACAAATCAATAATTGTGATTCATCACATAAACAGAAACTAAAACAAAAACCATATGATCATCTCAACAGATGCAGAAAAGTCTTTTGATAAAATTAAACATATTTTCATGTTAAAAACTCTCCACAAACTAGGCATTAAAGGGAAATGCGTCTAAATAATAAGAACCATCTATGACAAACCCAGAGTCAACATCATGCTGAAAAGGCAAATACTAGAAGCATTCCTTCTGAGAAATAGAACAAGACAAAGAATGCCCACTTTCACCACTCCCATTCAACATAGCACTGGAAGTCCTAGCCAGAGCAATCAGGCAAGAGAAAGAAATAAAAGACACCCAACTAAAAAGAGAAGAAGTCAAACCACCTCTTTCTGTAGATGATATGATTTTGTACCTAGAAAACCCCATAGTCTCTGCATAATAGCTCCTAGATATAAGAAATAACTTCAGCAATTTTTCAGGCTACAAAGTCAATGTACAAAAATCAGTAGCATTTCTATACACCAACAACATCCAAGCTGACAGCCAAATCAAGAATGCAATCCAATTCACAAAAGCCACAAAAAGAATAAATCTTCTAGTAATACAGCCAATCAAGGAAGTGAAAGAGCTCTACAAAAAGAATTGCAAAACATTGTTGAAAGAAACCAGAGATGACACAAATTAATAGAAAAACATTCCGTGCTCATGGATAAGAAGAATCAATATCATTGGAAGGTCTATGCTACCCAAAGCAATTTACAGATTCAATGCTGTTCCTATCAAACTACCAATGACATTCTTCACTGAACTAGAAAAAAGACTATTTTGAAATTCACGTGGAACCAAAAAAAGCCCAAATAGCCAATGCTATCCTAAGCAAAAAGAACAAAGGGAGAAGTATCACATTGCCGGACTTCAAACTATATTACAAGGCTACAGTAACCAAAATAGCATGCTACTGGTAGAAAAACAGACACACTGACAAATGAATCAATATAGACAGCCCAGAAATAAAGCAGCACCCACACCTACAACCATATGATATTCGACAAAGTTGACAAGAACAAACAATGGGAAAAGGACATTTTATTCAATAAATGGCACTTGGATAACAGGCTAGCCATATGCAGAAAATTGAAACCAGAACCCTTCCTTACACCATATACAAAAATCAACTCAAGATGGATCAAAGACCTAAGTGTGAAACCATAAAAACTCTTGAAGAAAACCTAGGAAATACAGATCTGGACAAATGCCCTGGCAAAGATTTCATAATGAAGATGTCAAAAGCAATTTCAACAAAAACAAAAATTGACAAAGGGCACCTAATTAAACTAAAGAGTTTCTGCACTGCAAAAGAAATGGTCAATAGAGCACAAAGACAACTTAATGAATGGGAGAAAATATTTGCAAACTTACACATCCAAAAAAGGTCTAATATCCAGCATCTATAAGGAATTTACACAAATTTACAAGAGAAAAACAACCCCATTAAAAGGTGGGCAAAGGACATGAACAGACACTTTTAAAAAGAAGATATACACGCAGCCAAAAAGTATATGTAAAAATGCTCAACGTCACTAAGCATTGGAGAAATGCATACAAAAACCATAATGTGATACCATCTCACACCTGTCAGAATGGTTATTATTAAGAGTCAAAAATAGCAGATGCTGTCATGGTTGCAGAGGAAAGGGAATGCTTATATATAGCTGGTGAAAATGTAAATTAGTTCAATCACTTTGAAAAGCAATTTAGCAATTTCTCAAAGCACTTAAAACAGAATTACCCTTTACCTCACCAATCCCATTATTGAGTATATACCTCAAGGAATATATCTCATTCTACCATAAAGACACATGCATGCATATGTTAATTGTAGCACTATTCACAATAGCAAAGACATGAAATCAACCTAAATAGCCATCAGCAGTAGACTGGATAAAGAAAATGTGGTACATATATACCGTGGAATATTATACAGCTATAAAAAAGAATGAGATCATGTCTTTCGTGGGAACATGGATGGAGCTAGAGGCTATTATCTTTAGCAAACTAACAGAGAAGCAGAAACCCAAATACTACATGTTTTCAATTATGAGTGGAAACTAAATGATGAGAACTTATGAACACAAAGAAGGGAACATGAGACACTGGGGCCTACTTAAAGTTGAAGGATGAGGACTGAAAAAGTACCTACTGGCTACTATGTTTATTTCCTGGGTTACTAATAATTCGTTCATGAGTCCTTTTTTAAAAACAAAAAAAAAACAAAAAAAGCAAAAACAAACAAACAAACAAAAAAAAACACTGGAAGTAGATAGTGCAAGTTGTAGACAGTGCAAGTACCAGTAGTAGATAGTGCAAGACTCATTTTGGAAGGTAGTCTTAGAACCATTTAATCTCTGAATCCTAATAAAAAAATCAAGCAAGAGCCAATGTTATTCCTCTGATTTTATAAAATATGTTTTCTGTGAGCTTAGCTAAATAACTATAGTGACTATGTATAATCATATTGTAAAAATATATAACCAGTACCTATACATATAAAATGCCTACAGACTCCCAGTGTAGAAAGTGTGACCTTATTCTCTCAATTTACTGAAATGGCTTCCAACAAAATCAAAATTGGATCAAGTTTGAAGTCTGGGCATCATTCATGAAGATGATGCAATGCAGCTACAGTCAGTTGGGCATGTACTTTGAGTTGTTTTTCTAGTTGTGGTGATAGATTTGAACTGATTCCTCTGCACTTTCTCATCCATTCTGTTTTGTGACCAAAGACACATATTTTAGGGATAGCTCACTGAAGCTAGTGGTAAAGTCTGTGGCCATATAAGAGAGGAATTCAAACTGGTCAAACCCACAGCCTTGGCTTCATTACTACTGTGCTCCAACCAACGGAGCTAACTGGTGGCAGACACAGTACTTAGCACTGCACAAATATTGAGAGACTTCTATAGTGGCCCATCAGATACCAATGAGGCACAAGAAAATCCTCATTTATTTGCACTGAGGCCAAAGAAGGCTGTACATAGTGGCTTGTCTTCTCTTTTTTTTTTTTTTTTTTTTTTTTTTAATTATACTTTAAGTTCTAGGGTACATGTGCATAACGTGCAGGTTTGTTACATATGTATACATGTGCCATGTTGGTGTGCTGCACCCATCAACTCGTCAGCACCCATCAATTCATCATTTATATCAGGTATAACTCCCCAATGCAATCCCTCCCCTCTCCCCCCTCCCCATGATAGGCCCCAGTGTGTGATGTTCCCCTTCCCGAGTCCAAGTGAGCTCATTGTTCAGTTCCCACCTATGAGTGAGAACATGCGGTGTTTGGTTTTCTCTTCTTGTGATAGTTTGCTAAGAATGATGGTTTCCAGCTGC